>NW_012267304.1:3284096-3298052 GCF_000151885.1 Dipodomys ordii
GGGGCTGGGAAGGTGGCTCAGTGGTAGAGTGCTTGCCTTGCATGCATGAGGCCCTGGGTTCGATTCCTCAGCACCACATAAGCAGAAAAAGCTGGACATGGCGGTGTGGCTCAAGGAGTAGAATGCTAGCTTTGAGCTGAAGAGCTAAGGGACAGAGTTCAGGCCCCATGACCAATTAAAAAAAAAAAAAGAACTACGTATATAGCAATAAATAGAAAATGGTTGCTGCCTTCAAGGAACATACAGCTAGATTGAAAATCTGTTAGGCAAAATGGCAAATGAAATGTGAAGTGATAGCTGTTTTAATGAAGATAAATGCAAGATGATAAGCTAGCATGGAGAAAGAAACATCCACATCTGCTGGGGGGATTTAGGAAAGGCTGAAGAATGGAAATAAAAATGGAGTTATCTTGAAATATGAGCAGAATTTTGCTAAAGCTATAGAATGAAGGATGGAGCAAGAGTTAGAGTGAAGGGTAAGACTTTTACTGAGAGATATGAAAATCCAACGCCAGTGACTGTGGGATTAGGAAGGAGGGAATATATTTAAAACATTTCTAGATATAGAATTAAAATTACTAGATGCAAAAGGTGAATGGAGACTACTAGAATGACCTGTGTTGCCTTTAACTAAGAAACACAAAGTATTTGTTTTTAGACATGTGAGGTTTGTTGTACATGGATCAAGGTCAGGTAGGTGATATCTAATAGGTAGCCGACTGACTACATCTAGAGGTCAGGAGAGAGGTTAGGAAAACTCATAGACATGGAAGTCATCAGCATCTAAGTGACACACCAAGCCACAGGGAATATTCTGAAAGAGAAGAGGGGCTAGGACAGATCTCCAGGTTTTGTTTGTCTCAAAATAACCTTCCAAAAATAAAAGATTGCTGTGCTTTTGATAAGATTATGAGTGTGGTATATATTTTAAGAATTAAATATAAGAAGTAAATTATTCATTTGTGGGATTAATTAAAGGTTAGATATTACTGCTGTAAAGATTATAAAAGTAACAATATGACAATGAGGTTTTCTCTTGTTCCAGGTAAGGTGTTAACCCATTTAATCCTCACTCTGTGATATAGACACTGTTATTATTCCTGCTTTGCAGATAAAGAAACAGATACAGAAAGATTTAACAATTTTCCAAGGTCATGCTTCTAGTCATGAACATAATAGGGAACTGGATGTAAATACTTTAGCTCCTAACCAGAGCCTGTGTCCCTAACCACTCTATTACCTTCCTTTTATAAGGAAAGAATGCACTACTTGATTGTCTCTTGTTCATTGATGGTGCTTCCTGCCCATTTTTTAGCTATACTTGGGAAGAATAAAAACAGATGGGTTTGGTGGCTCATGTTAGTAATCCTAGCTATTCAGGCTGAACCAAGAAGATTGTAGTACAGACAGCCCAGGCAAAATGCTAGCAAGACATCCCATCTCAACAAATAAGCTGGATGTAATGATACACATGTCCCAGGTACATGAGAAAAGTAAATAGAAGAATATGATCTAGGGGCTGGGAAGGTGGCTCATTGGTAGAGCGCTTGCCTTGCATGCATGAGGCCCTGGGTTCGATTCCTCAGCACCACATATAAGCAAAAAGAAAAAAGCCGGAAGTGTCGCTGTGGCTCAAGTGGTAGAGCGCTAGCCTTGAGCTGAAGAGCAGAGGGACAGCACCCAGGCCCAGAGTTCAGGCCCCATGACCACGCCCCCCCCCCAAAAAAGAATATGATCTAGTCTAGCCATGGCAAAAAGAAAGACCCTATTTGAAAAATAAGAAAATCTAAAAGGCTGAGGAGTAGCCCAAGCAGTTGAACGTTTGCCTGGCAAGTGCAAGGCTCTGAGTTCAAATGCCAATATTTTTTTTCTTTCTTGTTTTGTCAGTCATGGGGCCTGAACTCTGGGCCTGGGCGCTGTCCCTCAGGGTCTTCAGCTGAAAGCTAGTGCTCTACCACTTGAGCCATAGCACCACTTCCGGCTTTTTCTGCTTATGTGGTGCTGAGGCATCGAACCCAGGGCCTCATGCATGCTAGGCAAGCACTCTACCACTGAGCAACCTTCCCAGCCCCTCAAACCCCAATATTGCAACAACAACAAAACCTCAAAATCCAGATGTAGTGATATACATACATAATTTAAGTTTCTTGAGAGACAGAAGCAGGCAGACCATGATTTAAAGGCCAGTGTAGACAAAGGTAGCAGCAAGATGCTTTGCCAAAAGTATAAACAAGCAAAAAACAGGGGTAGGCTTATGAGTCAGTTGCTAGAGTGTTTACCCTGTATGCTCAAGGCCATGAGTTTGACCCTAAGTACTATAATAAATAATTATATAGTTATATATAGGGAGAGAGGAAGAAAAAGAAGAAGAGAGAGAGAATGCCTGTTGTCTAGTCAAAACTCAGTAACTGGTGGTGAGAAGAGGAGAAAGAGGAGAGAAAGATGGAGAAGGGAGAGAATGGGGAAGAGAAGGATAAGTCATAGGTAGGGATTGTTGCTGGTAACTCTAAGAGTACTTGCAATGTTAGTACTTATGGGTACCACATCTTTTTGTCAAAGATTCCTATCTCTGACCTCTGGACTTCCAGTTACTTCTCATTATTTTTGAGGGGAAAGGAAGATAGTCATTCTCAAATGGTCCCAAACAACTTCAAATTTTACATATATGAATCAGAACTTTCCTTGCAAAATTGGGAATCTCAGGCCTATGGCCCTTTAACAATTTACCAGTTACTTCTGCAAAGGTGATAAACTATAAAGGTTTTATGTTCAATGCACTGCTAGTTTTTAATTTAAGTTTTATTTAGTGAGGAAAAGTTTATTGCCCTTCTGCAGAAATATCTAAGGGGTTCTTTGCATTGAAACTCAGGTAGACTTGCCAATTATATTGCCCAGATTCCTTTAGATTACTGCTTCTAAGCAAAAGCAAAAAGTATTAGGGAGGAACATATGCTTTCTTCTCCAGTAGCTTAAAATGGAATTTTTGTAGATTTTTAAATGTTTATTGGCCAAAATGTTCTGTGAGTATTTTGTGAGAGATGGAAGAGTAAATAAAAATGCACTCAATAGTTCTGGAGAAGGATCTGGGCTACCAAGCACCTTGTGAGAATGAAATACCTATTTGGAAACTACTGTGAATTGTAGGTGGAAATGGTTTTCATGAACAATGAAAAATAAGTGCATATTGACCTAGTCTATTCATTTATACTGCAGTAATGACTAATTCACACAATTGCATTCAATCTTATTAAGTATATAGCAATTGACATTTAATGTAGATGGAAAGCCTCAAGCAATTGTGCAATATGAAGTGTGGGCATACCCTATTTTTATACTGGAGAAGAAAACACTTGATAACTTTTCAGTCACCTAGTATGGTTCAATCTTTTTTCAAAAATACTCTGTGACAATTCTGATATGCTACAAAATAACATTTTTTGAGGACATTAAATGTTGCAGTGAAAATATTTACAAGGTATAGATACAGGATAGGTTTTAAGAATAAAATAAGCTAAGATTCATGTGTTTTCCTTCCCATCCTCCCCCATATGTACAGGACAGATGAGCTTTCAGGTATAGTCATGTCTTCTTAGCCTCAACAGTACATATAGATATGCAACCTCAGTCTGTTTTTACACATTCCTTTGATGCAACAAACCTCCTCTTAAAGCTCTATTTCCCCTTGGCTGCCTTCCTCCTCCATTCCCCATTACTCCATGTTCAATTCTCATGTCTACTAAGTGACCAGAACATTTGTCTAATTTTGCTCTCTCCTGCTGGCTCCACTCTACCACAGTCTGCCCAGGCTCTCCATTCCCAATGTACTCTTGGAAAGTTAATGGAATCTAAGTAATTCAGTTCCAGGCCTATCAAACTCATCTTGTACCTTGGAATGCTTTTAATTCCTCTTGTACCTTTAATCTCCCCTACTTGCCAACCCAGTCAAAAACAAATAACAAAGTAGAACCAAAAAGCTTCAAACTTCAAATTAAAACAACCATTACCACAATGCACATGAATGCACACACACACACACACACACACACACACACACACACAAACACACACACACACACACACACAAACACATTTGTTTTGACATCCTTTCTATCTCTGTCATTGGAGTGGATTCCAACTCTATGAAGGATATGGATATAATTAGCAGGGACTGGGAGGGGAGAAAATCATATTTGAATAATTTATTCTGGGCATTGTGCTAGAGGCATTCTTGTTTCAAATCTCACTTAGTATTTATGACATCCCTGATACAGTTGGTGTATTCCCATTTTACAATCGAGGAACCTAAGAATGAGAGCGATTAGATGTGTTTCTGAAAGTCATACATAGAGACTAAGCTGGGGTTGAGTTCTCCATTTCTCCAGCTTCAAAGCCCATGTTCTCTGGACTGGACTCTGCAACCTATAGGATAAAATGTTGATTCTGGGGGCTGGGGAGGTGGCTCAGTGGTAGAGTGCTTGCCTTGCATGCATGAGGTCCTGGGTTCGATTCCCCAGCACCACATAAGCAAAAAGAAAAAAGCCAGAAGTGGCGCTGTGGCTCAAGTGGTAGACCGCTAGCCTTGAGCTAAAAGAGCTGAGGGACGGTGCCCAGGCCCAGAGTTCAGGCCCCACGACCGGACCCCCCCCCCAAAAAAAAATGTTGATTCTGACCACTTATTCATTTAAGGAAACAGCTCTGAGACACCTACTGTTTTTCTCCATTAAATAGCTCTACCTCCAAAAGAATAGATGGTTTATTTAGGGACATGAGACTTGTGAATCCATGGTAAGCCTCTAACTCCTGTCTTTAGCCTATCTTTAACAGCCCAGAGCAGGTCTCCACATCCTAACAGCCCTTCTTGGGGTAAGAAGAAGGAGAACTGCGAGATTTGGCAGAAGGAAGTTGCAATGCTCATGATCAAGCATTTACTTGCTCAGATTATTTTTAGGCTGTGTGGGTGGTGAAAATGGGGTAGGCAGCTCCAGGTAGCAGCACTGTCTCTAGTTACAGTCTGTTTTCTATGGGACCTGTCCTCCTTTGCTGAAATTCCTAAGGCTGTTGCGCAGGTAAAGCAGATATGGTTTAACAGTTTCCAAGAGTTTACTGTTTTCTCCAAGTAAGGGATAAAAATGGGACACAACTGGAGGACTTGGTGTTTTGGTTCTTCTGATTGAAAACTTTTTCTTTTCTGTTTCACAGACACAGAGCTGACTTTTCCTAATGGGAAATTAATTCAAAAGAGAGACTCGGTTCAATCCCCTGTATTCGGGAAGAAGTGCTCCCCAGTACTCTCCCCACCCGACCCCCACACACAAAGCAGAGCTGACTTTTCCCTTTTCTCTTCCATATTCTTTTTACTTATGCTAGTACTACAGCTTGAGCTCAGGGTCTGGGCAGTGTCCCTGAGCTTTTTTTAAAATTTAATTTTATTGTCAACGTAATGTATAGAGGGGTTTACAGTTACATACATAAAGTAGTGAGTATACTTCTTGTTGAACATTGCTACCCCCTCCCTTGATTTCTCCCACTTTCCCTCCCACCTTGAGCTTTTTTATTCAAGGCTAGGACTCTACCACTTGACCTATAGCTACAATTCTGTCTTTTTTTGTGTGGTTAATTGGAGATAAAAGTATCAGGAATTTACTGTTCAGGCTAGCTTTGAACCAAGATTCTCTGATCAGCCTTCTGAGTAGCTAGGATTACAGGCATGAATCATCAGCTCCTGACTTCCCTTCCATATTCTTGAGCCCATTTCAGCTTCTACTTAGTGATATCAAAGGCTCCAAATCATCGTTGGTTTTGGAATGAGGTCTAAAATAAAATGTTAGCTCAAAGATTATACTGTACCAATAGGAGTCTATGTCAAATAGAACCAGTTTCATCCTTAGGTCCTCTCCACTGCAATCTATAACTGAGTATCTATTCAGTGACACAATAGCAGGCACTCAGTTGCCAAAAGATGTGTTATTAGAAAAATTTCAAGTGCACAGGCAAGCCCAGGACATGAAAGAACTAGGCAGAGGAGGATAGCATTGATAAAGGGAGAGAGTATATGAAAAGGGAAGCCAGGTACTGTTGTTCAAACCTGTAATCCTAGCTACTCAGGAGGTGGAGATCTGAGGATTAAGGTTTGAAATCAGCCCTGGCAGGAAGGTCTATGAGATTTATCTCCCATTACCCAGCAAAAAAGTTGGAGTGGAGCTGTGGCTCAATTGATAGGGCACCAGCCTATGCAAAACAGCCAAGCAAGAGCATGAGGTCCTGAGTTCAAGCCCCAGAACTAGCACACAAAAAAGGAAAGGGAACCAAGCCCAAGACACTAGTTTACTCTATTGCACATACTATGAAATACTTGCAAAATCTGTGGGATGTGCTAATCTTTTAGGAGTTGTGAATCTTCAGATCCCTTGGGACTGTTCTGAGTTTCTGATTGCCACCTGGTCTTCAGCCAGGAACTCTAAAGCATTTTAGGAGGATTCCATTGGCTTTCTCTTGAAAAAAAAAACATATTATTTGGTAGCTCAGAGAGGAAATTGATATTTAAGAAGCAAAAATCTTCCTTGATAAGAAATGTACTCACTATCTTGCCTATGTAATTGTAACCCCTCTGTATGGTATTTTCACAATTAAAAAAAAGAAGCAAAAATCTGATATCACAGATGAGTAGGCAAATTGTATATGGTCTGCATGCTGTACAGTAGAGCAGAATTAAGCACCTTCATGCTTTTGCATTCCATTTCTATCAGAACCAGGATATTGGCAGGGAACCACCTGAAAAAAATCCCACTGACCTGCAGTGAGTACTGCCAAGTCCCATGCTAACACAGTGATATGTCATTAAATGAGAAGGTGAAAGCAAATGATGTTCCCAGGGTTTTGGAATTTATTAGTTATGGTCTTAAAAACAACTTATCCTTGCCTGGTGCTGGTGGCTCGTGCCTGTAATCCTACTCAGCAGGCTGAGATCTGAGGACCATGGTTTGAAGCCAGCCAGGGCAAAGAAGTCCTTGACACATTTACCTCCAATTTACTAGCAAAAAGCTAGAACTGTAGCTGTGGCTCAAGTGGTAGAATACTAGCCTTGAGCAAAGAAGCTCAGGGACTTTACCCAGGTGGAGTTCAAGCCCCATGATTGGCACACACAAAAATGTGGTCTTTAAGCTCCATTGTGTATTTAGCATTGTGCTAAGTGCTGCAATAGATATATCATCAGCTAGTCTTGTCTTCAGGAATTTTAGATTGTGGTTATCATAATTTATACTACAAAGGGACAGCAAGCTATGTAAATAGGAGATATCCTTATATGGGATTGAAGAAGGCTAAAATTACCATCACCTTCAGTAGTTAACACTTATTTGACACTTAGTATACACCGAGTACTATACTTAGGACTTTACAAGCATTATCTTATTTAATCCTTTCCACTACCTTCTTGAAGATAGGCACTGTCCCCATTTCTCAGAGGTGGAAACTCAGTTGAGATAAGGGGCTTATCCCAAGAGATAGGATTAGAAGTCTGTGCAGAGCCTGATCACAAAGGATTGTATATGCATGTTAAGGAGTTTGGAATTTCCATTCACAACAGAGAGAAACCAACTGAAATTTAGCATAAGCATTTGAGTAGCATGTCTTTAAAAAAGATTATGCTGCCTGACTGCTAGATGAAGAATGCCTCAGAAAGATACAAGACTGAACACTGAGGCACTCAAGAGGGAATGCCATAGCACAGTGTTGAGCTCATAGCAGGCACTCAACATAGTTATCCAATAGACCAATTCATTTAAGAAAGAGGTTTTAGTGGACAGATCTAATGAAGTAATTATAAAAGAATTGATTTGAATTAAACTTATTAGGTAAAATATATGGCATGTGATAATTTACTGAATGTAGGAGTAAGAAAGAGAGGGAGTTAATAATGATACTTGGTGTTTCTGAGTAGCCAGTCATGTCTTTCATTCATTGACAAAACATTAGAGAAGACTCAGATTTGGGGGAAACATGTAAGAAGGCAAGGAGTTTGTGGTGCCTCTTGTTATGCAAGTGGGAAAGCCCAAAAAGCAGTTAGATATTTGGGTCCAAATTCGAGGTTTTTTGAGATATGTCAGGACATGTAGTTTGTTTTCTTTCAGGGAGATAGCTACTATGCCAAGGTCATTTATTAAAATTATAGTCTTTCCCCTTATTCAATTGATATACTACTTTTGCCATACATCAATTTTTCATGTTTATTTACTTCTATTCTAGACTCCATTCTGTTTAATTGTCTATTTTCTATTGCAATTCTTTGCTTTGGTTATAGTGACTTTATGGTAGGTTGAACATTTGGAAATATCTGATCTCTTTTTAATAACTCCCTTGTTGTTAGGCATTTGGATTTTTCCCTATGAAGCTTAAAGTAATTTTATCAGGTTATAAAACACACTCAACTTGAGTTGTAATTGTATTTTATCACAGTTATATGTTAATTTTGGAAAATAAATATATTTTGTGATGTTAGATCATGGTAGCATATCAGTATTTTTTCCATTTTATCTTTTTGAGACCCTTTAATATTATTATTATTTTTTATTTTTTTTATTATTTTTGCCAGTCATGGGGCTCTGAGCTCTGGCCCTGGGTGCTGTCCCTCAGCTCTTCAGCTCAAGGCTAGCATTCTACCACTTGAGCCACAGCGTCACTTCTGGCTTTTTCTGCTTATGTGGTGCTGAGGAATCGAACCCAGGAGGGCCTCATGCATGCAAGGCAAGCGCTCTACCACTGAGCCACCTTCCCAGCCCTATTATTTTTATTCAAATAGATACAGTACCTTTTATTCATTAAGTTGATTCCTAGGTATTTTTTTTTTTTAGTTTTGTACCCATTGGGAATAAGTTACTTTTCTATTTACATTTTCTAAAAGCATATGCAGAAAATTTTTGATTGCATGTTTCTTCTTATATATAATAATCTTTTCATATTGATAACTTAAAATTTATAGAAAACTAGAATATGATAGAGTCAGGAGAAGAATTAAGTGATGTAATTCCTTAGAAAGAGTAGCTAGGATTGTAAGTGTGAGCTACCGGAACATGACTCTTGATATTTGGTTACTTCTTCTTGCATAAAATTAGGTAGTTTTTTAGATTTTTCATGTCATAGATTTATATGTCATAAACCTATATTCCCTTATAATTAGTATGTATCTGTCAAAGTACTGGAGATAGCTTGCCAATTGTGTGCATTTCTTCCTATCTTGGATTTAAACTATACAGTACTACAAATTGTGGCTGATTATTAAGTGTTATCCACACACAACTGTCTATGCCTATAAGTGTAGCACTTTTTCCATTCAAAATATTGTATTTTTTCCTACTTTCTTTATTTTTTGCCTTAATCAGGACTTTCAAAAAAACAGGTTTGATTTTAACTATCCTTTATGTGATAATTTTTTATTTCATTAAGCTTTTTATAAACATTCCATCGTCCTAATTAATTTAGTATAGTTTATTGTCCCCAGTTTCTTTTTTTGGGGGGGAGGGTCTGGTCATGGGGCCTGAACTCTGGGCTTGGGCACTGTCCCTCAGCTCTTCACTTCAAGGCTAGCGCTCTACCACTTGAGCCACAGTGCCACTTCCAGCTTTTTTTTCTGCTTATGTAGTGCTGAGGAATTGAACCCAGGGCCTCAGGCATGCAAGGCAAGTGCTCTACTACTGAGCCACCTTCCCAGCCCCCTTCAGTTTCTTAAATGAAATGATTAATTCATTTATTTTCAGTCTTTACACATGTTCTTTTTAATATTTTATTATCTTTAAGTGGTTGTTTTATAACACTGTATATAAATACATACAATGAATCTTTTTTTATTGTGAAAATACCATACAGAGAGGTTACAATTACATGGGCAAGGTAATGAGTACATTCCTTATCAAGCATTGTTGCCTCCTCCTTTGTTTGCCTTTCCCATCCCTTCCCATCTCCCCTCCCCCATACAATGACTCTTGATCAGTATCACTTCTTTCGACATTCTTATCCATCCCTTCCAACCCAACCCTTCCCTCACTTTTCTTTTCTTTTCTTTTTTGGGTCCGTCGTGGGGCCTGAACGCTGTTCCTCAGCTCTTCAGCTCAAGGCTAGTGCTCTACCACTTGAGCCACAGCGCTACTTCCGGCTTTTTTCTTTTTGCTTATGTGGTGCTGAAGAATCGAACCCAGGGCCTCAGGCATGCAAGGCAAGCACTCTACCACTGAGCCACCTTCCCAGCCCCCCTCACTTTTCTTAATTTTGTAGGATATACATTGAATTCTTGATCACATTCTTATCCCCTTCTCCTTTTTATTGGTCTGCCCCTCTTCCCATGACCCCACCTTCTTTTTAAGTACCTGTTTCTTGTTGTTTATTTTGTTGAACTTTGACCTTGCTTTCTAAGGAATTATTATTTGAATTCTCTCTTAAATCTACTATCTTTCAGTTATTACATTTGTATACACTTGCGTACTACATAATGCATTTACTTAATAGTTTGTAAACTAATTCTACCTCCCACACATGAAGGAAAACATGCAACCTTTGTTTCTTTAGGTCTGACTTACTTCACTTAACACAATTTTTTTCTAAGTCACACAATTTCTTTCTAAATCTTTCCATTGCTTTACAAATGGTACAGTGTCCATCTTGCTAATGGATGAGTAAAATTTTATTGTGTATATATATATCACATTTTTTACACATCTTCTTTGTGTTTTGACTGAATTCCATAGATTTTGGTATTGAGTATATCATTTTATTTTTATTTATTTAGTTAAGAATTTCAATTCTCATTTTAGTCTTTGAGTCCAAGTTTCCTTAAGAGCATGTTTCTTAATTTTCTAGTGGCTAAAGATTTGAAGGTCATTTTTATAATTTTATTCTTCTTTTACTGGATACTGATCAGAGATAGTAAATCATAAACTATTTTTTGAAATGTATTCTTTATGGCTGAATACTATATGTACAAATTGTAAGTGTTCTGTGAATATAAGAGAAATATGCATATTTTCCAGGAGGTACAAAGTTCTATACATAACTATTGCATTGAGTTACCAATAGTTGTATTCAAATCTTTCTGTATGCTTTTTTATTTTTTACTTCATCTCTTTTATTCTGTGACTGTATCTTTTTACTTATCATTGCTCCTTTTTTGGTGATGTTGGAATGGAACCCATGGCCTTAACCAGGTAGGCCAGTATTCTCCTCTGAGCTACACCCACAGCCTTTCTCCTTCTATTTTTAAGAATATTTGCTTCCTGTTTATTACAAGTGAAATTATCAATTGAAAGTTATTGATATGTATTGCCAACAATCTCTGTTTACTGAAGCAATTTATACTCCCACACCATAAATGTACTAGGGAGGAGATGAGGCTTGTTTTTATGTTTTACTTTACAATTCAAGTACAAAATGCTGCTGAATTAGTTAAGTACACCTTTGGTCACCTCTAACATAATCATCTTTCATGTGGCTCTACTTGAGATCTGGTACTTCCATTCGGTTACAGCAGATATTATTTATTAGAAATACATGTGGCATTTGAAAAACTCAAAGCCAAAGTCAGGCTCTGGTAGCTCATAACTATAATCCTAGCTACTTAGGCTAGACATGGAGCTGTATCACAAGTGGTAGAGTGTCAGCCTTAAACAAAAAAGCTAAGGGATACTTCCCATGCCCTGAGTTCAAGCCCCAGTAGTAGCATGTGGAAAAACTGGGACAGTGCAGGGAAAGAACAACATTGTCCAAAAAGAAATGTACTCTTTACCTAACTGAACGTAACCTCTCTGTGTATCACCTTTAATTTTGTCAGACATGGGACTTGAACTCTGGGCCTGGGCACTGTCTCTCAGCTCTTCAGCTCAAGGCTAGCACTCTACCACTTGAGCCACAGCATCACTTCCTGTTTTCTGAGTGGTTTATTGGAGATAAGAGTCTCACAGACTTTCATGCCCAGGCTGGCTTTGAACCGAGATCCTCAGATCTCAGCCTCCTGAGTAGCTAGGATTAGAGGCATGAGCCACCGGCACCCAACTTGTTTATCGCCTTTATAATAAAAAAATCACAATTTAATTGAACAAGTTGGAACAAAACCAGATACTTCATGACAAAACTGATGGATGTCATCCTCCTGTGGACTACTGTTACAAATAATATTTTGAGTCTTTGGGACTTGAGAAAGTCAGAGAAATCAGAAACAGGTTTTTTTTGGTAGTTGTTTTTGTTTGGTTTTGGTAATACTGGGGTTTGAACCCAGGGCCTTATGATTAAGCCTCTACCATATGAGCCATGCCTTTTTTGTTTTAACTATTCTTTAGGTAGTATCTTGTTGTTTGTCCTGGCATACCTCAGACCAGGATTCTCCTGCCTATAATCTGCTTCATAGCTAGGACCACAGATATGTGCCAATGTTATAAAGGAACTTGGTCACAAAAAAAACCCAAAGAAGCCAATTTTGACAGGTGGAATAGGGAGTCTTTATTGGAAAGCCGGTGACTGCAGGTAAATGCCAATCTGCAGTCCCTGGACTACACTGTGAGAAAACTGAGCCATGAGAGCAGTAGAGGAAAGAAAGGGCAGAGAAACAATACCAACAAAGCAGATCAACTCCAATGGAGAGCTGAAGTGGGACACCATGGTGACCAGAGGAGAGCCAGGAGCCAGGAGACACAGGATACAAGGCATGGTATCCTGGTGCCTGAGCTGGTCTGGGCTAAATAGTGTCAGGGTTAGGGGGCAGGGTCACAAGAAACTCAGGTACAAGGCACGGGACTGACAGGTCAAGTAACCTATTCTCCAAGTCCCCACCCTGCCTCTAGGAATTGAGGCATGCTCATCACCTGTGAGGTGGGACTTCCCTGGAGTCCCATGAAGATGGAGGCAGTTAACCCAATATCTTATCATCCAACACTTAGTCAAGATGGCACTGGCTAAATCCAGTGCCCCTATTTCACCACCATGTCTGGCTTATTGATTGAGGTAGAGTTTCACTAACTTTTTGCCTAGATCAGCTTTGAACTGTGATCCTCCCAATGTCTACTTGCTGAGTAACTAGTTCTACAAGTGTGTGCCACCATGACCAGCCAGAAGCCATTTTTTATTAAACAGTTGAATGATAATTCTGTTATACTAAAGAATTTCCCTCCACAATTTCTGACATCTTTGCAATCCCAGAGTTTCTCCCTCTCTGTTCTACCCAGTGATGGCTTTTTCTTCTCCCCATTATCTCCTTCACAACTTTTTTTTTGAGATACTGTCATTTGTGATGCTGTGTGAGTGAATGAAAAACATTGTATAGGAGTCTGCATTTTCATGAAGGGCAAGCATTCTTGAAGGTTGAATTTTGTGTCAATAATTAGGGTAAAAGAGGTGCATACAACTGATGAGGCCTTCTGTTTCTTCACTGTGTTACAGCAGTAATTATTCATTAGAAATATACATTGCCATTGAAATGTCAGAATCAAATTCCTTTTCATGAAGTACTTGATTAAGATAAATCAACAGTAAATGTATTTTCTTTATATAATTAGGAGATTCAAATATGGAATAAACATTAGATGAATGATTATTAAGGAATTATTAATAATTGTGAGCCAGGCACTAGTAGCTCATGCCTGTAATCCTAGCTGCTCAGAAGGCTAAGATCTAAGGACTATAGTTCAAAGCCAGCCCAGGTAGGAAAGTCAATGAGATGCTCTCCAATTAACCACCCAAAGCCAGAAGTGGGGTTGGGAATGTGACTTAGTGGTAGAGTGCTTGCCTAGCATGCCTGAGGCCCTAAGTTCAATTCCTCAGTACCACATAAACCAGAAGTGGCTCTGTGTCTCAAGTGGTAAAGCACTAGCCCTGAGCACAAGAACTCAGGGACAGGGGCTGGGAAGGTGGCTCAGTGGTAGAGTGCTTGCCTTGCATGCCTGAGGCCCTGGGTTCGATTCCTCAGCACCACATAAGCAA
>NW_012267304.1:3299492-3367716 GCF_000151885.1 Dipodomys ordii
CTTCCTTCCTTCCTTCCTTCCTTCCTTCCTTCCTTCCTTCCTTCCTTCCTTCTGTAGTTCAGGCTGGCCTTGAACTGCAGATCCTACCTCTACCTCCTGAGTTGCTTTACTAATGCCCAGCAATTTAATTTTTTAAGAAACAAATTCACATATACCTAGATGTATGCTAGGTGTAAGTCCTAACCTATCTCAAATAACCAACAAGAGATAGTGGCAGTATCCTTTGGGATGGAACAAGAGTTGAAAAGGACCAGGTGCTGGTGGGTCATGCTTATAATCCTAGCTACTCAGGAGGCTGAGATATGAGAATTACAGTTCAAAACCAGCCTAGGCAGGAAAGTCACTGAGACTCTTATCACCAATTAAGCCACCAAAAAGATGGAAATGGATCTGTGGCTAAGGTGGTAGAGTGCTAGCATTGAGCACAAAAGCTCAAAGACAGCACCCAGGCCCTAACTTTATGCCCCAGGACTCGGACCAAAAAAAAAGGAGTTCAAATGCCAGCCATCCTATGGTATAGTAAGAAATGTGAATAAACACATAAATGAACATCTGAATTTTTGCTTTCTGGGAAACAAGAATTGATTGCTTTCAGACCAGCATAGTAAGTTGAAGTGGGGAGAATGGGAAAGGAAACTCATTTTTATTCAATTCTTACTATGCTCCAGATAGTATAAAATATTTATCTCCATTAATTCATTTACTTTTCACAACCTCTTCTAAGAGGTTTAACTGCTCTTAAACATAGGTTCTGAGATGCTAAATTACTTGTCCAAAGTTATCCAGATTGTGTCAAGGCTGGAATAATACTCAAGCCTGCTTGACTTCAAATTCAGAGCTCTTTCCACTGTCTTCTGTTGCCTCCTTGGAGACAAAAATGATGATAAGAAATGGAAACTCAGAACATGAAAATCCTCAAAAAAAAGAGAAAACAGTTTTCCTCAAAATAGCTTTTGCTACAAAGAGAGCTATCAAATGGCAGGGTTACTTTGGTGGTTTGAATGGAACATGGATCAACTGCAGGAGATCTGGCCTTGGAGTCAGGCAGTCCACTTTGGGCTGTGACTCTGACACTTGCTAGCTTATGACTTTGGCAAGTCACTTTATCTCTGGATCCCATTTGCCTTATACTAAAAATTCTGACAATCATGCTTACCCTACCTCAAAGGGTTGTTGAGAAGATCAAATGAATCAAATATATGTGAAAGCACTAGGCACTGGTGGCTCACATCTGTAATCCTAACTACTCAGGAGGCTGAGATCTAAGGATAGCTGTTCCAATGCAGCCCAGACAGGAAAATTCCTGAGATTCTTATCTCCAATAAACTACCAAAAAGTTGGAAAAGGAGCTGTGGCTTACATGATAGAGGGCTAGCCTGTGCTCAGGCCCTGAAAGCACTCTCAGGGCTAAACTGTAACAATTAGACAGCTATAATAATTACACATCTAATTTTTTTCTGAAACAAGGACTCACTATGTAGTCCAGGTAGGCCTCAATCTCAGGACTCTTCTGTCTCAGCCTCCTGACTACAGGCATGTGCCTCTATGCTTAGCTTTGTTTTGTTGAAAAACAATAACAACAATAACAACAACCAAACAGTGACAAGCGAAGAGGGTAGGGAAGGGGAGGGGAGTGGAGAGGAGGGGAGGGGAGAGGAGGGGAAAGGGGAAAGGAAAGAAGGAAGGGAAGAAGGGAGAGAAGAAAGAAAGGAGAGAGATAGAGATAGAGAGATTGGAAGGGAAGGAGGGAGGGAGAGGGAGGGGGAGGGGGAGAGGGAGAGGGAGAGAGAGAGGCCAGGCACCAGTAGCTCACACCTGTAATCTTAGTTACTCAGCCTGAGAGGATCATGGTTCGAAGCCAGCCCCAGGGGTAAAGTCTGTGAGACTCTTATGTCCAATTAACTACCAGGAAACTGGAAGTGCAACTGTGGCTCAAAGTGGTAGAACACTAGCCTTGAGCAAAAAATAAAGCTAAGGGAAAGCAACCAAACCCTGAGTTCAAGCTCCATGATAACAATATAATGATGTGGTTATATTATTGTATCTTTGGAATCTGAGTAGATTGGGATTCTTTTGCATATCATTATATTTTCTCTAGAATCTATTGGGCTTTCCAAAGTGGGGAACCCTAAGCCACAGGCAGAAAGTAAAGGCCCAAAGATAGCTTTTGTCCCCATGCTGTCATTGGTTAGATATAACTGAATCTGTTTAGAGGTAACATTAAGAAAAGATTTGTCTTGGAAAAAAGATCTCCCAAAGGTAGCTTTAGGGGTAGGGGAGCACAGACTTGTTATTCCCTAGTGATGGGAAAGAGGTTTGTAAATTGTAGGATTATGCCTATTCAAGTACTCAGACACATGTAGGTAAGCCTAGCACTTGTCAGCATCAGGTAGCATCTATCAGGGTCCCTGGTGGAGCCTGTGTAACCCACTGCTTCAAGTGATACTTTCATATTACCAAACTTCTGTTCACTTTTTTCACAACTGTCACTCCCTCCACCTCCAACCACAACCAGGCTAATAGGTGGATACCTTCCTACACAGAACAGATATTGGATAGGGAAGATGCATATTCATTAATACATTAACAAGTGCTTTAATGAGCCTCCAGTGTACAGAGATGTACTGTGCTTGGAGCTTAGAGCACGGAATTCGCTCCCTAAGGGAGCACTATAGAGGAGACTAGAACTAAATGTAATTATGATATTATAGATTTTAAAATGAGGAATTGTGGTGTTAGATATCTTTCTTGCTTTCACACCTATTTCTTCTAGACTGAAGCTAATACCTTTTGGGCTCTGAGCCTGAGAGACAGTGTTAATTATGGGGAACTCCGAGCAAGAAAACAAGCTCAGGCCAGTCAAATTCCTTCCCAAGCAACCACATGAAATGTAATCTGTGTTTTGTAAGAAATCAGCAGTTAACCTCCCTTTTGACATTGACCTTCTACTCTTGAGTGAAGAGAATAGGTGATGATGTGGCTCCTGATAGGAATGAGCATCCATCTTTCATTTACAAGCAAGGCTAACTCTGTCCAGCAAAGGGAAATGAGGTCTAGATGCTTAGATGTGGAAGGAAGAATAAGAGAAGGGGCATGGAAATCCCAAGGAAAAACAAATCCATGATCCCAATTACAGAAAGCAAAGTAAGCTATATTCAAAAAATGAAAAAAAATCCTGATGATAAAAAATACTTGTTATTGGTTTTGTCAAAAACCCCAGTGAGGGGGCTGGGAAGGTGGCTCAGTGATATGCATGAGGCCCTGGGTTTGATTCCCCAGCACCACATAAGCAAAAAGAAAAAAACCTGGAAGTGGCACTGTGGCTCAAGTGGTAGAGCACTAGCCTTGAGCTGAAGAGCTGAGGGACAGCGCCCAAGCCCAGAGTTCAGGCCCCAGGACCAGACCCCCCCCCCCCCCCGCCAAAAATAAATCCCAGTGAGGCTGGGAAGGTGGCTCAGTGGTAGAGCGCTTGTCTTGCATGCATGAGTTCCTGGGTTAGATTCCTCAGCACCACATACACAAAAAAGGCTGGAAGTGGTGCTGTGGCTCAAGTGGTAGAGCACTAGCCTTGAACTGAAGAGCTGAGGGACAGCACCTAGGCCCAGAGTTCAGGTCCCACTACCGGCAAAAAAACCCAAAAAACAAAAAGCAAAAAACCGGTGAGGTCTCGGAAGGTGGCTTGGTGGTAGAGAGCTTGCTTAGCATGTACGAAGTCCTGGGTTCAATTCCTCATTACCACGTACGCAGAAAGCCTGGAAGTGGCCCTGTGGCTCAAGTAAAAAAAAAAAAAAAAGAAGAAGCTCAGGGACAGTGTCCAGGCCCTGAGTTCAGTCTCCAGGAATAAAAAAAAATCCCAGTGACTATATTGATAGAAGTCATAGTTATCATCATTGTCATGGTAGTGGAAGTAGTAAAACAAAGAAAAATCAAATGACAGTTATTTGACACCTATCATGCATCCAAAAAATACTTTACTTGTGTTATCTAATTTAATCAGTATGTATGAAACTTGTGTCATATAATTTAGGCAATGTGTATGAAATAGGTATTTGCATTATCCTCTTTATGGAAGAGGGGAACCAGAGACCACTTACCCCAAACTTGGGTAAGCAGTTAGTAAGTAATGGTACCAAAAGGCTAACTCAAGACAACTGTTTGGCTTCAGATCCTGTTCTTTCAACTATTTCCAACTTTAATTTAATTTTGATTTTTTGTTTGGTAAAGATACATCCTCACCTCAGTACTACCTGGGCCTTTTGGCCTTAACACTTTCCTCAGGGAATTTACACTTACAGTCCCTGCTCTGTCCTCTCTACTTTCTTCTCTCCCCTCTCCCTTCCCTCTCCTCTTTCCTAATCCATGCTCAACCAAGATCCTCTACCCAAGAGCATTGGGATCCCCTCACCTGTGGAACTTTTTCCTCACAAAAATTCCTTAGCTCTCCTTAATCTTTTTCCTAACATATGAGGTAGTTGAGACCTGTGGAAATATATCCTCAAGTTTTCTTGTTACCTAATCACAGATCTGGAGATTATTCTGAGGCTTTCCTTCCTATTGATGCTCTCAAACAGAATGCCTCAATTCTTTGTCCATGGGTTATTTCTTGGTACTTCTCTCCCTGCCACCTTCTCCTTAATACTTCACTAATGTAGCTCAGGTAATTTTTTCTTCAGTTATCTAAAATCCTGCTTCAAAGACAATGTTTTCTTTCTCAGAATAATGCTCTCCTTAAGAGAGTACTTTATTTGTATGGATTGTAACAGGATGCCAAATCCATCTCCTAGAAACAAATATCTTGAGGACTATGCTTATGTCAAACTTGGAAAAGAAGCTATATTTTTTTCTGCAGTCCAGTTAGAGACTAAGGAAAACATAAGCTGTGACCTCCTGCCTTACTTCTCCTCTTGTTCCATAATTCTCATTATTCTGTGGTTATGGAAGGCAATGAAAAGGGCAATTATGGAAAGCACTCTGAGCTAGGAATTAGGAGCCTGGGTTCTGCTACTACCTTTGCTACCTACTAAGTGCCTGAAATGAGGCAGAGCAACCTGTGCACATTTGTGTTACTCTGTTGCATTGAAAATTCTTGATTGGATGTTAATTTTTTCTTTGGACTGTAACCTCCTTGAAGGCAGTAGCCATAGACATGCCACATTCTTTTTGGAAGCCATAGTTCCTAAATGTTCTTTCTGACCCATTCTGTCACCTCCATCATCCATTTTCTACAAGCTGTGGGACTGAATTTTGAAAATTACAAGACTCCTGATCATGTCATTCCTCTTCCTCAAACCCTTCAATGCTTCTCCATCATCTTAGAAATAAATTTTTGTAACACTCATAATGATATTGCTTAGCACTCCAGCATGTTCTTTTTTAAATATATATTTTTATTGTAAAAATACTGTACAGAAGGGTTACAGTTACATGAGTAGGGTAATGAGTACATTTCCTATCAAGCATTGTTACCTTCTCCTTCGTTTTTCCCCTATCATTCCATCCCTCCCCACCTCCCCAACTCCTCCCCCCCCCACATTGTAAAGTTGGTTTCAACATAGTGTCCTGTACATCTCATCATCACAATGGGTCAACCTGTACCCCCATTTAAGCATTCTGCTATATCCCTTCCCCTCCCAAAATTGCAAAAATGTATATACAATATGCAGAACTCCAGAATCAAATACAGTGAAAACGGGTTATACTGTGGGGAAAGAATTTACAAAAGAAACAAAAGAATCACATAGTGCATTATAAGTATATTAAAAATAATAGCAAGAAAGAAAAAACTACTTGTGTCCCTGACTTGGGGCACATTTTGCTTAACATCATCTTATGTGGTCATATGTACATAGCCTTTGACCTCTGCTTGTCCTAGACATGTACTAGTCATTGCAATCAAGGGAAACCATGGGACCTATGTTTCTTTGGGCCTGGCTACTTCACTTAATATAATTTTTTCCAAGTCTTTCCATATTCTAACAAATGGGGCAATGTCATTCTTTCTGATGGAGGCATAGAATTCCATTGTGTGTGTGTGTGTGTGTGTGTGTATATATATATATATATATATACAAACATATATATATATATACATATATATATATATATCACATTTTCTTGATCCATTCATCTACTGAGGGGGCATCTGGGTTGTTTCCATATCTTAGCTATGGTAAATAATGCTGCGATAAACACAGTTGTGCTGGTAGCTTCAGTATGGCCTTGTTTGTGATCCTTTGGGTAAATGCCCAAAAGTGGGTTTGCTGGATTATAGGGGAACTCTATGCGGAATCTTTTGAGGAACCTCCATACTGCTTTCCAAAGTGGTTGAACAAGTTTACACTCCCACCAACAATGCAATAGGGTTCCCTTTTGGCCACAGCCCCCTCCAGCATCTATTGTTACTAGATTTCTTGATTATAGCCATTGTACTGGGGTGAGGTGGAATCTCAATGTTGTTTTGATTCCAGCATGCTCTTTTACCTCCTGTACTTTATAACTTATTAGCTTTGTAAATAAGTACAAATCATATTTCTGAATTGGATCAGACACTGGAAAAACAAGCTTGTCCTCATAAAATTCACAAACTCTTTTCTTCTGGCTGACAACTACTGCCCTATAAGGATCAATTCAGGTGTTGCCTCCTGCAGGAAATCATGCTC
This sequence comes from Dipodomys ordii, assembly GCF_000151885.1. Classification (NCBI taxonomy): domain Eukaryota; kingdom Metazoa; phylum Chordata; class Mammalia; order Rodentia; family Heteromyidae; genus Dipodomys; species Dipodomys ordii. The sequence goes on from NW_012267304.1 coordinate 3,306,152, forward strand.
CATGTTTCTCCATTCCTGATGTATCTACTTCCTAGTCTCTGGTATTTGTTGTCTCTGTATCATAGCATTTTTCTTTTTTCCAATTAAACATGTCAGTTTATGAGTATAATGCATCTTCATAGCACTTCTATGCACTGATTTTTCTCTCTACCAGAGTAAACTCTGAGCGTAGATGCTATGTCCTCTACATTTTGTTTTTATACCCAGCACATGGCTTGATACACAGTTTATACTGAGAAATGATAATTGCATAAACAGTACCCTCTGGTGACTGGTTTTTGTAAGTACAATATTTTATACATCCAAAGGGAATTTTCTTTTGACATTAAGAAAGGAAACATTTTATTTTATTTTATTTTTATTTTTGGATCCAGTTGTGGGGCCTGAACTCTGGGCCTGGGCCCTGTCCCTCAGCTCTTCAGCTCAAGGCTAGCGCTCTACCACTTGAGCCACAGTGCCACTTCCGGCTTTTTTCTTGTGGTGCTGAGGAATCGAACCCAGGGCTTCATGCATACAAGGCAAGCGCACTACCACTGAGCCACCTTCCCAGCCCAAGAAAGGAAACATTTTAAAATATGTGGTCAGGGCTGGGAAGGTGGCTCAGTGATAGAGCACTTGCCTTGCATGCATGAGGCCCTGGGTTCGATTCCTCAGCACCACATAAGCAGAAAAAAAAGCTGGAAGTGGCACTGTGGCTCAAGTGGTAGAGCGCTAGCCTTGAGCTGAAGAGCTGAGGGACAGCGCCCAGGCCCAGAGTTCAGGCCCATGACTGGACCCCACCCCCCAAAAAAATATGTGGTCTTCTGGCACCTAGGTTGTTACAACATCTCTCCAAATTTTTCACACTTCATCAAACAATTATGAGATGACACAACAGATGAGAGAAACCATTTTGAATAATTGTGTAAGAAGCAAGTGGAAGGGAAAATGGTCATATTAGTGAAGAAATCTAACGTGGTATAATCATTACAGTTTCTGTGGGGAATTTGGCTCCAGAATTCTTTCTAGACACTAAAACCCACAAGTCCCCGATACAAAATGGTACGGTATTTGCATATAACCTACCTATGTCTTCCTGTATACTTTATCTCTTAATTGTTTATAAGGCATAATGCAATATATGTACTATATAAATAGTTGCTATATTACATTTTATTAAATAATGACAAAATTATCCTGTTTAGTACAGGTGAACTATTTTCCATATATTTTTCTGAGTTTGCCTAAATCTACAAATATGGAATTCATGGATATGGAGGACTAACTGTATAAACTTTTCTTTTCTTTCTTTTTTTTGTCAGTCTTGGGGCTTGACCTCTGGGCCTGGTTGCTGTCTGTCCCTCAGCTCTTCAGCTTAAGGCTAGCACTCTACCACTTGATCCACAGAGCCACTTCCGGTTTTCTGAATGGTTTATTGGAGATAAGTGTCTCATGGCCTTTCCTGCCCGGGCTTGCTTTGAACTGTAATCCTCAGAACTAAGCCTCCTGAGTAGCTAGGATTACAGGGGTGAGCCACCAGCACCTGGCTAAACTTTTCATTATGCTTTTATTTCAAGACTAAGATATGCATATCCATCTGTCCATCTAGCTAGCCAGCCATCCAGCTAGCAAAAGTTTATAGAGCACCTACAGTCTACCAGGTACTATTCTGTGTTGAAGATGCAATAGAAAAGAACAATATCTTTAATCTTAAAGTGCTTAGTTGTGGAGTGGGGAGACACAATAGATAACAAGTATGTATTCTTATTAAGAATTATAAGTGGGCTAAAAATAGACTAGGGTGTATGTATGTGAAAGTAAGAGAGGAGAGACAGAGATCTTTATCAGATCTATAAAATTTTTCTTTGTATCCAGACTTGGGCTTCAACTTGGGGTGTTTTGCTTAGCTATTATCCTAAAGGCCTCAAAGCTGATACTCTACCACTCTATACTTTGTCGGGCATAGGGCTTGAACTCAAGGCCTGGGCACTGTTCCTGAGCATTTTGCACTCAAAGCTAGCACTCTCTACTACTTTGAGCCACACATCTGATGATAAGAGTCTCTGGACTTTCCTGCCCTGGATGGCTTTGAACTGCGATCTTCAGATCTCAGCCTCTTCAGTAGCTAGGATTACATGCATGAACCATCAATACTGGACTTCTTTTTTTTATTATTATTTAGAAGTAGTTGTACAAATGAGTTGCCATTCAACGAAGTAGTTTATGAATATGAGAATCTTTATCAGTTGGGCCTTTGGCTCACTGAATTTTTTTTCTTCTTTAAGATATTTTTCTGGCCAGGCGTCAGTGTCTCACAACTGTACTCCTAGCTACTCAGGAGGCTGAGATCTGAGGACCATGGTTCAAAGCCAGCCCGGGCAGAAAAGTCCGTGAGACTTATCCCGAATATACTACTCAGAAAACTGGAAGTGACACTGTGGCTCAAGTGATAGGGTAATGGCCTTGAGCTGAAGAGATGAGAGACAGCACCCAGACCCAGAGTTCAAGCCCCATGACCAACAAAAAAAAAAGATTTTTATTCTGAAGGGTTATGTCACAGGGAAGTTACTAAAATAATATAGAATTCCCATATACCATTTACCTAAGTTTCCCCGGCACTAATGTCTTGCATAACCATATAATTATCAGAACCAAGAACCTCATTGGCCGAATACTGTATCACCACTTTCACATGCATTCAACGTTTTAGGGCGTATATGTATTTTAATGTTATCATATACATTTATTCTTTACTCAACATCATATTTCAGATACCATAATTTCTTTCTCCCTCCCTAAATACTCTCATTTGTGTTACCTCTTTGTATTCAAAGCTGCCTTCCTTGAAACTGATAAACTGTATCTCATCATTATAATTTTTTTTCTAGCATGTCATGTAAATGAGGTCTGTGGGTTAGCTCAGGTGGCAGAACAGTTGCCTACCAAGTGTGAGATTCCAGTACTGTAAGAAAAGATGAAAACCTCAAAAATAATGTCATGTAAATGGAGTCATGTTATGATTTAAAATAATATATATATTTAATTATTGCCTTTAAGGAGTTGCCAGTTAAAAAGCAGTTTATGAATACAATACATCTTGATCAACATTCTCACTAAAATTTTATTTTTGAGTCAACATGCATTTATAATATGAGGTGCTTCATTGTATAATTTCCATACATGCTGTGATTTTCTATGCTACTCAACATAATTCCTCTGAGAGCCATTCAACTCTTGTATAACAACATTGTTTATGATTGTTTTTGTGAGTCATGGGGCCTGAACTCTGGGCCTAGACGCTGTCCCTTAGCTCTTGAGCTCAAGGCTAAGGCTCTACCACTTGAGCCATAGCACCACTTCCAGCTTTTTCTACTTATGTGGTGCTGAGGAATCGAATCCAGGGCCTCATGCATGCAAGGCAAGCACTCTGCCATTGAGTCACTTTCAAAGCCTGTTTATGATTTTTTTAATTGCTGACTAGTATTCCATTATATGAACTTGTGTTTATCCTTGCCCCAGTAAAGAGCATGTCAATATTTTCCAATTTGGGCCTAATAACAAATAACAGCTATAATCACTGTATAAGTTTTTGTATATGGATATAAATGATCATATTTCTTTTTTTTTTGTTGGTCATGGTGGCTGAACTCTGGGCCTGGGCCCTGTCCCTCAGCTCTTCAGCTCAAGGCTAGCACTCTACCACTTGAGCCACAGTGCCACGTCCAGCTTTTGTCTGCTTATGTGGTGCTGAGGAATCGAACCCAGGGCCTCATGGGTGTGAGGCAAGCACTCTACTACTGAGCCAACTTCCCAGACCCAATGGTCATAAATGCATGGAGGTGAGAGACTGAGACTTTTATATCTTACAAATGATTATAAACAAGTGTTGTGCTTCACAAGGTGAGCAGTAGAGTGGAAAAAAAAACACTAGATGGGGAGTCAAAAGATCAAGGGCTGGGAAGGTGGCTCAGTGGTAGAGTGCTTACCTTGCATGCATGAGGCTATGGATTTGATTCCTCAGCACTACATAAGCAGAAAAAGCCAGAAGTGGCACTGTGGCTTAAGTAGTAGAGTGCTAGCCTTGAACTGAAGAGATGAGGAACAGTGCCCAGACCCAATGTTCAAGCCCTATGACTGACAAAAAAAAGATCTGACTATAGACTTATCAATAATATGTGTTGGTTAAACTCTTCCCTGTCCAGACCTTGTATTTCTAGTTGTAAAGTCAAAATATGGAATTCTATGATTTTGTTCAGTCTTTTGTAGAGCTAGCCAGCATATGATTCCAAAGAGATATAAAAGGTATCTCTGCTTTATTTTATAGGGAATTTATATCTATGTATATAAAATACCAGATATAAAATCTAGATCATATTTTTCCACTTTTTCTTGCATGCAATAGAATATGGGGAAGAGAGCAACTAACCCTAACTAAGGCTATGAAGGTTTGCTTTAATCTCTGGAGAGAAAGTACTCCAAAATCAACATAGAATTTCCATTTGGCAAAAAATATTCCTAAGGCAGGTATGTGCAACAAACAACTTTGCACTCTATCTCCAGTATTTTCACTAGTGTGACTAGTGTAAGGCAAATATGGAATATCTGTTTATGCATACAAGTATGCACATTTTTATGCTTTCTAAATATGTTCTATGTATTTTAGTACTATGTTAAGTCAGGAAGAAAATATAGAAAACATTTGCAATGGCTAATTCTAGGGAATGTATTCACATTGAGACATAAATCTAAAAGAAAGAGAAACATGGGCTGGGAATGTGGCTTAGTGGTAGAGTGCTTGCCTGGCATGCATGAAGCCCTGGGTTCTATTCCTCAGTATCACATAAACAGAAAAAGTCAGAATTGGCATTGTGGCTCAAGTGGTAGAGTGCTAACCTTGAGCAAAAAGAAGCTCAGGGACAGTGCCCAGGCCCTGAGTTCAAGCTCCAGGATTGGCCAAAAAAAGAGAGAAACATATATGAATATAGATTTTGTCTAATTTTTTCTCTCTCAAACACATAGAGAAAGAAGAATTTAAAATCATAGACATCTTCTGGGTGCTAGTGGATGGTGCCTATAATCCTAGCTGCTGAGTAGGTTGAAATCTGAGGATCATGATTCAAAGCCAGCCTGGGCAGGAAAGTCCATGAGACTCTTATCTGCAATTAACTGCCAAAAACCTGGAAGTAGAACTTTGGCTCAAAATGGTAGATTGTTAGCTTTTAGCACAAAAGCTCAGGGACAGTGCTGAGGCCCTGAGTTCAATCCCCAGGACTGGCACAGACACACACAAAAATCATAGACATGAGCCAGACTGCCTAGTTGAACAGTGTGGTTTGACCTCTGTGATTTTTGGGTTCTTCTATAGAACAAGAACAGATAAGAATAGTGCAGAGGAAGTGGAGGTTTGGCCCAAGTGGTAGAGTGCCAGTCTTGAGTAAAAATGCCAAGTGAGAGCACAAGGCTCTGAATTCAGGCCTCAGTTCCAGTACATACAAAAAATACAAAGCAATGAGAACAGTGTCTAGTACATGGTACACACAAGAAAAGTGTTAGCCATTTGTGCTGTAAGCTGATAGAAACTTTCTTAGTGTCTGGAGACCTTCCACAGCCTGAGGCCATTCTTACTCTGCTGGATATGGCTTAAGAGCTGGCTTAGTTGCCACTTCTTCCTCACTGAGTGTTTTAACTTCGATAGCCCATTCATCACCTACTTCTTTCTTCCTTATCTCCCATTGTAGTTTAGATATTAACACCAAAGTTTGCTTAACTATTCCTTGGTTGTTTTTCTTGCTGTTATTGCCTTCTAGGCTATAGTTATCCAGGAGTTAGTTACATGAGTCTGAAAATTCTATTAATAGTCTCACAAATTCCTTAGTCCATTAAAGGGCTATCTCTCCCAAATCTAAAAGAATGGATCAGACCATTTAAAGAAATTTTTGCTCCCTTTTGTTATTTTATTTAAAGTTGGCAGTTCTGTCTTTGAAATGCTGTGGTGTATTGAAAAAAACCTTTCTTTTTCATTTCTTTTAATTCATTTGAGCCTTCCTCCTGCTGCTGGCCTGTGTGCATTCATGCACACATCCCTGTGCAATCTAGGTTAACACTTTAGCTTTGATGCAGCCATGGTGACTGCTAGGTCTGCTTCATAAGCATTGCATTTTAAGGCATCATTGTAAAAAAGTAATGAACTTTTTGCAGCTTCGTAAGATGATAAAGCTGTTCATAACAACTTCTCAATAATTTATCAGATATCCAATTTACCTCTCACTTTTCTTTCTCATCTCTCTTGCACAGAAATAACTTCATGTTGAATAAAGTCCCACTCAGCCTTTCTTCTAGTGTTATAACAGGAAGTGAGAAATTGGTGTGTCTCCTCTATGTCTTTGAGTACTGTGCCTGCTTTCTCTTTCCACCTTGTTCTCAATAATGCTTCACGTGTTAATACAGTGCCATGATCTTGATATTTTCCCCAGTGCATCCTGAACTTCTGCCCATGTATCTGTGAACCCTAGAGACTCAAAATGACAGCATACATATCTGTAATACATCTTTGAACTTAAAAAAATTGTGTGTGTGTTTTGTGTGTGTGTGTGTGTGTGTGTGTGTGTGTGTGTGTGTGTGTGTGTGTTCAGGGCACGGAAGCTGTCCCTGAACTTCTTTGGTTAAAGTTCATGCTCTATCACTTGAGCCATAGGTCCAGTTCTGGCTTTTTTTTTGATGGTTAATTAGAGATAATCATGGATTTTCCTGCTTGGCTGACTTCAAAACACAACTCTCAAATCTCAGCCTTCTGTGTAGCTAGAATTGCAAGCATGTGCTGGTTAGCACTTGGCTCCTGAAGACTCCTTTAATGTATGTTTACTTTCCAGTACCTGGCAAACACAAATGTGGCTTTTGCAAACCCACATATTTATTTCTGTAGTGATCACCAGTAAAGTCCTTCTGCTTGTGTTTTTGTATTAGGGAAAATTTGGGAAGACTACATTTTACTTTTGCCATCAATCTTTGGGCCAAGAGATAGAAAAGAACTTTGGGAAATAAGTTAAGTAGTTGAAAAGAAATGTGGAGCTGGGTGCCGGTGGCTCATACCTGTAATTCTAGCTACTCAAGAGACTGAGATCTGAGGATCACGGTTCAAAGCCAGCCCGGGCAGGAAAGTCCGTGAGACTCTCATCTCCATTAAACCACTAGAAAATCAGAAGTGGCACTGTGGCTCAAGCAGTAGAGTGCTCGCCTTGAGCTGAAGAGTGCAGGGACAGCACCCAGGCCCAGAGTTCAGGCCCCATGACTGGACCCAGAAAAAAAAAGTATAGGAAAAATGTCTTAGGTCTTGTTGGGAAGTCCTGAATACCTAGGCCTTGGAGGATTTTGACCTGGGAACTTTGTATTTGTTTTTGGCAATACTAGCAATTGAACTCAGAATCTTGCAGTTGCTAGGAAAGCTCTCTACCAATTCAGCCATGTTCTCAGTAGTTTTGCCATTAGTTTATTTTGCAGAGAGACTTTTATACTTTTTCCAGGGCAGGGCTTTGACAGCCGTCCTTCTACCTCCACCTCCTAACTACCTGATTCAAAGTGTGGCGCGTGACACCTGGCTTATTTTTAGATAGAATTTAACTTTTGCCTGGCCTAGCCTGTCAAATAGCTGGGATTTCAGACATGTGTCACTTTGCCTGGGCCTGGGTTACTTAATCTTAAAACATTAAAACTTGCCTTTCCCAAGGTCCTTTTGAGGTGGATAGGTTCACACAAATAAATTGACAAGATTGACCGAATGATTTTTGCAAAGAGGATCTATTTTTCTATAAACATTAAGTCACTTATTAGAGATTTAGTTAAATCCATTCATTCAAATCAAGAGCAGAGGTTAAATAAGGAGCTAGGGTCTTTCACAAACCAACTAACATGATAACTCCAGTTGTTTCCAGGTAAGAGTTAAAATACATGTAAAATATCTTACCGCATTTTCAAACAAAACTGCAAACAAAACACCAGGGCCTTCAAGTACCTTCCAAGCAACTTGAGTCGTTTTACTTACATCATGAAGACAGTTTTCCCCTGAAGTATTTCTTATTCACAAAATACTTCAAGACTCTGTTCTTTCAGGCTGCTTCTTGACATGGAAAGATTTTAATGTCACTGTTTTACCTTTAGCTAGGGATTTTTGCCTCTTCAGCCAACTTTCCGCTCTACTTGTTCTACCTGGTTGTTTTATCTCCCCAGATATGACTGTCTGCAACCCCCTTCCCACTCTGGCTCCCACACTTCAACCTGTATTTTCTCTACATCACTGCAGAGGGGTTGGGTAGGTTGGAGAAGAATGGGGGAGAATGATTAAAGAGGTGACATTGATCCAAATGTGTTGTAGTCATAACCCCCCTTTTTTTAAAAAAGATTATTATAAGGTTTATTAGAGGAGCCACATTTCCCCCAAGAGGGAGCACATGGCATCCTTCACCATCCAGGTAGCAGGAGGGTCTGAGGGAAGGAAGTGAGGTAGATGGGATTTTAGGTGGGTCTGGGCAGAGAGCAGCCAGCTGTATGCCAGGAACTCCAGGGATGAGAAGGGCTCAGGTCTGGGTGGAGCTGAGGACCAAAGGTAAGCATAATACTAACATTCCCCACTCTGTTGTTTAATAAAAATAGGGACTACCAGGCTGAGGGTATGGGCAGAGGTTGTTTCTTTCGGAGCTACTTTCTGCTATAAAGGGGCGAAGTAGTCGTGGGTCCTTGTTTCATTACTTGGCCGGGTACTGGCCAAGAAGCATATAAAACCCCCTTTGTACGTGTACTTACATATAATAAAAATATAGTAATAAAATACATCACTACAGCATAGTTTCTAAGGCTTACCATTCTTTTTTTTTAGGCTTACCATTCTTATTTTGATATTTTATGGTGCCAAGTCAATCAGCAAATGTTTCACAAGTGTTTTTTGTAGAAGGCACTTTTCCAGTTCAGTGGGAGGAACACTTCTCTTTGTGGAGCTTGATGTGTAGTTGATTTTTGAGCAAGGGAGGACTCCCTTTATTTAACTGTTTCTTTTTGTTCTTCTTATTTTCTTTGTCTAGGTTCTGAACCACATTACAATAGCCTCCTAAATTGTCCTCAAGCTTACTGATATCAGATCAATCCTAGTTCCTCTTCTTTAAAAAAGGTTGTGTGGTAAACTTCCCCTGTCCTTACCTTCTTTCTACCCAACAATATTTTAAATTAAAATCCATTACATGCAAGCCGGACACCAGTGACTCATACCTGTAGTCTTAGCTACTCAGCAGGCTAAGATCTGCCAGCTCTGGCAGAAAATTCCTTGAGACTCTTATCTCCAGTTAACCAGCAAAAAGCCTGAAGTGGAGCTATGGCTCAAGTGGTAGAGCACCAGACTTGAGAGAAGAAATTAAGGGACAGTGCCCAGGTCCTGAGTTCAAGCCCTTCTACCAGCACACACACACACACACACACACACACACACACACACACACACACACACACACACCACAAATACATTGCATACATACATGGAAATATCACTGAAACACCTTTAGACAGTCAGTATATGCTAAACTTTAAAAAATCTTTTTCAGACGAGATCGGGAGCGTTCAGGGTAGTATGGCCGTAGACTAAAAAATGGTTTTCAAAGATATCATAATGCCTATCAAATACACAGTTGGACCATGTGACATCTTTTTCAAACCTTATTGCTTGGCTTGAAATTTCTCTCACTTCTACCTTTGAAATCTAAGTCGTATTACATCTTTAAAGTTCAATACAAGTGCTGAATTCATCCATGTATCTATTTTCCACTTGCCCATAATATCTTTCATTTCAATTTTTGTGATTATAGTCTACATGACTCAATTACTATTTAATTTATGCTACCTTGCCTGGCTTGTTTCATATGTATATGGCTCCTCGCCATCTAGATTGCAAATTGATGAGCTCAGGGCCTCAGCATAATGCATCACTCACAAAGATGCTTAATACATTTTCTGATGAAGATGATGATGATTTTTCTGGGCTTCTGGGCCAAGGAAGATTTGTACAGATGCATGACAAAGTTAAAATTCTAGAACTTGGGAGAGGAATAAAGGAAAGCTTTTTATAATAATAGTCCAAAGTATGGTAAGAACATCAGTATGTTTTTTCCTGGCTTAGATCTTCATTTTATTACCAGAAGAGCTTTACTAAGATCAAAAAAGAAAGAAGGGAAGAACTTTGGAATTACTATGAATTTATTTGGCTACTGAGGGAGAAGCAATCAAAGTGATACTGAACCTGAGGAACTGTAGTAATAATAGTAGTAGCATTGAAAAAAATAGTAAACCAGAGGTGAAGAGCAGATATGAAGAGAATAAAGTTTGTTTTTAGATATGGTGTACAATGATTTATAGGAACTTTAACCCAGTGGACATATCTAGGAAGCAGTAAAAGATGTTTTCACCATTCAATACTATGCAAAAAATATTTACTTAACATATACTGTGTTGCAGTCACTATGCAAGGGATAGGCAAAGTCAAATAAGACACAGTCTCTCCAGAGAGAGAGAGGAAGAGTTCTCTAGAACTTATGTTTAAGTGAGGAAGACAGATTAACATATTATTGTGATGTAAGGTAGTAAACACTATTTCCAAAGGCGATGCTTTGGAGATACAAATAAGGGAACAAAAGATTGAGAAGTTAAAGACATGATGATTAGTGAGTAGGTCCTTGAAAGGTAAGGAAAAGATTGTTCAACAAATGAGCAAATGCCTTTCTGAGTAAAAGGATAATCTCAGGCAAACATATGGGACATGTAGTTCTATGGGAAAACAACAGAGCCTGAATTGACTAAAGGTAAAGGGATGTCAGAATAAAGAGATGATGAAATGGAAGACAGGTACATTTTCTAGAGAGGCAGTATATGTAATTGGTAAAATGTGAACCCTCCTGTTAGACTCCCTGGATCCAAATCTCATCTCTATCACTACTAGCTGTGTAGCCTGGAACAAGTTTCTTCATCTCTGTGTCTAAGTTATCTATCAAATGGGAGAAAGGAATCCTTCTTCAAAGGATTGTTTTGAGGATTGGGAGAACTAGAATATATAAATTGATGAGAGTAATGACTACCATACAATAAGTGCTGTGTAAAGGTTAGTCTAAGGAGTAAATTACAGGGAACAAGGTAGTATGCCATGTATAGTACACACAAGTAGCAACCTGAAAAAGAAACTGTGTTTACAAGTACTCTAAGCAATGGCCCAGGGAGAACTAGATACTTCTTTTATTCTCAGATGAGTGAGAATTCCTTGAGATGATAATATGTCTATCTTGGTCCAGAGATGGACATTTTGCTGGAGTTAAAATATGTACAGGACATCTGTGAAGAGAGATAGTGGCTGAAAATGCAGCCCTCTCCTACTAATGACGCATTCAGCTCCTTGAGTTTGAATGAGTTCAAGCAATCCATTCTCTATTTCTCAGCCTTCTAGAGCTCTGCTCAAGTGGTCCTTGAATAGACTCTTGGAATTATCGTGCTTCTCTATGTGACTGCTCTATGTGCTGCTGAAATAAAACTGAAACCTTATCTGCCTCCCCAGCCAGCCTAGGGGTTTCACCTAACACAACTCAGTTTGAATTATAGTTTTACCATTTATCCAGCTATATGACTTGAAGCAAGGCACTGAAATTCTCAGAACCTCAATTTCCCTGTCCTTGAAATGAGAATAAAGGTGCCAGTGGCTCATGACTAATCCTATCTACTCAGGAGGCTGAAACCTGGAGGATTGCAATTCAAGGCCAGAAAGGGCAGAAATACCTATGAGACTCTATCTCCGAGTAAACAGGAAAAACTGACTGGAAGTGTGATTCAAGTGGTAGATTGCCTGCTGTGAGCAAGCAAGCCTAGCAAAAGTACAAGGCCCTGAGTTTAAACCCTAGTGCCAACAAAACAAAACATGACTGCTGTATCATAAAGCTATAAAGATAATTTAATTGTATCTATAAAATGCCTGGTATGCTAAGTCTTTGCCTTCTTTCCCCTTTATATTTAGGAAGCCTAAAGATTTGTTTCTTTCATTTTAGCCCCTTTCTGGGGCCTCTGTATCATGGATTATCAATAACTAAGGGAGATATGGGAGAAATCAGTCCATGGACCAGCAATGACGAATAGAATCTTTTACTTTGACTTTGCAGTAGAGATAGTTTATATAGGTAGTTTCACAAAATAGGAAAGGTAGTCAGACACTGAACAAAGATACCAATAAAGACATACCAGGTGAGGAAATACCAGTAAAATATAACAACTACATGAAAAAATACCTACACATTTATATAACTAGTGGGAAAATATATCTGCACATTCATGTATTTAAAATTAGGAAATAACAAGGAAAATGGAGTACATTTTTGTTAGGACAGTTAGAAATATGTTGTCACAATATTATTATTGTGTTTGTGGAGGAGGGTGCTCTCTTCCTGATATACGTAAATCTCCTTACCCTCTTTTCAAATGAACAGCAGGACAGGGTGCTGGAGTAAAGGGAATTGCACAGTGGGAATAACATGCCCCCATCTCATCTGTCCTTCTGCCCAGCCTTCCATTAACCATCATGATCTACCAGAGGTCCGGAGAGCTTCCTATCTGTGGTGCTTCAATGCCCTTGCATCATTAATATCATCATCTCTACTCTTCTTCTAGGAGTGGATCTTATCGAGGGAGGTATGGAAGAAGTTGTGCATGTTTAGCTGTCAGTCCAAACCTTTTAAGAGTCAGCAGGGGACAAAGGCAACAATCACTGTGTAATACTCTGGACTTTCTTGGCAGGTGAATACTGCTATGCACGAGGCAAAACTTATGGAAGAATGTGATGAGTTGGTAGAGATCATCCAGCAAAGGAAGCAAATGATTGCTGTGAAAATCAAAGAGACAAAGGTAAAGCATGACATTTCAGTGAGGCCAAGGAAGAGCTAACTTTTCACAGATGGCAGAGTTTGATCCTGATGATTACAGTTTGAACTTGGATCGTGAAATCAGAAGAATTGAGTTGTAGGGAGGAGGGAAGAAGCAGAGTTTGGCCTATTGTTATGAACCCAATAAAAATGATGACAATTCAATGGAAACATTCTAAATTTTGACCTGGTTGTTGGTAACATGGACAGATGAATATATGGAAGTATTCCTATATTTGTACACTCAGAATTTGGGTGTTTTGCTGTTGTATTAGCCATCATTAAAAAAGGGGGGGCTGGGAAGGTGGCTCATTGGTAGAGTGCTTGCCTTGCATGCATGAGGCCCTGGGTTCGACTCCTCAGCACCACATAAACAGAAAAAAAGCCAGAAGTGGTACTGTGGCTCAAGTGTGCCCAGGCCCATAGTTTAAGCCCCACTTCTGACAAAAAAAGAAAGAAAGAACAAAAGAACGAAAGAAAGAAAGAGGAAAAAGAAAAAAATGATGGTAGATATTAAATATGTGCCAGGGTTATAGAAGTTAATAACTGGAAAGCTGAAGAATTGTGATCCAAAAGGTCAGATATGAGCCTCCATGCAGCTCTAATGTTTTAGGTTTGTTGGCCTGCTGGTCAAAGTTAGTGATTATAAGTTCATGCTGTGGGTACAGTGTGAAACTTTATGAGAACCTGGTTTGATGAACAGCACTGTATACCATGCTGGGTACTTCCAGCTAACACAGAAATTGAAATTTGCAAGGAAACAGATTTGGAAACACAGCATTATGAATAAAGAGACTTAGAAACATATATACATGGAGGTATAGATACTCACAAAGAAAAATAAGGTACTTTTTGTTAAATGTATGGACAGTAAGATGTAAAAATAGTGATCTCTGGTGGGTAGAATTTTGTTTTTTTCAAATTTTCTTTTTTTGGGGGGGTCCAGTTGTGGGGCCTGAACTCTGGGCCTGGGCACTGTCCCTCAGCTCTTTAGCTCAAGGCTAGAGCTCTACCACTTGAGCCACAGTGCCACTTCCAGCTTTTTTCTTTTTACTTATGTGGTGCTGAGGAATCGAACCCAGGGCCTCAGGCATGCAAGGCAAGCGCTCTATATAGTGAACATATATTGCTTTCATAACAAAATTAATATTATTAATACAAAGATAACTGAGCATATATGACTGTGCAATGTAAGTGAGTTATAAGTTGGAGAAGGAAAAGTTGGCAGGAGAGACTTAGCGGGTACATCAAGAAGTTAAAAGGGCCAGGCACTGGTGGCTCACGCCTGTAATCCTAGCTACTCAGGAGGCTGAGATCTGAGGATCATGGTTCAAAGCCAGCCTGGGCAGGAAAGTCCGTGAGACTCTTATCTCCAATAAACCACTAGAAAACCGGAAGTGGTGCTGTGGCTCAAGCGGTAGAGCGCTCGCCTTGAGCTGAAGAGTGCAGGGACAGTGCCCAAGCCCAGAATTCAAGCCCCACAACCGACAAAAAAAAAGAGAGAAGTTAAAAGGTTAATACAGGGACTGTGGGATACTAAGAAGCCTTATTTTTAGAATCATTACAGCAGATCTCCTTCATGGTGTTTTATTGTTTTTAATTAAGCACTGTATTTTTTATCTTTTTTCCTTTACTAATTCCTTTAAGGTTATGAAACTGAGAAAGTTGGCACAGCAGGTGGCTAATTGTCGTCAGTGTCTTGAGAGGTCAACAGTCCTCATCAACCAAGCCGAACATATTCTGAAAGAAAATGACCAGGCACGGTTTCTACAGTCTGCAAAAAATATTGCTGAGAGGTAGGTTTCCTATATTCTTTGGAAATGCCTGATCTTATGAAAGGGGTTGACTTCAAGTGAAAGAATTCTGTTCAAGCATGTGTGTAGAAGCTGCCACCTGATGATTTTACCAGCTAGGTGATTATAGAGCCCAAGTGCTATATTACTCTGTGGGTTTCTGGACCATTCTCTTCATCTTTTCAGCCTACCAGTTATTTTAGTGCATAGCCCAACATGAGGTCTTTACTCCTGCTGCTTACTTAGGGCTTGAGCTCTTTAAATGGTTATGGTGTAGGAAAAAACACTTATGGTGACATTGATAGATTGTGCCTTTCCTAAGCCTTTGTGCAGTTATTGTTTCTCTCATTTAGTTCTTTACATAAATCCTTTACAACAGCAATTCTTTGACTTTTATTTTTGTCACTCATTACTTTGAAAATCTGATGAAAGTCAAAAGCCTTATTTGTTAAGTAGAAAATAGATAATTTTGTACAGAGGACTTGTGTATTCTTGGGAGCCCATCCATAAGCCATTGGCAAAGAATTCATGGTCTAAAAGTGCATTGTTCAGTACAATTACCAAGGCCTCTGGATACTAAACCAGATCATTAGGCCAGATTTGACCTCCTTTATAGCTCCTTCTCATTCATTGAAGACTTGGGATCCAGGCTCAGATCTTTTTCTTATTGCTTCTACAACAGCACCTGCGTGGCTGACTTAATATAATGCTCTAGCCATCTAACCTCCTAGACATCCTTTCCTCCAGAGACTCTTACCTGTGTATCACTTCATCCACCCACTTCCAATTAACTACATCCAGAGCCATATCATCACTCGGAATTGCAGTGAAATCACAAACTAAGGCATCTTCTTTTGAACAATCTCCATGCCTGTAAATATTTTTATTCAAATGCATCCATCTTTAACTGTATTGAGATCTGTAAGTCCTGCCTACCTACTGCTACCTCCTATCTTCACTTTTTATTTTTAGCTTATTTGGGGTATGTAATTTCTCACTTCAGCAACTCTCCTTTCAATCTGTTCAATTTCTTTGCCCATTGCCCTTTTATCAGTGATAAGATTCCAACTCAAAATATAGCAAAAAATGAAAGAAAATTTACAGAGCCTAGCATCCAATAAAAAATTAGCAGATGTGCAAAGAATCCAGAAAATACAACCCATGAGTAGTAAAAGCATTAGAATTAGTAGGCAAAAACATCACTACAGGGCTGGGAAGGTGGCTCAGTGGTAGAGCGCTTGCCTTGCATGCATGAGGCCCTTGGTTTGATTCCTCAGCACCACATAAAGAAAAAAGCCAGAAGTGGCGCTGTGGCTCAAGTGGTAGAGCGCTAACCTAGAGCTGAGGGACAGCGCCTAGGCCCAGAGTTCAGGCCCCATGACCGGACCCAAAAAAAAAAAAACCAACACTACAATTATAATTTTAACCATAAATTCAAAAGGCTAGAGGAAGACTGAATATCTTTCTATATGTGTGTATTCATTCTCAGGCTTGAACTCAGAGCCCCAAGCTTTCACTTCTAGACGGCAGTGTACCACTTGAGCCACATCTTCACTTCCAGAAGCTTCTGCTAACCACTGTTCTACTCTCTACTTGACTTTTAACATTTCTTAAACATGAGGTTGTATAGTATTTGCTTTTCTGTGCCCGGCATATTTCATTTAGCATGATGTCCTCCTCCAGGTTCATCCATGCTGTCATAAATGACAGGATTTGGTTCTTTTTAAAGTTGAAATATTCCATTTTGTATGGACACTATTTTATTTATCCATTCATCTATTGACAGAAATATAGATTGATTATGTGTCTTAACTATTATGAATAATACTGTAATGACGATCAGAGTGTACATATCTCTTTGACATTGATTTCAAGTCCTTTAGATATGTTCTGGGAAGTGAGATTGTTAAATCATATGCTAGTTATATTTTTCTTTTTTTGGAGTAATCTGTGTAGTTTGCTACAGTAGTTATACTAATTTACATTCTCACCAATAATGGAAAGGGGTTCCATTTCTCTGTATCCTTGTCAATATTTCTTATCTTTCATCTTTTTAAATAGTATCCTTCAAAATCAATAACTTTTTAAGATCTTACCTTAAACTTAGTTTTTACAAATTTTTACCAAGATTTGCCTGGGTTGTGCATCATTGTTAATGCATCCCTCTTGGTAGGATGGTCTAAGCATTTCCAATGTGAAGACTAGTAGCCTAGTTCTGGATTTTTTTCTAATACTATTTATTAATATTTCTTCCTTTATTCTCTTTCTTCTTCCTCTCTGGAACTCTAGTCAGATATGGAATATCCTAGATTTATCCTCTAACATTAAAAATCTTTTGTTTCCAATAACTTCGTCTGTTTGTTTTAAGATAGTATCTAAGATACTTTCTTAAGTTTTTCATCCACTCTTTCTAGCAGAATCTGAATTTCATCATTTATATTTTTATTTACAAGTCTTTTGTGGATCTTTGGGTTATTTTTCATTTTTTTTAAATTGTTATTATAGCCGGGCTCTGTTGTCTGTAATCCTAGCTACTCAGGAGGCTGAGATCTGAGGATCATAGTTTGAAACCAACACAGTCAGGAAAAAAAATCCATGAGACTCTTACCTCCAATTAACCAGCAAAAAGCTGTGGCACAAAAGCTCAGGGACAGTACCCAGGCGCTGAGTTCAAGTCCCACAACTGGCCAAAACAATTAATTAGTGAAATAAAATACAATTACTATTATAAAGGTGATGTACAAAGGAGTTACCATTTCATAAGTCAGTTAATGAGTACATTTCTTTTTGGACAGTATCACCCCTTCCTTCACTCTCTTGTAGTTTTTCTCACCCATCCCCACACGCAGGTTGTATATAGTTCATTTTCAACATAGTACCTACTGAATCCCACTGCTGCATTTGTTCATCTTTAGTCCCTCTATTTCTGTGTCCCCTTACCTGCCCTCCCCAAATACACATAAATGAGCAAATAAGGCAAAAAGAGAGAAAAAAGCCTCTTGTTTTCATTTCCTGGAATTCTTTTGATAAATATTATTTTATATGATTAGAGGCACAGAAGCATTGTTTCTTTGAGTTTGTCCCCTAAGAGTATCCTCGTTTGGTCTCACTGTGTGTGACTGCCTAGAGTCCTGCATAATTTAATATGCCCTGGGGTATTTTAGATCTAGCTTCTGCGTATGAGAGAAAACATGTGTCATTTGTCTCTCTGACTTGGCTTTACTTTACCTGTCTCATAATTGTAATCCCTCTGTACATCACCTCTATAAAAACAATAAAATAAATTAACTTTTTAAAATTCCATTGTATATAGGTACTACATTTTTTTTTGATCCATTCATCTATTGTAGGGCATCTGGGCTGTTCCCATAACTTGGTTTGTGTATATGCAGTAATAAACATGGATGTGTAAGTATTTTATGGTATTCTGGCTTGTGATGTTTTGGGTAGATGCCCAAAAGTGATATGGTTGGTTTATGTTTAGTTTTTTGAGGAACCTCCAGACTGCTGTCCAGAGTGGTTGTACTAGTTTGCATTCCCACCAGCAATGCAATAGGGTTCCTTTCCCCCACATTCCAACTAGCATTTGTTGCTGCTTGAATTCACAATGTTGGCCAATCTTAACTGGGTTGAGATGGAATCTCTGAGTTGTTTTGATTTGCATTTCCTTTATGGCCAGGGATGTCGAGCACTTCCTCATATGTTTCTTTGCTCTTTGCTTATTTTTAACATTTTATTGTTGTTTCATGGCCACAAACTATTTGCTTGTTTTCCAGAGAATATTTTTATTTTAAAAAGTTTTTTTCAAAACTCTGCATTGTCTTGGTTACCTCTAAGTTTCTTCTGTAAGTTTGTTTTAGTTTCTGTCCTTCCATTCCCTATATCTAGTAAGTTTTAGCCTACCTTTTAAATTGTAATCACTAAAAGCTCTCACTAAAGTGGGTATAGAATTATACATTTGGAACTCTCTCTCTCTGTGTGTGTGTGTGTGTGTGTGTGTGTGTGTTCTTTGGTACTGGGGCTTGAACTCAGTTCTGAACAGTGTGTTTTAGCTTTTTCTGCTCAAAGCTGGTACTTTACCATTTGAGCCACAGCTTCACTTCTACTATTTTAGTGGTTAACTGGAGATAAGAGTCTCATAGATTTTCCTGCCTGGGCTGGCTTTGAACTTCAGTCTTCAGATCTCAGCCCCCTAAGTAGCTAGGATTACAAGCATGAGCCATTAGCGCCTGGTGGAACACTAATTTTTTTTTCAGTTCTTGGTTAGAGGTGGAGTTACAGGCCTGCTTTCCAGCATTCTGGGAGCCAACAGGGAAAGGGAGTTGAGGGTTTTAAGATAGCTTTTAGTATAATGTCAAAACTCACAAAAAGTAGACCTCACATCCTTACATCTGCTGCCAGAAAGTGGAAAACAACAATTTTTAGTGGATCTGGGGGTCTAGTTATTTTTCATGCACACTTTCAACTTTATGCCATTAAATCAGCTTGATGTTGCTGGCTTTCTGGTCCAGCTTTCTCTGTTCTGTTGTTGGTTACCACACATTCATCCAAACATTTGTTGACAATCTCTTAATTGCTGGCATCTCCTTTTTTCCATTTGCTTTGTCTTTGTGGGGTTTATGACGTTTTATTCTTTGTCATTTCAGAGGGATTTCATGAAAACAGAGCTAAAACATACAATTAAACCATTGTAATTGTAACCACTCAATCTTCAACCCTCTGAAATATTTTTCCCACCTCTTTGAAAGTTCTTTTGAAGGTCACCAAATAAAGACCTTGTTTCTAAACAAAAGAAATTCCTTTGTTTCATCTTTCCCTTTCATCTAACTTCATCCTTCTCAGTAGTATTTTTCCTGATTCGCCATTTTTGTTTGCCAGTCATAAGGCTTGATCTCTGGGCCTGCACCCTATCCCTGAGCATTTTTGCTCAGGTCTAGGGCTATACCACTTGAGCCACAGGTCCACTTTAGCTTTTTGGTATTTAATAGGAGATAAGTATCTCACAGACTTTCCTTCCCTGGGCTGGCTTTGGACTCAGATATCAAGCTCCTGAGTAGCTAAGATTCCAGGCATGAGCTACTGGTGCCTGGCGCTAATTGACCATTTTCACTTGGCAATCTCTCTTCTCTTGTCTTCCGTGACTCATGGTTTCTTTCTTTTTTACTTTATTTTATTTTATTTTTTATTGTGAAAGTACCATACAGAGGGGTTACAATTACATGGGCAAGATAATGAGTACATTTCTTATCAAGCATTGTTGCCTCTTCCTTTGTTTCCCCTCCCCCATGGTTTCTTTCTTACCCATCTAATTGTTTTTGCTTTTGTGATGAAGTCTTCATTGCTCTATTTCTTTAAGGTTATTTTTCTTCCTGCTAATGCTTTTGGATAGTTTCCTCTCTCTGCACAATTTTCCTTGCAAACCTAGTACCTCCTAGGGATTTATTTACCATCAAATTACCATCAATTTCCTTGTGATAATTTCCAAATCCATACAAAAATCTTTTTTTCATATATTCAAGGAGGTGAACTGGATGGCTATCTATGAGGTGTGACTTGAGAATCACATACCTAACCTAAATATCTTTCTCACTAGTCTCACCCAGAATTGAGAATTCCTCCCCACCATTATTCATTGTATGGTGTTATGGCACCATGATTTCAGAAAAAATGTAATTTTAACTAAAATATCTCATTCCCATTACAAATGACATCATATCATGCCTAGCAAAGACTGTAACAAGATACTAATTTTGTGTTTTTCATAAACACAAATACAGACAGATGCAAGGGGGCTGTGTATATATGCCTTACAATGTCATTTTTAGTTCATTCTTAATCTTCCAGCCACATTAGCATTTGGGAGCACAGAATCTCTCTATATTCTAATATACACATACACAATTATATATACATATAAATGTATGTATGTGTACGTATTCCTAAGTATATATGTGTGTATACATATATACATATTTCACAAACATAAGGCTAGTAAGTTTATTCTCTACTCTTACATATTTATTTATTTTTATTTTGGAAGTACTGTACAGAGGAGTTACCATTACATGGGCAAGATAATCTATCTTACATTTGAAACATAATTTAGCACACAAATTTCCCTATATCCTTGTAAAATCTAATTTCCAATGGTCATATGATGTTTCATCTTTTGATGTATAATACAAACTTAACTTGGTCTTATTGCTAGACAATTAGGTTACATATGGGATGTGGAGTGCCCTTGTGGTTATATTTGCATACATCTGTTATTTCCCTAGGAAGAATTTTATGAAGTAGAACTGTGATGTCAAAGAATATTTAATTTTAAACTATTTTGATACTTAATGTTAAATTACCTTCAAAATGTCTGTTGATTTCAGTCCTAATAAAACATGTAGGCATCATTTAAGTAGTCATAGAAAGTTCCTATATTACATTATTTATCATCTAAATGCCATTTCATTTTAATTTATATCCCTTTGATTTCTCAGGTAATTGGATTTTTAAATATATTTGTTGGTTGTTTGTTTTCATGTTTTTTGAATCAGTTCTTTCTGTTTTGCCTACATTCCCATTACTACTTTACTTGCTTCTTATTCCTAAACATCTTGAAAACCTTTTCCTCCTGCTTCCAATTTTGACCCCTTCTCATCTTCTTAACCACTACATTTCTTTGCCTAAAATGCTCTAGTGTTCCTAGGATAGGGTCATGGGTTTGTAGGATAGCTTATGAGACCCTGAAGACTGCAGCCATAAGATGTAAGAGGACACACATTCATATAGTCCTTGTTTAGCTAATTTCTATTCATCATATAGACTGTTGCTTAAAATTAACTTCCTCTGTAGAGAACGAAGGGGTGACATTGTCCTAAAAGGAATGTACTCATTAACTGACTTTGAAACAGTAACCTATCTGTACATCACCTTTATAGTAACAACAAAATGACTTCCGCTAGGGAGTTTATCATCACTTCCCAAGTCTCTTGTTTATACTCTATAGTCTTTATATTGAACAATTAATGTCTCTATTTTTCATGATCTGTGAGCACTGCAAGGGCGAGGATCATTACAAGGATATATTTTCCCTGTGTGTCTCCAACATCTAGCACAGGACCTAGTGTATTAGTTTTTCTTTCCTTTGCTCCTCTCACTTCCCCTCCCCTCTCCCTGCCCTCCTTTTCCCTTCTCTCCCTTCCTCTCCTCTCTTATTTTCTTCTTTTGTCATCTCTCTTCCCTCCCTAATTCAATCTAACTTCATTCCTTTGTTTTTTGTGATACTAGGATTTGAACTCAAGGCCTCACTCTTGTAGGTGTCCTACCACTTGAGCTAAGCCCCCAGCTCCTTTTTTAAACTAGTTATTTTTTAGGGTCTTGCTTCCTGATGATCTTCCTATTTTTCACTGTATACTATTGCTATGATATCAGGCATATGCCATCACACCCAACTTCTTCCATCAAAACAAAATCTTGCAGACTTTTCTGACCAAGTTAACCTGGAACTGTGATCCTCTTGATTTCAACCTTCTGCACAGCTATGATGATTGGTAAACTGCAACATCCCCAGCTATTGGTTGAAAAGGTAGTTTCATGAACTTTTCTACCCGGATTGTCCTCAAATCATTATCTGTAGATCTCAACCTTGCAAGTAGCTAGGAATATAGGCATGAACCACCAGCATCTAATAAATTAATTTTTCTTAATGGATGGATAGATGGAAAAAAAGAATGAAGACTGAGGAGTCTAGGAAGAAGTTTCATAAGCCATATCTGGCTTGACTTTTACCCTAAAGAAGTTATCGTCTGCTTATGCATCTAGTCCTAGAAGACTTATAGTTCAATGTGAGACCCTTAAACAAATCTTGCATTTGTTTATACTAGCCTGCAGTTTATTCTTGCAACAGCTCTATTTTTATAAACAGCCAAGAGCTGTTTTTTTTATTGTGAAAATACCATACAGAGGGGTTACAATTACATGAGCAAGGTAATGAGTACGTTTCTTATCAAGCATTGTTGCCTCCTCCTTTGTTTCCCCTTTCTTTTTTTTTGTCGGTCGTGGGGCTTGAACTCTGGGCCTGGGCACTGTCCCTCAGCTCTTCAGCTCAAGGCGAGTGCTCTACCACTTGAGCTACAGCGCCACTTCCGGTTTTCTGGTGGTTTATTGGAGATAGGAGTCTCACAGTCTCTCCTGCCCGGGCTGGCTTTGAACCGTGATCCTCAGATCTCAGCTTCCTGAGTAGCTAGGATTACAGGCGTGAGCCACCAGCGCCCGGCTTTGTTTCCCCTTTCTATCCCTTCCCATCTCACCCCCCCCATCCTCCCTTCCACCGTGCCAAAGTTGTAAAGTTCGTTTTTCGACATAATGTCTTATACATCTCATTGTTGCAATGGGTCCACCTGTATCCCTATTTAAACAATTTGTTTTTTCTCTTCCCCTCCACAAATTATACCAACATCAAATACAGTGAAAACAGGGCTTATATCGTGGGGGAGGGACATACAAAGCAACAAAAAAAATCATCTTATACATATGTTAGAAACAATAGCAAAAAAGAAAAACCATTTGAGTCCTTATCTTGGGGTTCATTTTGCTTAACATCAACTTATCTGACTGTTTCTTCTTGACTCAGACATATACTAGCTATTGCAAATGAGGGAAACCATGGGATCTATGTTTCTTTGAGCCTGGCTTACTTCACTTAATATAATTTTTTCCAAGTCTTTCCATTTCCTAACAACTGGGGCAATGTCATTCTTTCTGATGGAGGCATAGAATTCCACTGTGTATATATATACCACATTTTTCCAAGAGCTGTTTGTGGATGTGCAACAAGGAGTACATTCATGCGTATGCATTTATTCAGTTTTTCATTCCCTTACAACTGCTTTACCATAAAAGGTTTCCTTTCTGATCTTCTTCTACTTCATGCCCCCTTTTGCTATTCTAATCTGCATGTTGTTGCCACGCTCATGTTTCTTTTCTTCTTGTCATTTTCATATGCAAGACCTTAATTGGTTCTGATTCAGAAGGTCTGATACAGGACTCAAACATTAATATTTTGCTGAGTGCTGGTGGCCCATGCCTGTAATCCTAGCTACTCAGGAGGCTGAGATCTGAAGATTGCATTTCAAAGCCAGGCCAGGCAGGAACAACCATGAGACTCTTATCAGCAATTAGCCACCAGAAAATCAGAAGTGGTACTGTGGCTCAAGTGGTAGAACATTCACCTTGAGCTGAAGAGTTCAGGGACAATGCCAATGCCCAGAGTTCAAGTCCCATGACCCACAAAAAGAGAATATTTTGATAAAAGCTCCCCCAGATAATTATTCTAATGTGTAACCATGGTTAAAAGTTACTGAAATATGCCTATCACCAGGGGCTCACACCTGTAATCCTAGATACTCAGGCTGAGATCTGAGGATCATGGTTCACAGTCATCGCAGGCAGGAAATTTCCTCACATTCTTATCTTGAATAAACTACTAAAAAAAAAAAAACCTAGAAATGGAGCTGTGGCTTAAGTGGTAGAGTGCACTCATTGAATAAAAGAAGCCCAGGGAGGAAGTGGCGCTGTAGCTCAAGTGGTAGAGCACTCACCTTGAGCTGAAGAGCTGAGGGACAGCGCCCAGGCCCAGAGTTCAAGCCCCACGACCGACAAAAAAAAAAAATTAAAAAAAAACCATATGTATACTTAGGGGCTGGGAAGGTGGCTCAGTGGTAGAGCACTTGCCTTGCATGCCTGAGGCCCTGGGTTCGATTCCTCAGCACCACATAAGCAAAAAGAAAAAAGCCCGAAGTGGCGCTGTGGCTCAAGTGGTAGAGTGCTAGCCTTGAGCTGAAGAGCTGAGGGACAGGGCCCAGGCCTAGAGTTCAGGCCCCACGACCGGACCCAAAAAAAAAAAAAGAAGCCCAGGGACAGTGCCCAGGCACAGAGATCAAGCCAAAAGAATTGCTGAAATATATAAAAAGTATATTTTTTAATTAAAAGAGAGAAGAAACTATAAATGGATATAGGTACAGAGATTACAATCAGATGTTCATGGATTCAATTATATCTTGCTTTTTACTACTTGTATGATCTTGGGAAATTTATTTCTTTACATTTTTACTTACAAAATGGAAATAACATCTAACAAAGTTATGATTATGAATAAATTAGATAATTTGCATAAGTTGCATGCACAATGCCTTGTATCAACTAATCACTCAACAAATGTTAGCAAGCTATTTATTATTTATTGTATGTCTTTTATTGTTTTAGGAACCACACAAAATACAAGAGGTACAAAACATGAACCTCATTCTTTTTTTTTTTCTTTGTCGGTCGTGGGGCTTGAACTCTTGGCTTGGGCACTGTCCCTCAGCTCTTCAGCTCAAGGTGAGCACTCTAGGCTTGAGCCACAGTACCACTTCTGGTTTTCTAGTGGTTTATTGGAGATAAGAGTTTCATGGATTTCTTGTCCGGGCTGGCTTTAAACTGAGATCCTCAGATCTCAGCCTCCTGAGTAGCTAGGATTACAGGCATGAGCCACTGGCGCCCGGCTGAACCTCATTCTTGAGTCCTTTAAAAGTAATTAAGGAGTTAAAAGTACCATAGGATTATTCAATTAGAGAATAAAAAATGAAATGTAAGTATTATAAAAGACCAGATATACCTGAGTGCCTGATGGCTCATGCCTGTAATCCTAGCTACTCACTGAGATCTTAGGATTGCAGTTCAAAGCCAGACCAGGCTGGAAGATTTGTGAGACTTTTATCTCGAATTAACCACCAAGAAGCCAGAAGTGGAGCTGTGGCTCAAGTGACAGAGTGCTAGCCTGGAGCAAAAAAACTCAGGGACAAGCCCTGAGTTCAAGTCCTAGGACTGGGTCCAAAAATTAATAATAATGGGCAGTAATAAGAAAACGTTAACCCAGCTTGTAGGTTTGTTGATTAGCATGAAAAAAAAGAGAGGGGAATAAATTCTTAAATTGCTCTTACCAAGCCTTCAGAGGTCTAGTTTTGAGGCTGCCTGCCAGATGGAAAATGATGCAGAGGGGAAAAAATCCTGTATTTACTTCTCAAAATTAAGACAGGATGGGAGAGTGTGTTTGAGGGGTGAACATATGTGAACAAATATGGTATAACACTTAATTGGTTCCTGACAATTAAAATTGAAATGATTTTCATTGGAAAAGAACGGATACGATATTTTCCCTTGCAAGTCATTTGTTTTCCTGTTGTTAAGCCAGAAATCAAACACTGGATGAGATTGCAAGCTTATTTTGATGTATATTGATGTACTTTTTTTTTTTAGGGTCGCTATGGCAACTGCATCTTCTCAAGTTCTGATTCCAGACATCAATTTTAATGATGCCTTTGAAAACTTTGCTTTAGATTTTTCTAGAGAAAAGAAACTGTTGGAGGGGCTAGACTACTTAACAGGTGTGAAAATATTCCTGCTTGTTTAATTTTTTTTATTTGGGTGAATTTTCAGTTGAATGTAATCTGAAAGGGACAGTATTTAAAATGATTTTTTCTAAACTTAGATGTGATAGATGTATCTTTAGGTAAAATGTCTTTTAGTTCACCCCCATTGTAATAGAAAAGAAAGATGATTCCATCAAATATTTAATGCTTCTAAAGTTTCATATGAAGTGTCAGAGATATTATCACTCAGCATTAGTTTACAAGACAGACTGCTTGTAAGAAACAGATGCCAGAGAGGATAAGGGTATATTCACCAATCACAACAGTTTCCTCATGTTTGTGCTAATCATGGTATAGTCAATTATGCACAATATTAAGGAGGAAGACATTAGCCCAATTTGTTGGTTTGTTGATTAGCATGAAAAAAAAGGGAGAAAAAATTCAACCTTCTGTTTAACTGAAGTACTCCCCAATGGGCCTGCATTGGAAGTGACCATTATGGCAGTTATTTTGTTTTTTTGTTTGTTTTGTCAGTGGTAGGGCTTAAACTCAAGGCCTGAGCACTGTCCCTGAGCTTTTGTGCTCAAGGTTAGCACTCTACCACTTTGAGCCACAGCTCCACTTTGGGTTTTGGGGTGAATAAATGGAGATAAGAGTCTCACACACTTTCTTGCCTGGGCTGGCTTCAAACCATGATCCTCAGATCTCAGCCTCCTGAGTAGCTGGGATTACAGGTGTGAGTCACCAGCACCAGAGCCTGGCTGCAGGTGATTTTCTTTTGAGCCAAAACACCTTTCCAAAGGATGCTCTCAACAAAGACTTATCAGTAATAATATTTAACCTAAAAATATTTGAAAAAGTGCTTACAAACAGCTATCAAGCTTGGTGCTGGTGGCTCACACCTGTAATCCTAACTTCCCAGGAGGCTGAGATCTGAGGATCACGGTTCAAAGCCAGCCCAGGCAGGAATGTCCATGAGACACTTATCTCCAATTAACCACCAGAAAATTTTAAGTGGTGCTGTGGCTCAAGTGGTAGAGCACTTATCTTGAGCTGAAGAGCTGAGGGACAGTGCCCATGCCCAGAGTTCAAGCTTCACAACCAGCACCACCACCACCAACAACAAAATCGAGTGAGTGTACAATTGTTAAAATGTCTAAAATAAAGCCTAATAAATTTCTACAAAAGTCTGTATGCCAGTGGCTCACGCTCAGATCTGAAGATCATAGTTTGAAGCCAGCCCAAGAAAGCCTGTGAGACTCTTACCTCCAATTAATCATAGAAAAAAACAGAAGTGGCACTGTAGCCCAAATGGTAGAGTACTAGTCTTGAGTAAAGAGGAGCTCAAGGATAGTGCCCAAGCCAAGCGTTCAAGCCCTAGGACTGACAAAAATAAAAATAAATAAATAAATTTCTACCAAAAAATAAAATAAAATACAAGATGCAACCAGACTGTTAAAATTGTTGACTACTAGCCAGGTGCCTGTGGCTCACGCCTGTAATCCTAACTACTCAGGAGGCTGAGATCTGAGGATCATGGTTCAAAGCCAGCTGGGGCAGGAAAGTCTGTGAAACTTTTATCTCCAATAAAAACCACCAGAAAACCGGAAGTGGTGCTGTAGCTCAAGTGGTAAAGTGTTCGCCTTGAGCTGAAGAGCTGAGGGACAGCAGTCAGGCCCAGAGTTCAAACCCCACAACTGACAAAAAAATAAAAATAAAAATAAAATACTTGCTAGCAACCTTAAAGATTATTGAATGATTATTTTATGAGAAAAGTACATGTATAAATATAACTTTATGCTTGTAGCTATTTTGTTAATATCTTAGCATAACTATCATTTATTTATGCCAGATACTTTACATGAATTTTATATCATTAATCCTCAGAGCAAATTAATACAGTAATTATCATTCCCATTTTACAGATGGGAGAACTAGTATTAATTTGAACTTTATTGTCAAATATATATAATAAAAGTTATTTTGAAATAGAATAAAGTAGCTAGGTTCTAGTGTTGGCTCATGTTTATAATAATATCTACTCAGGAGGTTGAGATCTGAGGATCACAGTTCAAAGCCAGACCAGGCACCAAAGTCCTTGAGATGCCTATATCCAAATGACCACCAGAAAATGGGAAGTGGAGCTGTGGGTCAAATTGATAGAGCATTGGCCTTAAGCAAAAGAGTCAGGGGCAGCACCCAGGCCCTGATTTCAAGCCCTATAACTGACAAAGAAATAGAATGAAGTAGATTGAAGTCCATGTTATATAAGTAAAATATGTAGCTATTTAGCTATAAAGTATACATATGTGTTTATATAGGGCCAATTGGACAATGGGAGAACTCATCACAATAGCTAAGCCTAAAATATCTTAATTGTTGAAACAAGTGGTTGTGTTTCAGGTTGCATGTGTCTTGCAATCTAAAATTTCTCCCCTAAGACTTTTCCAGAACTGGAAATATATCTTTAATAGAATGCTTGTCAAGTATGTGTGATATTCTGGGTTTAAACCCCAGTATTGAGTAAAATAAAGAAACAAACAAATGACTCTTCCTTTTCTAGAGATGTTGAGTTAGACAGGAAGAATAAGGATTGTAAAATTCCAAACAGTAAGTGTTTCTTACCTTTCTTTTCCCCCTACTTTTTCTTACAGCCCCAAACCCACCATCTATCCGAGAGGAACTCTGTACAGCCTCCCATGACACCATTACAGTCCACTGGATCTCGGATGATGAGTTCAGCATCAGCTCCTATGAGCTTCAGTACACCATATTCACTGGCCAGGCTAACTTCATCAGTAAGTCATGGTGTAGTTGGGGCCTGTGGCCAGAGATAAGGAAATGTAAGGAAGCAGTAAGCTGCTCAAGATTGGCCGGGGCGCCACGAGGCAAGTGTTTGTAAGACATGTTAGGTTGTTTAGTATAGTCTTTCATAGACAGTGTAAGCTCCCCGGGGCATTGTGAAGCTCTTCCTGCTGGGTGACAAGCAACTTGTGCATTTCCCTGCTGGACAGGTCATTCCCTGAGGTCATTCCCATTTGTTTGTCACTCCACTGTCCCAAGGAGAGCACTGCTCAGTATTTGTTCCTAGATAGCTAAGCCACCATCATTTCTCGCCCCATGTGTGTGAACATCTTGCTCCCTGACTCTTCCTTCACTTCATTATCATGATATAATATATTACGTTCCAAGAGTATTTCTTCCTTTACCATTCCTATTTGCATCAATGAATATGGTGACAAGCCTTCTGCCTCTGTCACTCTTCTCTTTACTCCTTCCCTCTTTCCACAAAGAACTATAGTAAATGAAAAAAATGTGTTAGAGCCAGGCCTAGTGGTGCATACCTAAAATCCCAACACTTGGAAGGCTGAGCCAGGTGGATCACAAGTTCAAGGCCAGTCTGGGCTACATAGCAAGACCTTGTCTCAAAAAAACAACATAACAATAAAAATACCAAACTCAAAAAATATTGACAAGCCACCAAATGAAAGATGTTTAGAAAAGCAGTTGTTTAGCTCACGTGTTAAGAAGACTTTAACTTCCTGTGAAATGGAGCAGGAAAAGGCAGAGTAGAAATTTAACTTGTTGATCACCAGTTGAAAAGCAGTGAAAGTTCCCTTCAAAGCAGTGGGGATGCAATCCTAATTAAGGCTAAATTCAATAACCATGTGCAACTGGCTGATACCTATAATCCTAGCTACTCAGAAGGCTGACATCTGGGGATCACAGTTCAAAGCCAGCCCATGCAGGAAAGAGCATGAGACTCTCCAATTAACCACCAAAAACCTGAAAGTAAGAGGTGTGGCTCCAGTATCAGAACACTATCCTTGAGCAAAAAAAGCTCAAGGACAGCACCCAGGCCCAAAGTTCATGCCTCAGGACACAAGCTGAGTTCAAGTTTGAGACTGATTCCTACTTTATAGTTATATCTGCATAGGTGCAAATTAATACTCTTTTACCTTTGCACTTTGCATTTATGTCCGACTTCACAGGCTAACATGAAAAACAGTTTCCCAACTAAATCCTCCTTATAAACTTTCCTTTTTTTATGATAACAAGGGAAGAATTCTGGTTTGTGACAATAATAGGGAGGGGAGATGAGAAGATGTTGAAAAGTCAAGCATTAAAAAAACACTTGCCTCTTGCAGCTCCAACCTAAGCCACTTGGCCTATGTAGCAGTGTTCCTGAGTGGTTTTTATTTTTCCAAGCAAAAAGTCACAACCTCGATAGCTTCATTCACATACTTTTCAGTGTTAAGTTCTGGCAAGTCCTAGAGCCAGCATCTGTGCTTCTTCCTGTTTGTTGTGAGGGAGGCAGTTGTGTCTTAGCAACTGAGAACAAGTCTGAGAAGTGACAAAGATCAAAAGGTTGTCACTTCAGTTTTCAAAGCTATATAGTCATAATGTAAAGAAAATCCCAAAGGGCTGGGAAGGTAGCTCAGTGGTAGAGCGCTTGCCTTGCATGCTTGAGGCCCTGGGTTCGCTTCCTCAGTACCACATAAGCAAAAAGAAAAAAAAGCCAGAAGTGGCGCTGTGGCTCAAGTGGTAGAGTGCTAGCCTTGAGCTGAAGAGCTGAGGGACAGCGCCCAGGCCAAGGTTCAGGCCCCACGACCGGACCAAAAAAAAAAAGAAAAAAAAGAAAAGAAAAAAGAAAATCCAAAGTGTGACTAATAGTGATAAAAATCTTAGCATCTTAGAGTTGGACTGGACCATAGGAATCATTAGTGTAATCTCTTCTGCCAGACATTCAGTAAATGATGGCCTTGTCTTTGTTTGAACATTGCCAGTGATGTGATGCTCAGTTTTAATAAAGCAGCCCAGGGGCTGGGAAGGTGGCTTAGTGGTAGAGTGCTTGCCTCGCATGCATGAGGCCCTGGGTTCAATTCCTCAGCACTACATAAACAGAAAAAGCCAGAAGTGATGCTGTGTCTCAAGGGGTAGAGCACTAGCCAGGCACAGAGTTCCAGCGTCATGACTGACAAAAAAATTAATTAATTAATTAATAAAGCAGCCCATTGGTGATTATATACTTCTAATAATTGCCAGTGCTTCATTATAAGAGGCTTCTTTCTCTTAGTAAATACTACCAATAATTCAAATATGGTAATGTATCACCATTTATAAACACATTATTTCATTTAGACCTCACAAATACTTGCTGAGATTTATGACATAGATGATATTTATTCTACCTTATAAATGAAGACACTGAATTTCAAGTTTAGTGAGTTGCCCAGGGTCACAGAGCTACAAAATGATGGAAATTAGAATCCCTAGCCTATCAGACTTTAAGCTTAATGCGCCAGCTACTAGTTATTTCTAGGTCAGGCTTTCTTTGCTTCATTAATCCACCTTTCACATGATAGTATTCTAGATAGTTTAGATAATTCCTCTGTTCCTTCTAAATTTTCTTTTTTCTTGCCAGACATCTCATTATTTTAACTGGTCTTCATACAATACAGTTTTCAGATAGGTGTTTTTTTTTTAACCATCTGATATCCTTTTTATGGACACATTTCTATTTGCCAAAATGCTTCCTAAAGTGTAATTAAAAAAAAAAGTGAATAAAGCTGGGTGCTGGTGGCTCACACCTGTAATCCTAGCTACTCAGGAGGCTGAGATCTGAGGATCATGGTTTAAAGCCAGCCCCAGACAGGAAAGCCTGTGATACTCTTATCTCCAATTAACCACCAGAAAACCCGGAAGTGGCTCTGTGGCTCCAGTGGTAGAGTACTTGTCTTGAGCTGAAGAGCTCAGGGACAGTGCCCAGGTCCAGAGTTAAAGCCACGACTAGCAACAAAAAAATGCAAGTGAAACTTTGGCTCAAGGTGGGAGAGTGCTATCCAAGCTCAGGGTCAGCACCCAGACCCTGAGTTCAAGCCCCATGACCGACCAAAAAACAAAACAAAAGAAAACAAAACAGTGAAAACACCCAAAAGTGGTCTGGGTGCTACAGAGGTAGCTGGATTATTTCTTTTGTACACAAGTTGCTGCCTTCTTGCCCTACATCTTTTTTTTTTTTTTTGGTTGTGGGGCTTGAACTCTGGGCCTGAGCACTGTCCCTCAGCTCTTCAGCTCAAGGCGAGTGCTCTACCACTTGAGCCACAGCACCACTTCTGGTTTTCTAGTGGTTTATTGGAGATAAGAGTTTCACAGACTTTCCTGCCTGGGCTGGCTTTGAACCGCGATTCTCAGATCTCAGCCTCCTGAGTAGCTAGGATTACAGGCGTGTGCCACCGGCACCCAGCTTTGCCCTACATCTTTTTACTGGGCCAGCCACACTGACTACTGTTTACTTAACATAAAGTCAGCTGACATCCCATGTATACCAGATGCACTGTCTATAAAATTGAGTATCTAAATTTGAACTGTACCTTGAATTTATACTCACTACATTTTACTGGATTAGCCCTGGACCCCTTTTTCTAGCATGCCATGAGTCTTTGGGATCCAGATTTTACCTTCCAGAACATTTGTTTTCCCTTCCAGCCTGACTTCTATGTTGTCTTCCAGTCATTGTTAGGAAAGTCCAATAGGACAGGAACAAAAACAGAGCCCTGAGCTGAGCACTGGTGGCCCACGCCTGTAATCCTAACTACTCAGCAGGCTGGGAATCTTAGGATACTCATTTGAAGCCAGCCTGGGCAGAAAGGACAATGAGACCTTTATCTCCAATTAACTACCAGAAGGTTGGGAGCAGAACTGTGGCTCTAGTGGTCGAGCACTAGCCTAAAGTGAAAAAAACTAAGAAACAGCAACCTAGTCCTGAGCTCCAGCCCCAGTACAAACACACAAACACACACACACACATACGCACACACACACACACACACATGCATGCGCACAAAAAACAGAGACCTGAAGCAAACTTTTACTGGTGATAAATATTTTTGAAGACTCAGATCAATTTGTCCTTAGTGTGTCATATCTGTAGTTACATGATGTCCACTTGTCCTTCATTGTTAGTGCTAATTTTGATCACCTTGTCAAAATATTGTCTGATTTCTTTATAGTGTATTTCCTATTTTTCTTTTGCTACTAATAAACAATATGTTTGGTGATCCTTTAAGGTCATGAAAATATCCTGCTTCCTCATTAAACCTATCTCACCCCATCCCTACCTCTGTTTTAACATTACTGATGATTCTTATCCTACCAGTCTTCACTCTGATTATAAAGTGGTTGTCTACCTGAGTACTCCCTTTCACATTTATATGTTGACAGCAAACATTCTACTGTAAGGAAGAACCTGCTCCTTGTTTTCTATTTGTTTATCAGTATGAATTCTCCAATTCCCTTTTATCAATGGTTTATAATTCTTTACTGCCTTTATTCATTTTTGTGCATAAACCATCCCGATTTAGTCGGTGGGAGTCTTTCAAAATAGCTCTCATCATCATGAGCACTCACTTTCTAGCATAACAAAATGTACTAGGCTCATTTTGACCTTATCCTGTCCTAACCTGGAATCTGACATTTTTCATTTCTTTTTTTTTTTTTTTTTTTGTCGGTTGTGGGGCTTGAACTCTGGGCCTGAGCACTGTCCTTCAGCTCTTCAGCTCAAGACTAACGCTTCTACCACTTGAGCTACAGCTCCACTTCCGGTTTTCTGGTGGTTTTTTATTGGAGATAAGAGTTTCACGGACTTTCTTGCCCAGGCTGGCTTTGAACTGAGATCCTCAGATCTCAGCCTCCTGAGTAGCTAGGATTATAGGCGTGAGCTACCCTCGTCTGGCTCTGACATTTTCTTTTATTTTTTTGGGGGGGGGGTCCGGTTTTGGGGCCTGAACTCTGGGCCTGGGCGCTGTCCCTCAGCTCTTCAGCTCAAGGCTAGCGCTCTACCACTTGAGCCACAGCGCCACTTCCAGCTTTTTTCTTTTTGCTTATGTGGTACTGAGGAATCGAATCCAGGGCCTCAGGCATGCAAGGCAAGCGCTCTACCACTGAGCCACCTTCCCAACCCCTGACATTTTCTTTAGTAAGAGAATATTAGAGACTCAAACCTTCAGATCTTTGTTTATTTCATTTTATTTTTTTTTAATTTGAATTTTGAATATGTTGATTTCGTTTCTTTTTTTATTTAATTTTTATGCTAGGTAAGCAGTTTAGCTCTTGAGCTATACCCAGCATTTTTATTTATGTTTTGTTTCTAGGATAAGGTCTCAATGATTTTATCTAGGCTGACCTAGAACTCAAGATCCTCTTACCTCTACTTCCTGCGTGGTCAGGATTACATACGTGTGTGTGTGTGTGTGTGTGTGTGTGTGTGTGTGTGTGTGTGTGTGTGTGTGTGTGTGTGTGTGTGTGACATGCCTGGCTTAAGTTTAATTTTTTAGGATATAGCATGGTTCCTAAAGGGAAAAATTTGCAAAAAGTATACTAAAGAAAGCATCCTTCCCTCCCATATCTTTTTGTTCTTTTGTTTTGTTTTTGAAGTGTAGGTAGTAAGACAAGTGCTCTGCCCCTGAGCTGTGCCCCAGTCCTCCCAAATGTTTTTTTTTTTTGGCCAGTCTGAGGCTTGAACTTAGGGCCTGGGCACTGTCCCTGAAATTCTTTTTGCTCAAGGCTAGCACTCTACCACTTGAGCCACAGCACCCCTTCCAGCTTTTTCTGTGTATGTGATACTGAGGAATTGAACACAGGGCTTTATGCATGCTAGGCAAGCACTCTACCACTAAGCCATATTCCCAGACATCTCCCAAATGCTTTTAATCCTTTATGTCCATTCTAATCCCTTGTAGGTAACAAACCTCTTTCTTCTCTGGGTTATCCTTTCTTTGTTTTGTTAATCTAAGCAAATACAGTTTACTTTGCATTTTCTTTCTCTCAAAATAATAGCATTTGATATATGCTGTCATGCAATTAGCTTTTTTTCAACTATTATCTCTTGGAAATCATTCCATATTAGCTCATAGAGATTGTTCTCCTCTTTTCTCATATTGCATAGTTACTTCATTGTGAACTTTGTATTTATTTGTCTTTGTATTGTTTGAAGGACATTTGGAAGACCATGCATTTCCCCCTTTGTATTAAAATTTCATGTGTAATTTGTGATTTATACTGTATATAGATACATAGATAGGTAATATCTCAAACACTGTTCCTAGCCCTTATCCTTACATTTTCAAAAAAAATCATTGAAATATCCATTGTTTCTTATTCTTTCTATAACACCTAGTTTTCATTTAGGTTTTTATTCCACCTCCTTCAAATTAATCACTAAACCCTTCAGATTAGATCTCTTGAAAAACACTCATCATTGTTTTTAATTTTCACCTTCACTTAGTTTTCTATTAGAGATGCATGGAAGTGACAAAATCCACTGCTCATTTTTTTTTGCTTTTCCCTTTCCACCCTCCAGTAGAAGTATGGGGAAAAAACTCCAAATAACAAGAGATTTGTCTAGATAATCCAGTATAATATGTTGATTTCTCTTTTACTGAAAACTGCCCAAATATATGTTTTTGGTTATGTATATCTTCTCCTGTTTTAAGCCAATGTTTGCAGTCTAAAACAGAAGCCTAGACATCTGATCCCTTTCCCTGCTTGAGAGGGAAAATTGTTCAAATTGACAATATGTTACTGAACCACCTGACTCCAGAGGGGAATGGGAATCAGAGCTAGGAAGGGGAAAAATATGCAACATTATGCCATCTCTTTTACTTCACTTAGATTCCAGAACATTTGGGAATTCAGGATGACAATGAGGTAGAGGAGTAGAATTTTAAGTCCTCATTACCTTATAGAGAGACAAAGGAACATTTCTAATCACCCCATGAATTGTGATGCCATGCAGAGAATACTGGCCTAGGATTAAAAGATACCAGTGTTCTCTCTTGTAAGATGAAGGATATTTGATATGTAGGTATCCTTTCTGCTCTGAAGTTCCATTTTTCCATGCTCTGTACAGGACTGCTCCACTCACACAAGGCCAGATTTGGCTCTCAGAGGAGTGGACATTGGGGTAATGATGCAAAGACTCCATAAGAGTGATGATTCTATGATTTGATGTAGTGGGTATTTCTTTATTATATGGCACAAAGATGATATGATATAACTTTTGCCAGTATTTGCATTCACTTGCTAGAAGCAAGAAGACAGGCAAAAGCGTAGCTCTGTGGGACAAAATAAATAATGGATTCACAATCTCTGGTTCATTTCATTATAACTTCTCAGACTCATAACAAAGCTAAATAAATGTGCTTTGGGAGGGAAGCCTGTGATTGCATTTCTAGTGTGTTTTTCTTGTTTCTTTTTGTTGATTGATATCCTTGTCTTTGCCTACTTTACAGGCCTGTATAATTCAGTGGATAGCTGGATGATTGTGCCCAACATTAAACAGAACCATTACACAGTACATGGACTCCAGAGTGGGACACGCTACATCTTCATTGTTAAAGCCATAAACCAAGCAGGCAGCCGGAACAGTGAACCCACCCGACTAAAAACAAACAGTAGGTGGTGGTGATTCCAGCAAGAAAGACCCACTTTCAGCTCCATACCAGGGAGGTCCTTAGCCTGAGATGGCACCCCATCATTGCATGATGGCAGTGGCACTGGGCAGAGGAGAATTGCTGCTGTGGTTTGTACTTTAGCTGGGGGGTTTGTTGGTGTCCATGGGGGGGTGGGGGTTGTATGTACAATACTAAAACCCAGAATAGCATGGGAGGATATTAGTGATGAGGCTTTCTCTGATTTTTACCACCAAGTTTGGCAGACAATTGAATGAAAGAACATTATTTGTGATAATCTAGCAACAGTCAACCACAGAAAGTGTCACTAACATAACTTCACAAATGATACTTACTAGTCACTTAAAGGAATAGTGGCTTTTCTTCTTGGTCTCATGTAGAAGGAAGTTTGAAGGCAGGCAGTGAGGACTGGTGAAGCAGCTTTGTGGTGGCAGAAAAGAGACAATTTCCATCTCCCTTTGTGCATTGCTTGTTGCCACATGGCCATGAGATAGCCACTATAACCTCCACATGTCACATTGCTTTTTAAGATATGAAGGAAGACACAGTTGGTATTCCTTTTATCAGAAAAACAGAAACTTTCCATAAATTTCTGCTACTCTGATTTCTGATTTTATTTTATTAGCTTATTCTATAAGGAAGGGAGGGTAAGAAATTGAATGAGAGAGATAAATTATGGAAAGACATTAGGTTAGCCAATAATGCTTGTCACAGAAGCATTTGCCTTGCAAATCTTGCCTTCTCCAACATCTGACCTCAGGGAATACTTTTTTGCATGCCTGTACTGGGGCTTGAAATTAGGGCCTAGGCATTGGGCCTGAGATTTTTGTGAATGCAAGACTGGTGCTCCACCATTTGAACCACAGCTTCTTTTCTGGCTCTTTGCTGATTAATTTGAGATAGAAGTTTCACAGACTTTGTTGCTTTGGTTGGCTTTGAACTATGAACCTCTTCTACAGGTTTGAGCTACCAGTGCCCATCAGGGAACAATACTTGATTGTATAAGTCTCTTTATTGTGAATGAGCCTATACAACAAATATTTTCTCTGATCATTGATGATACAATAGTCA
The DNA here is from genome assembly GCF_000151885.1 of Dipodomys ordii. Lineage (NCBI taxonomy): Eukaryota > Metazoa > Chordata > Mammalia > Rodentia > Heteromyidae > Dipodomys > Dipodomys ordii. The sequence continues at coordinate 3,343,801 of NW_012267304.1, forward strand.
CTGTTATAAGCTTGCCTAATTGTATATTTTTTGTATTTCAATTGTTTTTTTGGTTGGTTGTGGGGCTTGAACTCTGGGCCTGAGCTCTGTCCCTCAGTTCTTCAGCTCAAGGCTAGTGCTCTACCACTCGAGCTACAGCACCACTTCCAGTTTTCTGGTGGTTTATTGGAGGTAAGAGTTTCACGGACTTTCCTGCCCAGGCTGGCTTTGAACCGCGATCCTCAGATCTCAGCCTCCTGAGTAGCTAGGATTACAGGCATGAGCCACTGGCGCCAGGCTTTGTATTCCAATTTTAAGAAGGCAAAAAAGTCCCTGTTACTTGATTCCTCAAGTTTTTTTGCTCTACCACCAAGTAGTGATAACTTCAACAGTGACTCTCACTTTCTCCCACTTCAAGCATTCTAACACTCCTTAGAACCTACTCAAAGGAGCAGGGATGAGGGAGAATGATGAAGGAGGCAAGTATAATCAAGGTACATTATATGCATATATAGATGTCAAAATGAAACCCTCTCTCATACAACTAATTGATTCTAATAAAAATGCACCCCAAAAATCTACTCAATCTCAAAAACACCTAATGAAATAAAATACAAATCATATTTGAGAACATGATAGATCTCATTTAGTTTAATAAAATATGGTAGAGGGCAACTCTTGTATGCAACCCACCTTTTTCCCATAGTGAGAAAAGAAATATTCCATGGAGGTTATGTTATTGGTGAATGAGTTCTGTCCTTACTTTCTTACACACTATGTCTCCTGGCCTTTTTCTTTTATATACTCTAAACAGAAGCCAGCTTTCTCTGATTCTAAAGTGATTTTTCCTCTTGAGGGTCCCCACTACTGCTGTTTCTGGAGGATAAAATTCCATTTCTTCAGTGCATCATCAAATTTCCTCCTTTTTCTACCTTCCTCAGGCCAGCCCTTTAAATTGGATCCCAAAATGACTCACAAGAAGTTGAAGATTTCCAATGATGGACTGCAGATGGAGAAGGATGAAAGCTCTCTGAAGAAAAGCCATACCCCAGAGAGGTTTAGTGGCACAGGGTGCTATGGGGCAGCAGGAAATATATTCATTGACAGTGGCTGCCACTACTGGGAGGTGGTCATGGGTTCCTCAACATGGTAAGTGGATTTCAGTTTTCTTTTCTCTTATCTTCTCTGTTGTTAGTTTCCCCAGAGATTGGATTCTATAGCACAACCCTAGCACCAATATAAGTCAAAGTTAAAATGTGTATGATGAAAAACAGTCTAGAAAAATTTGCCTGCTAGGCATTGTGGTTCATGCCTGTAACACTAGCTACTAGGAAGACAGGGATTAGGAGGATTATAGTTTGAAGGCAACCTGGGAAAAATGTTAGTGAGACTTTATCTCAATAACAAGGCAGTTACAGCAGTTCACACTTGTAATTCTAGTTATGGGAGAGACTCTAGGAGGATTGTGGTCTGAAGCTGGCCCAGGACAATTGAAACTGAGGTCAGCTCAGGCTAAAATAAGACCCTTAGGTGAAAAGTAACTAAAGTAAAAAGGGCTGAAGGTATAGCTCAAGTGGTAGAACATCTGCCTAGCGAGAGCAAGGCCTTTAGTTCAAGTCCCAGTCCTACTCCACCAAAAAGAAGAAGGGAGGAATTTGTCAGCATTTTTTTGTGTGTGTGTGTCGGTCATGGGGCTTGAACCTGGGCCTGAGCACTGTCCCTGAGCTCTTCAGTTCAAGGTGAGTGCTCTATCACTTGAGCCACAGCACCACTTCTGGTTTTCTGGTGGTTAATTGGAGATAAGAATGTCATGGACTTTCCTGGCAGGGGCTGGATTTGAACCTGGATCCTAAGATCTCAGCCTCCTGAGTAGCTAGGATTATAAGCATGAACCACCCAGCTTGCCAGCTTTTTAATAAAATAAAGATAGGCTGGATTCCCATGGCTCACACCTGTAATACTAGCTATCTGTGATGCTGAGCATGGGAAGATTGCAGTTCAAGACACTCCTAGACAGTAAAAGTTGGCAAGATTCCTGCTTAATCCAAAGCTGGGAAGAGTAATATGCCCCTATAATTCTAAACTGTGTGGGAGGCTGAGATTGGGAAGATCACAATTCTAGGACAGGGCACATATCTGTGAGATTCTATTTCCATGGAAGGAAACTGGACATAGTAGTAGTAGTAGTAGTACATAGTAGTAGTAGTAGTAGTACATAGTAGTAGTAGTAGTAGTAGTAGTAGTAGTGTGTGTGTGTGTGTGTGTGTGTGTGTGTGTGTGCATGAGAGAGAGAGAGAGAGAGAGAGACTGGTATCACACCTTCCTGGGTAGCAAGTGTGAGGCCCTGAGTTTCAACTCCAGTACTGCCAAAAAAAAAAAGGAAAGGATAGAAGAAGAGAGAAAAGTTATAGCAATATTAAATATGTGTGAACTGGAGCTGGGAAGGTAGCTCAGTGGTAGAGTGCTTGCCTCACATGCATGAGGCCCTGGGTTCGATTCCTTAGCATCACATAAACAGAAAAAAGCTGGAAGTGGTGCTGTGGCTCAAGTGGTAGAGTGCTAATCTTGAGCTGAAGACCTGAGGGACAGTGCCCAGGCCCAAAGTTCAAGCCCCATGACCGACAAAAAAAAAAAAAAAAGATATGTGTGAACTACTTTAGGAAGAAGCATGTATTACATTTCTCATATATCCTCTATGATGTTTAGCACCATACAGATTATTATAAATGTTTATGTCTCTGTCCTTCCCACTTCTCACAGGTATGCAATTGGTATTGCCTATAAGTCAGCTCCAAAGAATGAATGGATTGGCAAGAATGCATCCTCCTGGGTCTTTTCTCGATGTAATAGTAACTTCGTGGTGAGACACAACAATAAGGAAATGCTGGTGGATGTGCCCCCACAGCTTAAGCGCCTCGGTGTCCTCCTGGATTATGACAACAACATGCTGTCTTTCTATGACCCAGCTAACTCTCTTCATCTTCATACCTTTGATGTGACCTTTATCCTTCCAGTTTGTCCAACATTCACAATCTGGAACAAATCCCTAATGATCCTTTCTGGCTTGCCTGCCCCCGATTTTATTGATTTTCCAGAGCGTCAGGAGTGCAACTGCAGGCCTCAAGAATCTCCCTATGTGTCTGGGATGAAAGCTTGTCACTAAGTTTCAAGAGAGCAGAGAATTCACTGGCTCTCCAGTTCAGCAGTCCTTTCCCTCTTAAACTTCGGTTAGTGCTCAATAATATGAGACAAAAAGTAAAGTTTATTTGAAGCATCCAAAAGAGCTAGTTATTGTAGATTTAATTTTTGTGCGCAAAAGCTTGTATTTGAATTAATATATGGAGTTTCTCAGAGTAAATTTATCTGAGTAGTCTGGGTTTCAGGCACTGGAGAAAAAACTTAGACAATGCCTCCATTGTCACTGGAGAATTAGAAATTCCCAATGATTTCAGAGTGCAAAAAATATTAGAAGGAATTAGAATAACTCTAGGTAAATAATATAGAAAGATACTCTGAACAAGGAGCTAGCTAGCCAAAAGTGGGGATGATGGTCAGCCTTTCTAGTACTGGCCTATGAGGCCACATAGAATTTTAAATTTTATCAAATTATTTTGCATATTGTATTGCACTTTTAATGAAAAAACTTACAAGCAAGGAGTTATTGTAAGGAAATCATTCTTGTGCATATATAATATATAAATCTGTCATTTATATATTATATATGCACAATAAATTTCTTGATTTGTTCATTTGGGTAGAAATTACACCATTCATTTTGATCTCCTAAAAGAAATATCAAAACAAATATTCTCCCCCCTCCATCCTTCTTTTCTATCTCTTGTCAAGACATAAACAGGACATGAACAGTGAGAAGAGCTCTTGGTTAGATTAAGAGAGAATTAGACGAAGCTGCATATGGAATACTATTGGTAGATAGAAATTTGCTCCAAGTAGAAGTGTAGCAATTTCACTGAGGCTGCTTAATGCTATTTAAGGGCAAGGAGTGCATCAATCTGTTTAAAATTCTGTCACATACCTTCACACCCTTGCTCTTTGCTGCACTATTCACAATAGCCAAGTTAGGGAACTAGCCCAGATTCACTACAACTAATGAATGGACCAAGAAAATATGATAAATGTATATTTATATATATGTATCTATTCATATAGATACACACAAATACACACACAATAGAATGCTAGTCATCCATCAGGAAGAATGAAATTACATCATTTGCAGGAACATGTGTTGTCCTGGAAAAAGAAATGTTGAGTGAAATAAGTTAGGCTCAGAAAGACAAAGAGAACATGTTTTCTCTCATATGTGGATGGTAGACCTAAAATATAAACGTATATGTAAAGACATATAGAGTCATATGCATGCATATATAGGGTCAAACTGACTAAAATATGGTATATGCAGGAGTGAGATTCTATGGTGTAACATTTGACCAATGAACAGTTTAGCAAAATCAATACCAGGAAACTAAAACATGTCTTTACTGAGGGAGTCTGGGAGCTATAAGAAGGGGGCAGATGAATGGAAAGAGGAATAGTGTGCAAATACAGTGTAATACCCAATGTACATATGTGAAAATGGAACTAAGAAACTTGAGAAGATGGATGGGGATGAGATAGATGGTAGAGGGAGAATGATGGAATGAATGCTTCTGATTAAGATTCATTATACACACAAACGCACATGTTAAATAGAAACCCTCTTATACAACTATTAAAGATAAAATTTTTAAATTAAAATTTAAGAAAAATTCTGGCATAGCTGATTACTGGTGGATCACCCCTTTAATCCTAGCTACTCAGGAGGCTGAGATCTGAAGATCACAGTTTGAAGCCAACCCAGTTAGGAAAAAAATCCATGAGACTCTTTTTTTTTTAATTTAAATTTTTATTGTGAAAATACAGTACAGAGGGGTTACAATTACATGGGCAAGATAATGAGTACATTTCTTATCAAGCATTGTAGCCTCCTCCTTTGTTTCCCCTTCCCATCCCATCCCATCCTCCCCCGCCCCCCCTTTTTAATTTTTTTTGGGAGGTTCAGTGGTAGGGCCTGAACAATGGGCCTGGGTGCTGTCCCTCAGCTCTTCAGCTCAAGGCTAGCGTTCTACCACTTGAACCACAGCGCCACTTTCCCGCTTTTTTCTTATGTGGTACTGAGGAATAGAACCCAGGGCCTCAAGCATGCAAGGCAAGCGCTCTACCACTGAGCCACCTTCCCAGCCCCTCCATAAGACTCTTATCTCCAATTAACCACCAAAAAGCTGTGGCTTAAGTGGTAGAGTGCATGAAAAGGGAGAGTGACAGTGCTCAGGCCTTGAATTTAAACCGCAGTACTGAGACAAATAATTCGGTCACAGGATGTTTTGAAGAAATATAATATTATTAATCTCAAGTACATCAGTTACTAGAATTATGCTACAAAGAATTGCATAATGGTGTTTCTTTAGAAACTTGCTTGATTTGATCTTTAATAATGGATTGTTTCAGGTGCAATTATTTGCATATAAATGTACTTGTGCTTTCAGATAACACACTTCTGAAGTGCTGAAGAATGCTGAATATAATCTGTTTTCCTAAGTATTTTGCTTAAATATTCTTTCCTTTTACAATGTTGTTTGTGAAACTCATTTGCTCCTTCATGGAAAATGCAGACATAAATTGCATCCTAACCCTTATCAGGGTTGTAGAAGGCATTGACCTTCCTGGTCTATGCTTTTATCAGTTCCATTGCAGAGATTTGAGATTTCAGAGAGCCAGAGCTTCCTCCTGACAAGGGGCTAAGTCTGCTACAAGGAATCTACTCCTTGGAAGTTGTGAAAGTATTACTTGTGTGGCAAGCCCTCCCCCAGGGAAGGGTTGTTACAATGTCAAGTCTCTCCCGCTTTCCTTTTCACCAGCTTGGTGAATGCTCCTCCATTAATTTGTTTAATAAACTGTTAGATGCTAGGCAATCTACTGCAGTGAGTGTAAATATTAATAAAGCACAGTTTTTGCTATCAAATAACTTGCTATTTTGCAGAAAAAGTATATAAATCCTACCCCATAGCTGTTATGTATTGTTTGTTCACCTAACATGAAAAGTAACATTGATGGACATACAAAGGAGAAAAAAAATGTTGCAGGTGCTGAGGTTCAAACCCATGGACTCATGCACACTAGGTATGGTTGTTAACCATTGTGCTACCTCCCTATCCCCAAGAAAGATCTAAAGAAAGGCTCAGATAAACATACATAGTAGTGCAGTCAGTTGTTTGGGGTTTAAAAACTGTGTACTTAACAAAGAATCAAGAGATGAGAGCTGGGCTGTGGTAGCTCATGTCTGTAATCCTACCTACTCAGGAGGCTGAAATCTGAAGATTGAGGTTCAAAGCCAGCCTTGAAGACTCTTTTTTTTAACGTAGTTGTACAGAGGTATTACCATTTAACAAAGCAGTTTATGAATACAATATCTTGAGCACTCTTATCTACACTTGACTTTCAAAAAAGCTGGAAGTGGAGCCGTGGCTCAAGTGGTAGAGTGCTAGCCTTGAGTTTAAAAAAAAAAAAAAGCTCAGGGACAGTACCCAGGCCCTGCGTTCAAGCCCCAAGGCCTGGCACAAAAAAAAAAAAAAAGAATAAAAGAAATGAGAGACACAGATAAGATTCTGTAGTGCTGGTAAATAGTTTTATGTAATAGAAAGGTCATAGCCTTGAAATTAAAATCATCCAGCCAAGCACCAGCTAGTAATCCTAGCTACTCAAAAAGCTAAGATCTGAGAATGGTGTTTTGAAGTCAGCCCAGGCAGGAAAGTCAATGAGCCTCTCATCTCCAATTAACTACCAAAAAGCCAGAAGTGGAGCTGTGGCTAAAGTAGTAGAGTGAAAAATTAAGGGACAGTGCTCAGGCCTTAAGTTCAAGCCCCAAGCTAAGCACATATACATACAAAAAATGATGCATGGATAAACTGCCTAGCACAGAACATGGCATTTAGTTTACTGTGAATATTCATCTCTTCCTATAGTCAATAGGGGTCAACAGAATTATTTTAGTTTAACTTTTAGGTTAATTTCTCCACCTTATCTTTGCATGTTACCTGTCCTACCTTCTATCTTCCTTTGCCTTTTTCTACCGGATCAACTCCTGGCTTCTAGCCTGGGTTAGGTGTCCCTCTTTGGAGTTCCCCTTGTGCTCCTGGCATGGCTTTTTCTCAGTAATAATCACACTGCATAGCAGTGATTTCCAAATTCCATCCTCAGAACACCAGTTAGAATCACCTTTGGTGATTCATTTGCTAAAACAATTGATTATTGGACTCCAATCTAGATCTATTTAATTTGGACATCTGGGAGCATAGGAGGAAATTCTCATAATTTTGACAAGCTCCTCAGGTTACTCTGATGCACAAAGAAGTTTGATGTATGTTAATTACCTTCTCTATTACACAGGGAATATGTTGAGGGCAAGGACTGTCTTTTGTTATTGTTGTTGTATTTTTAATACCTAGCATATTGTCTGGAACAGAGTAGTTGCCTGGCTAATGTTTGTTGGATGAATGTATAAATGAACAAATGAGTAATCAATCTTTCTTGTATTCTCATGCCCATAATGATGTTTCTTATTGGACAGAAAATATTAGTTACTTCTCCATTTGGTCTGTATTGATACCATTTTGCACATGAACCAGAGCTCATACATGTAAATGAGCATTTTTCTCCTCAAAAACTTTTTGGCAATTACCTTGGAGATTATCATCAGAACTAGTGACACGATTCTTTTCAATAACATTTCATTTCTTTTCCAAACTTGGTTTTTGAAGGTAGATTTAATTTTTGATTGTAGGGAAAAAACAACTCAGAGTTAAGCCTCCTGAATAAACAGGGAAGTTAAACAAGGTTTGAGGTAAGTGATGACATTTGACTCTAAAGAAGTGACTTCCAAGTTAGAATGTAGTGACAAAGTACTTAGTAGGGGTGTGGTGAGTCCCAGAGATTTACTTCAATAAACTGAAGACTTTCATATGGTCCTGGCAATGCCAACGACCTGGAAAGGAGTCACTGACTACCTCTGGTGGAACTCAGCTGCACACAGGGAATGGGACCTATAATTAACCTCTTCAAGGAAGGGCCTTCATAACCTTTGATGTTGTTGTACTCTTTTCCACAACTCTTTCTGCTAGAAAATTATTTTCTGTCTACAATTTATGCTTGTTTCCACTTTTTATATGTCTTATTGAAGAAAGCACAAAAATGTAAGCCTGTTTTGAGAATATGGAAAAAAATCTGTAATGCTATGTTGAGTGAGGTTCTGGCTACTTGTAAGTAAGAAAACTGCATCTGGCTGTGGTTTTAATTATGTAATCCCATTGTGAAATTCAGATAGCGGCAAAATCACTAAAATATTCAGCTAAAATATTTTAAGGGAATTTTCTAAGCTTCCTTGGTTTACATATTTATATATGACTACCTGGATGGAGCAATCCATAGATGGACTTTTGAATAAACTCGAACAGATATTTGAACGCTTTTCTTCCAAGGAATGGAAAATGAGGCAGGTAGATACAAACCACTCCCATGTGTATTTCTAGCTCCTGAAGCCAATTGCAGCCTCAGAGCCAATGAGCTGTGTTTGGCTGTGTATTTCAAGTTGGCCAGACTTACTGCCATTAGGTTAGACAAAATTGTCTTTCATGGTGTGGTCTGCCAGCTTCAGACATATGCTGTGTTATTGTTATTGGCTAGAATATTTATTAGACTATCATTGAACTATTTTTTATCAAATGCTTTTACCCCAGGCTTGTTGGTACTGGGCGCTCTGGACCAATAGTGTCCCTCTTGGTGACAGAAATATGAGCACCTGTGGATTAAACAGTCTCATCCCTCTTTAAATATCCCAGCCTATCCAAAATGCTATATTATGAATTAAATAAATATATATGTATTCATGAGATCTTGATTGTCTCTCATTGGAATTTGATTGGGGGAAGACTGGAATTACTGGAATTGGAAATATTAATTATATAATGGGGTAAGGATTTGGGCAACAAAGATATATGAGATGGTTAACTCAGGATCCAGTCATGAAGACTTAAGGAGTAGGATATAATAAAAATTTTAAAGAAATGAATAGGGCACCAGTGGCTCACGCCTGTAATCCTAGCTACTTAAGAGGCTGAGATCTGAGGATGGTGGTTCAAAGCCAGCCTGGGAAAAAAAGTCCATGAGACTCTTATCTCCAATAAACAACTCAAAAAATCGCAAGTGGTGCTGTGGCTCAAGCGGTACAATGTTTACTTTGAGTTGAAGAGCGCAGGGACAGTGCCCAAGCCCAGAGTTCAAGCCCCACGACTGACAGAAAAAAAAAAGAAGAAATGAATATATATTGGTCCCAACTACAGAGCCAGTTTCAAGGACTGGACTACAAGGTAGGAATTAAGGAAGACAAATAATCCCCCAGGGCTAATATCCATTGGAGCATGTCCAAGCAGGACCCTAAGCAAGTGAACTGATTTGCTGTTAAACACCTGATCTATAGTAGGAGCCTGGAAGAGTTACAAGATCCCCATCTGTGAAGGCTGGCATTTAGATATCTTAGACTAGAGTTGTTGCCCTCAGACAGGGTTATGCAACATGAAGTGAATCAAGGTACTTAGGAGTAGCCATTAGAGAAGTGACTTGAAACAAGTGATTAGACCAAGACCATCTAGCTCAAAGGCAAGAGGATTAAAATAAAAAGGAAAAAGAATTTGGCCTATGAGAAATTTGGTGGTACTATTAGTAACCTGGACAAATGTCAAAATGAGGCTATTGTTTGCAGCTAAGGTTTCAATATGTTTTTGAGTGTGTAGTGTGATATTTGGAAAGCTCCAGGCAAGGTGCCAGAGCACAGAAAACAGTATTCACACTCCCCCACCTAGGAATAGTATTGACCTTGGAGTCCCAGTGAAGCTGAGCCTGTAGATAGCAGGGAGGTGGGTCTCAGGCACAAATGTGAGGAGTAATAGAGACTAAGAAGATTTCTTACATGCATATTAGGAGCTTGCTTTGTGTGACAGCTAAGAGGATTGACATCTCACTGTGAATTTCCAGAACTGAAGGATCAAAGTAATCTTCCTCTAACTATTAGGCACAATTTGCAAATTGTAGTTGTGACTAGTTAGTCTTGGTCATCTAAGAAAAAGCCCCAGCACTTGCACCAGTCAGTGCTCTCTCTCTCTCTCTCTCTCTCTCTCTCTCTCTCTCTCTCTCTCTCCTCTCTCTCTCTCACATGTACACACACACACACACACACACACACACACACACACACACACACACACACTATCCAAATACTTTTAGGTCCCTAAACTCAATGAGTTATTTGTAACTGAGTAAAGGAGCACTTACCAAAGACATAGGACAGTGAAACTCTTACCAGGACCTAGTATGGATTCTTGATCCTAGTACATTGTTAGGAAATGGTGTCCCTCAGGTCTAGCATTCCCAAAATTGCCACTAGCCACTTGTTATTTAAGACCAGAGTCCTCCACAGAGAACAATTAGAAGACAATAAATTAGTCATTAGCACATACTAATGCACAGTCTGAGCAAGAGACACATCCCTACTAACTACTTCCTCAGCCTTGTCCCCTGAAAATAAAAAAGACCATCTACAAACAATATCTAACCTAAGGATGACTAAGTGTGTGGGTGTGGGGAATGGTGACCTTTGTATTTTCAGGTTTAGAAGGATCGGGCATTATGCTGAAATGTTTATTGAAAACTTTTTTTAAAACCAAGCAGAATGTTTCAAATTAAGGAATATGTGGTGGCTCACACCTGTAATCCTACCTACTCAGGAGGTTGAGATTTGAGAATCCCGGTTTGAAGCTAGCCCAGGCAGAAAAATGTGTGAGATGTTTATCTCTAACCACCAAAGAGCTAGAAGTAAAGGTGTAGCTTCGATGGAAAAAAGCAAGTTAGAATGCTAGGCTCTGAGTTCAAGTTCCAGTACCAGCACATACAAAGTAATAATGGAATATAAATACAAACTCTATGTGGGGTTGGCCTTCAATAGACAAAAATTCTGCTACTTCTTCAGCTAGCTAAAAGTCCCAGAAAATGCAAGTTCGACTGATTTTCCCTTTGATGTATAGTTACTCAGGGCATCTATTTGTCCCATCATAAGGAAAGGTGCTGGGCAGACTAGAAATGTAAAATTCAAGCAAGTGGTTGTCAAACACACAAGGCAAAGCCAAATCCAAGGTCTGTCTGATTGACAAGGTAAAAAGAGGATGCATCACTTTTTGACTGAATAATATGGCCTGGGTGTTGGTGGCTGATGCCAGTAATCTTAGGTACTCCAGAGGCTGAGATCTAAGGATAGCAGTTCAAAGCCAGACCAGGCAGGAAATTCCCTGAAGCTCTTAACTCCAGTTAACCACCCGGAAACTGGAAGTGGAGCTGTGACTCAAAGTGATGAGTGCTAGCCTTGAGCAAAAGAGCTCAGGAACAGCAAGCACCCAGACTCTCAGTTCAAGTCTCAGGACTGACAATATTAACATTACAAAGAAGAAGAAAAAAGTTTCATGGGCTTTCCTGCCAGAACTAATACCTACTAACTACCATTCTCAGATCTCAGCCTTCTGAGTGGAAGAAAAGTGTGTTTTTTTTTCTATCAAAGTAATTTGCGTTCTTTATTATGAGCATTGTTTTTCTGAAGTTCCTACTTTGGCAAGGTGGCTTGGCTGTTAGCAAATTGAGCTCCCTTCCAATAGCTTAGCATGCTCCTTCCCCTCTCCACAGCTTAGCGTGCTCCCTTCCTAGGCAACACTAGGCACATTTAGTAAAGACAGTAAATAATTCCAGATGGCACTTCTCTGGGGCAGCTACCACTGAAGGACCTAATGAAGGATCCTACACATCCATGCCAGGGGACCACGCAGAGGCAGGCAGGCACAGGAGAAAGATTATTATAAGATTTATCAGAGGAGCCAAGAGGGAGCAAGTAGCCTCCGTCACCATCGAGGTAGCAGGTAGGTCTGGGGAAGCAAGGTAGATGGGAGTTCAAGTGGGTCTGGGCGGAAAGGAGAGGACAACTGTATGGAGGGAACTCCAGGAATGGGAGGGGCTCAGGTTTTTGGGTGGAGCTGAGGACCAAAGGTGGGTATAATGCTTACGACCACCACATAAGGTAACAAGAGCCCCTTAGAGTTACCTTTAGGTCTGGGCTGCTGCAGGGCCCCTTATCTACTATTTGGACAGCAGCCATAAATCCTAGACCATGTTGATGAAGCCCCTGGCACTCATGTCCACACCAGAATCTCCACCTGCTAGCCCCTTCTAAACCTTCTAGGTTATATAGGTCTCCTCAGACAATAGCCAGTGCTTCTTCTCACTTCCCCTTTGTGAGAAGGGGTCTTGCCAGCCCCTTTCCTGACAATAAACCTTTCTTTGTTCTCTGTACCTGGATGTCTGCTTGGTTTTCTGGCAAAGTCCAAATAATCTAATATTGATTGGCCTTTGTTAATTATATTTTAATTACATCCTTTTCCTGCTACACTTCAATTAAAATATCCTGTTAGAAGCTCCTTAAATTTTAGTTGCATCCGGTTAATTAAAACACATCCTTTTGCAGATTGTGAGCCTGGCTCAGCCAATGTGAGCAGAGGGTAGGGCCTGCTGGTTATGGGTAAGAAGGGAGCTTGTTTGCCAGATTTTTGCCAGATAGTCTACTGTTTTGCAGAAGTAAACTTTGCTTTGCATCCTTTCAAATTGGTATCCTTATTTCTATACAACACCCCAACATCCCAAGCCACTTCTAACACTAGGATAATAAGCAAGAGTCACCTTTGCTTGGCCATATTGTTTTTTGTTTTTTCCTTTTTTTGGGGGGGGGTCGTGGTGCTTGAACTCTGGGTCTGGGCACTATCCTTGAGCTCTTCAGTTCAAGGCGATTGCTCTACCACTTGAGCCACAGCACCACTTCCGGTTTTCTGGTGGTTAAGTGGAGTTGGGAGTCTCATGGGCTTTCCTGCCCAGGCTGGCTTTGAACTGTGATCCTCAGATCTCAGCCTCCTGAGTAGCTAGGATTACAGGTATGAGCCACTGGCACTGGGCTTTATATTCTTGTAAATAAATATACCAAGGGCCAGACTCAAAAAGTTGAAACCAGGGGCTGGGAAGGTGGCTCAGTGGTAGAGCGCTTGGCTTGCATGCAAGAGGCCCTGGGTTCGATTCCTCAGCACCACATAAGCAAAAAGAAAAAACCAGAAGTGGTGCTGTGGCTCAGGTGGTAGAGCGCTAGCCTTGAGCTGAAGAGCTGAGGGACAGTGCCCAGGCCTAGAGTTCAGGCCCCACAACGGGACCAAAAAAAAAAAAAAAGTTGAAACCAGGAAGCAACTAAAAAGCTTCAATCTCTTTACATGCTAAATTAAAAGGCCTGTGACTGCTTTCTCTTGAAATTGTAAAAACCTGGCAACTTTCTGTGAAGGTGTAGATGCTAAAGAGGAAAAGCTTTATCTGAAAAAAGCAGCGGTAAAGCTCACCTTTTGTTCCTTTGTTTTAGGTAGGCCTAGAGATACGTCTTTATGTTAGAACAGCAAATAATACCCACCTAGGCTAAAAAACATTGCCTTAGGGTTGGGAGCTGCATAGGATTGGAACTAGCATATTCTCACAGTTTAGAAGAAATAAAGGTAGCAGGTTAACTGCTTTCTTTGTTTTGGTGCTACCCTGGGGCTTGAATTTAAGGTCTGAGCCTAGGCCTTGAGCTTTTTAGCTCAAAGCTGCACTCTACTGATTGAGTCACACAGTTCAACCTCTGACTTTTTGATGCTTAATTGGAGATAAGAATCTCAAGGATTTTCATTTGGTAGCTGGCATTGAACTGAGATCCTTAAAACTCAGCCTCCTGGGAGTAATTAAGATTAGAAGGGTGAGCCCCAGATGCCCTGCCAGTTGTCATTTGTATGCATGCATGTGCATGTATGTGCAAGCATGTCCTGGTCTTGGGACTGGTATTCAGGGCCTGGGAATTGTCTCTGAGATAGTTTGCTCAAGGCTAGTGATCTACCATTTGAGCCGCAGATTTACTTCCAGGTTTTGGCAGTTAATTGGAGATAAGTGTCTTAGAGACTTTGTTGCCTGGGCTGTCTTCAAGTCTTGATCCTCAGATCTCAGCTTGGGTAGCTAGGGTTATAGGTGTAAGCCACAGATGCCTGACAACAACTGCCATTTTGAGTCCTTAAGTCCCATTTTCTGTACAGGGAGCAGGAAATGTTTCTCTCCCTCCTTTAAACTGGCACTTAAGCTGTCTAGCTAGAGCTTCCCATTTCCTTTGATGGAATACTTTTTTTCTATTCCTTGTTGTTCTTTTTTTTTTTTTTTTGCTGGTCCCTGGGGCTTGAACTCAGGGCCTGGGCACTGTCCTTTGGCTTCTCTGTGCTCAAGGCTAGCATTCTACCACTTGAGCTACAGCACCACTAATGGCTTTTTCTGAGGTACTGAGGAATTGAACCCAGGGCTTCATGCATGCTAGGCAAGCACTCTACCACTAAGGCACATTCCCAGTCCTTAAATTTCTTGTTTTGGCTGGGCGTTGGTGGCTCATGCCTATAACTCTAGCTACTCAGATCTGAGGATAGTGGTTCAACACTAGCCTGGCCAGGAAAGTCCGTGAGGCTGTTATCTCCAGTAAACCATCAGAAGATTGGAAGTGGTGCTGTGGCTCAAGTGGTAGAGTGCCACAACAGAGCCCAGTCCCACGACAGACCAAAAAAAAATTCCTTATTTTGTCAGTTTACACTTTTCGCTTGAGTTTTCATTCTGTTCTTTGTTGGAGATGCTAAGAACCTGGAGGGTTCACTTCTGTGACCACTCACCAGTGATTGCAAGAGTGAGACTTTTATCTCAACTATAAAAAGATGTACACAGTGCAGACCAGCAAGTACAAGGTCTTAAGTTCAAATGTCAGCACAGCTGGAAAAAAGAGTTCTCTAGTTAAACATGTTTCAGTTTCAAATTTCAGATGGTGTTTCCTGTGTCTGTGTAGGGAAAGACATTCCATTTTCCAATCACATTACTTAATACGGCCACTAAAGGGGTCCTGTCACTTCTACCTTCCCAATGACAATCTTTACCTCTCAAACGCTTCAAAATATATTCCTTATACCACAGAGGGGATCTTGGTCTATCCAGTAGTCCACATTATCAAATATTCATTTATTTGTTCATTAATTCAAAAGATTGATAGACCTTTTGTTTCAGGTGGTAGCGTTTAGTAGTGATTAAGACACATTATTTCCTGACCCAGGTGCCTGTGTCTCATGCCTGTAACCATAGCTTCTCAGGAGCCTGAGATCTGAGGCTGTAAGTTCGAAGCCTGCCTGGGCAGAAAAGTCCTTAAATGTCTGATCTCTAAGTACTAAAAAGGCCACAAGCGGCACTATGGCTTAAGTGGTAGAGCACCAGCTTCAGGTATAGCGCCCCAGTGCTTGCGTTCAAGCCCCAGGGAGATGTACACACAAATGCACGTACACGCGCACATCAATGTGGAGCCAGCAGACCATCAACCATCGGGTGCTTTCTAATGAGAAGGGCTGTCATAGATGGATTACGTGGTTGAAGGTATGCCTAACACCAGACTAAGCACTCGAGTTGGGGTGATTCTTGTAATGTGTCCAGTAAATGTATTAAAGAATTTTACTGTTTCCATAGCACACCAGTAATTCTTGAGTCCTCTGCTCAGACCAGCAGATTCCTATTAAGTCAGCTTAGCAGGGAAGGGTCTTAATCATAGTTGCCTCTCCCACAGGGTCTAGTTTAGGAAAGCTTGATGCTACTGCAGTAGAGTGGGCGAGATTTTTTTTTTTAAGCTACATTAGCAACATTTTATGAAAATTTTGGCGGGCGCGAGTAGCTTTCCTCCCTTTTCTCCTCCCACTCCCCAGTGACCCCCCCTTTTTTTCCCGGTCCCTCCCTCTGGGCCGCCTCCTTTCTAAGTCATTTCCCCTTCCCCGCCCCATAGACCTTTGCTCTCTAGTGGAATCTCTTTCCTGCCGGCAACGAGTGAAGAGCGTTCTGGCTTTGGGAATCAGGTGAGAAATGCCTCCCGGATTCGGAGGAACCATAAAGAGAGGAAGTTCCCCAGGGTCAAGCTGCAAGAGTCCTTGCCAGGTGTTGGCTATAATAGGCAAGTGAGGGAGGTGCCGTGCTATCACCCGCTTGCTTTAAGTATTTATTTATTTATGTATTTATTTATTTTTCTGGGACGCGATCATACTGGCGGCCGGGGCAGCGTGTACTCAGCTTCCGGAGCTGCCGTGAGTTCGCGAAGCTAGTGGGGAAAGAGGGGGGGAGGCTCGGCGTCACGAGGAGGGACGTCGCTGCCCTTGGAACTGGAGGGCGGGGCGGGCCGGCGCCAAAGCCAGCCATTGCAAGGGGGGACGGTGAGGGGGAGGCAGTATTGGGTTCTAAGGATGCCTGCAGAACGTCGTGTGCAAGCTCGCTGATTCGTGCAGTGAGGGAATGAATGTGTGTGTGGACCGGTGTAGCGAGGAGGCGCGAGTGTGGGGGAAGGGAGAGTCGCAGGTTCGGGGACTTTTTCCGCAGGTGCCTCAGTATGGGGGCGTGCACGTGGTGGCCGGGGCGGACACGATCGCGAAGGTGTGGCCGTGTTTCCACATGGAACTGCGTGAGGAAATTAAATTGCGTGTGCGTGGGGTGCGTGCGTTGCGTGCGCCGCGGGGGGTCAGTACGTGTGGGGTGCTGCGTGCGTGGGGGCGGGAGGGGAGAACGGCTGGGAAGGCTGACCTGCCAGGGGAGCTGACACAGACTGCGTGCGCGCGCAGCCTAGGTAAAGTAGTCGAGCAGCTCTTGCTTGCTGATCGAGCTCAAAGTTAACAATTTTCACCTCGTTTTCTTTCAGGTGGGCAAGAGTGTGCACATGGAGCCCTTGTAAATCTGAGGAGAACTATAGACTTTCTTCCACCCAAAAGCCACTCCTTTTTTTACATGGAGATAGACAATTCGTGGACATGCGGATGGCCACTTGTGGACCCCAAATTATTATTTTAAAGCGGGGGAGCAAACCCAAATAGGTTACTTTCTTTACTGTTCTGTTAATGTGACTTAGAAATGAAAAGGAAATAGAAACGTTTAAGTGTTTCTTTTTATTCATTTGGAGGATACTGAGTTTGAACTCAGGGTCTGAGGTTAGGCTGGCACCATACCACCATCAACATCGCGGACACTTTTTCTATTTATTTTAACTATTTACACTGGTGCATGCATCAGCTGTGTTCTGCCTAATGTTGGTTTCCAATCATTGCTTCCATCACAAGGTGTGTGCGCCACGATATCCAGCGTCTCTTAGACTCTTCTGCCTACATTGATTTGGAACTACGATCTGCTAACTGCAGCCTCTCTTGTTTGTGTAGACTGACAGGCACATCCTACTGTGCCCAGCCATAGCTTAAGAAACAGTCCCGAGAACTTTTCTACCCAGGCCAGCCCAGCGCCAAGATCGCCTGTTCTCAGCCTCCCAAGTAGCTACAATTACAGGCAGTTGGCTCTCTAATCTTTGTGTTCCGATCTTGGGTCTTGTATGGCTTCCTGTTCTGGTGTTCTGCTCTGGTGGGAAGTGGTGTGTTCCAAGAGAGAGGAATTAGACACAAAATTACCTCCGAGATAAGATTGCAGAAGGATGGCTTTCAGGATTTCACCGGATTACAAGATATGTACTACTCTTCTTGAGCTGGCCTTGGGATATCACTAGCTTCAAGCCTCACTGGTCAGCTGCTTGCGAAGTAAGGTCGGACCACATATTTAGAGTGTTCCCTTTTGTTATACCCTCCATTTTCTCCATGGGTAGCAAGGATTTGGGGTTAATGAATGTAAAGTTGGAGCTAAGACCAGTAAGTCTCAGTTTCAGTCCATTTTTTTTTGTCAGTCGTGGGGTTTGAACTCTGGGCCTGGGCGCTGTCCCTCAGCTCTGCAGCTCAAAGCGAGCGCTCTACCACTTGAGCTACAGTGCCACTTCCGGTTTTCTGGAGTCTCACAGTCTCTCCTGCCCGGGCTAGCTTTGAACCGTGATCCTCAGATCTCAGCCTCCTGAGTAGCTAGGATTACAGGCGTGAGCCACCAGTGCCCGGCTTAGTCCATTTTTTTTTATTGAGTAACTATATAAACTTAAGCAGCTGTCTTAATCTTTGTGTGCCTAACTTTGCTTATTTATAAAAATAGGATGTCAGAGGATGGTGCCCTGCTGGCTCATACCTGTAATCCTAGCTACTTAAGATGCTGAGATCTGAGGATTATTCTTCAAAGCCAGCCCAGACAGGGAAAAGGTCCGTGAGACCCTTATCTCCAATTAAGCACCAAAAAAGCCAGAAGTAAATCTATGGCAAAAGTGATAGAGTACTGCCCTTAAGCAAAAGAAGCTCAGAGACAGTGTCAAGGCCCTGAGCTCAAGTACCAGGATTGGCACAAGGAAATAGGATAACAACTAGGCACGTATACTCTTACTCTGGCAGCTGAGACCTAAGGATCATGATTGAAAGCCAGCTTGGACAGAAATTCAAGATACCCTTAACTCTAGTTAATCAGAAAAAAAGCTGGAATTGGAGGCATAGATCTGGTGGTAGAGTAGCAACCTTGAGCAGAAAAGCAAGAGTGTGAAGCCCTGAATTCAAGCCCCAGTACAAATACCAAATAATGAAATAAATAAATTTTTGGAAGTGCAAGTAAGACTAAAATTCCTAGAAAATGGAAAGCCTTTAATGAACTGCATCTTTTTTTTTTTTTTGGGTCCAGTCGTGGGATCTGAACTCTGGGCTTGGGCGCTGTCCCTCAGCTCTTCAGCTCAAGGCTAGCGCTCTACCACTTGAACCACAGCACCACTTCTGGCTTTTTTTCTTTTTGCTTATGTGGTACTGGGGAATCGAACCCAGGGCCTCAGGCATGCAAAGCAAGCACTCTAACACTGAGCCACCTTCCTAGCCCCAGTGAGCTGCATCTTACATAGAAATATATGTGGGGGCTGGGAAGGTGGCTCAGTGGTAGAGTGCTTGCCTCGCATGCACGAGGTCCTGGGTTTGATTCCTCAGCACCACATAAGCAGAAAAAAGCTGGAAATGGGGCTGTGGCTCAAGTGGTAGAGCACTAGCCTTGAGCTGAAGGGCTGAGGGACAGCCTAGGCCCAGAGTTCAAGCCCCATGACCAAAAAGAAAAAGAAAAAAAATATGTGTACTGTGGGTTCTTAGTTTCTTAAGAGAATTGGTCCAACCTTACTATACATACAAAATGCCTTAGAGGGCATAAAAAATCCTTGGACGTCCAAGTCTCTAAAAAATTTGTCTTTAGTTGGTCAGAGGAGTTTCGTGTGTGTGTGTGTGTGTGTGTGTGTGTGCGCGCGCGTGTGCGCGCTGTTCCTGATATTGATGAGAGTCTTGCTGATTTTCCTGTCCAGGCTGGCTTTGAACAGAAATCCTCAGATCTCAGCTTCCTGAGTAGCTAGAATTAAAGATGTGAGCCACTGGTACCTGGCTAAAAAGGAGGGGTTTCAACATGCCAATTTATGTATGCAATGTATCTTTTTTTTTTTTATCGGTTATGGGGCTTGAACTCTGGGCCTGGGCACTGTCCTTGCACTCTTCAGCTTATGAATGACGATTGCTCTACCCCTTGAGCTACAGCACCACTTCCGGTTTTCTAGTGGTTTATTGGAGATAAGAGTCTCACAGACTTTCCTGCCTGGGCTGGCTGGCTTTGAACCGTGATCCTCAGATCTCAGCCTCCTGAGTAGCTAGGATTACAGGTGTGAGCCACAGTTGCCCAGCTCATCTTTTTTTTTCTCTGGTGCTGGTACTGGGACTTGAACTCAGGGACTTGGCCCTGAGTTCTTCAGCTTTTTCTCAAGATTGGCACTATACCGCTTCAGCTACAGCTCCACTTCTGGCTTTTTGTTGGTTAATTGCAGAAGAGTCTCAATGACTTCTGCCTGGGCTAGCATTGAAGTGCACTTCTCATATCTCAGCTTCCTGAGTGGGTAGGATTACGTGCTTGAGCCCCCGGTGCCTGGCCTGTGCAATGCATCTTAATCAGTGTTACTCCTGATTTTCTCTTCCGATCAGCTCTGTCTATAATAGAATATACCCTAAATATAACCTATGTACATCATTCTGTGTTATTGTACCTGAGACAAGGTAAATGCTATGCAAATAGTTGTTATCCTGTGTTGTTTAGGAAATAATAGCCAGGAAAAGACCTGTTTGGTATAGAACAGTTTTGTTTTTATTCCAGTCTTGGGGCCTGAACTCTGGGCCTGGGCACTGTCCCTCAGCTCTTCAGCTCAGGGCTAGTGCTCTAGTGCTTGAGCCACAGCACCACATAGGCCTTTTCTGCTTATGTGGTGCTGAGGAATCGAACCCAGGGCCTCATGCATGCAAGGCAAGGACTCTACCACTGAGCCACAGTGCCACTTCCAACTTTTTCTGTTTATGTAGTACTCAGGGCTTCAGAAGCATTTGAGGTGAGCACTCTACCACTGAGCTACATTCCTAGCCAGTAAAGTTATTTTTTTAATTTGTGTGTCTGTGTGTGTGCACTTGCATATGTTCACGTGTTCCAGTCCCGAGGTTGTACTCAGGGCCTGGGCACTGTCCCTGACCTTTTGTGAACAAGGTTAGCTAGCGTTCTACCACTTGAACCACAGATTGAGGTTAACTGGACTTTTCTGCCTGGGATGGGGTGTAGCTTTGAACCATAGATAGAATTACAGGTGTGAGGCACTGACACCCATTTTAAGACTATTTTTCATCCTTGATTAGTTGAATGTATAAAAGTTGAATCCACTGATAAAAAGTATGGACTGTGAAAATATGCATGCACAGATATAAAAGATGTATATGTGTTTACTTCTAAAGAAGTGAAAGTAAAAATTTTCATCTAGCAGAAAACACTAAGCTGATTTCTTTTTTTATTTTTCTAGGCACACTTATTTATCCTCAGCTAGAGTCCACAGAGTTGGTCCTAAAAAGTCCCTGAAGTATGGTTTTCTTTTGAATTATTTGCCATGTTAAGATCTCCCCTAGATTGCTGCTTTGATCTTTCAGCCTTCACAATTGCCTACCTTCCTCTCCTTCACTACCCAGTGGCACCTTTCTCCACTGCTGTTTGTATGTGACCTTGAACAACTTACTTTGCTTCCTTAAGAATCCTTTTTCTACCTGAATGTAGTGTCACATGCCTGAAATCCCAGCAATTATGAGGTGGAGGCAAGAGGATTGAGCTAAGTCTATACAACAAGAGGCTTTATCAAAATAAACAAAAGAAATGGCAAGTCCAGTGATTATACTAACTAAAGAGAGTTTTAAGTGATTCACCTTGCTAGTGATTCACCTGCTTGCTACACTGTGGCAGGTTTTTGGGTAGTGGAGCCTTTAGGAGATGGAGTCTAGTAGATCATTGGTAATAAACTGGAGAATGGGAAACAGGATCGCAAGAGTGATAAAAGCATTGTAATAAAAAATACACTTATTTAGGAAGTGCCAGACTTGGGGCTTGAACTCAAGGCCTGGGTGCTGTCTCTTACCGTTTTTGCTTTAGGCTAGTACTCTACCACTTGATCCACAGTTCCACTTCTGGCTTTTTTGGTGCTTTTTGATGCATAATTGGAGATAAGAGTCTTACTGACTTTCTTGCCTGGGCTGACTTCAATCTGCCATCCCCAGATCTCAGCCTTCTGAATAGTAGCTAGGATTACAGGTGTGAGTCACCAGTGCCTGTCTCCACAGTTTTAATTGTGTCAAATGTTTGATATTTAGCATTATAAGACTCGTATTCCAATTATTTGTTACTCTTGCATGTTTATTATTTTATAGAGAACTTATAAATAAGATTAGCATGCTCCTTGTGGAATCTTACTGACAGTTTGTTGACATTGATTTGCACTTACAAGTTTAATTGGGCATCTTTATATTGATGAGTCTTCATGAATTACCAGTGTGGATCTATTTAGGCAAAATATTAAGGTTTTCAGTAATAATCCATACTTTTTTCTATAATTGTCTTGAACATGTATTATTTGTTTTGTTTCTAACTTGTATGTATGTGTGTATGCATGCACACGTGTGTGTGCTAGTCCTAGGGCTTTAACTCAGGGCCTGAGTATTGTCCCTGAGCTTTTTTTGGTCAAGGCTAGCACTCTGCCACTTGAGCCATAGCTCCAGTTTTGTCTTTTTGGTGGTTAATTGGTGATAGACTTTCCTACCGAGGCTGGCTTCAAAACATGAGCTTCAGATCTCAGACTCTTGAGTAGCTAGGATTACAGGTGTGAACCACTGGTGCCTGGCTTCTAGATAGTTTTTTGTGCGTATTTATACTTTTTATTACTGTTATGATTTTTAAACATTTATGATTGTTAAAGATTTAGAAAAAGCTGTTAGAGCTGAGCATTGGTGGCTCACACTTATAATCTAGCTACTCAGGAGGCTGAAATCTGAGGATCATGCTTTGAAGGCAGCCTAGGCAGAAAAGTCCATTAAGCAGCCAAAGAAACTAGAAATAAAGCTGTGGCTTAGTTGGTAGAGAGCTGTCCTTGAGCAGAAAAAGCCAAGGAATAACACCCAGGCCGTTCCAGGACCATCACACAAAAACACTTGTTTTTTTGTATGAAAATTTGTATAAAAATTTTACTATATTTTCTTTTTTAGTAGTTTGATCATTGATTCTATTGAATTTTCCAGGTTAAAAAATAGGTTGTGGGAAACTAATTGACTATTTTGTCTCTTTGTTTTTAGCTTGTGTCTTTCTTGTCTTAATAATTTGGCTAGAACTTGGAGTGTAAATTTGAATAGTAGCAATGATGTTAGAATACTTCCTCCCTTTAGTGGGAATGCTTCTGAGATGTTATGATTATATATTATGTTTACTGTAGGTTTCTGGTACATGGGGAATTTTTATTAAGTGAATTTTCTTTAATGCCTATTTATTTGTGACTTTTTTGTGCTACTACTGGGGCTTGAACTCAGGGCAACATAATTTGACTTTTTTGTTCATGGCTGGTGCTTTACCCCTTTAAGTCATGTCTTTTTACATTCTACTGGTTATTTGAAGATGGAGTGCCTGGCCTGGCTTTGAATGCCAATCCTTCAGAACTATTCTTGGCTATTTTTTTTTGGGTCAGTCATGGACCTTGAACTCTGAGCCTGGAAGCTCAACTCTTCAGCTCAAGGCTAGTGCTCTACCACTTGAGCCACAGCGCCACTTCCAGCTTTTTCTGCTTATGTGGTGCTGAGGAATTGAACCTAGGGCCTCATTCATGCAAGGCAAACACTCTAACACTAAGCCACCTTCCCAGCCCCATTATTTATATTTTTGTTATACACCTGATATACAGAAGGGTTAGTTTCATAAGTCAGATAATGAATACATTTCTTTTTGGACAATGCCACCCCTTCCTTTGCACTCTCTCTCTGTTCTTCCCTTTATTCTTGGCTTTTGAGAAGATTCAAATGAATCAGGCAGCAGTGGATCATGCCTATAACTACTCTGGAGGCTAAGATCTGAGGATCATGGTTTAAAGCCAGCCCAGGCAGGGAAGTCCATGAGACTCATCCCCAGTTAATCATCAAAAAGCTAGAAGTAGAGCTGTGGACTCATCTCCAATTAACCATCAAAAAGCTAGAAGTAGAACTGTGGCTAAAGTGGTAGAGCAGGAGCCTTGAGCAAAAAAATCACAGGGAAAGTGCCCATGCCCTGAGTTAAACCCCAGGACTAGCACACACAAAGCCAAGAACAGGTATAAAACTACCTTAAAAAATTTTTTTTTTGGTTGGCTGTGGGGCTTGAACTCTGGGCCTGGGCGCTGTCCCTCAGCTCTTCAACTCAAGGCGAGCGCTCTACCACTTGAGCTACAACGCCACTTCCAGTTTTCTGGTGGTTTATTGGAGATAGGAGTCT
>NW_012267304.1:3367806-3378370 GCF_000151885.1 Dipodomys ordii
GGTCATGGGGCCTGAACTCTGGCCTTGAGCACTGTCCCTCAGCTCTTCAGCTCAAGACTAGCGCTCTACCACTTGAGCTACAGCGCCACTTCCAGCTTTTTTCTTTTTGCTTATCTGGTGCTGAGGAATCGAACCCAGGGCCTCGAGCATGCAAGGCAAGCGCTCTACCACTGAGCCACCTTCCCAGCCCCCTTTTAAATTTTTAATGAAGTAGTTGTACAAAGAGGTTATAATTCCATAAATCAAGTTATGTGTATAACACTTCTTGATCAGTGTCCCCCCTTCCATCATTCTTCCACATTTTCTAACCTCCTATTCTACCCTCAAGTTATGGAGTTCAATTTTGCACATAGTATTCATTGACTATAATGACAGCATTTGCTTACCATTCATGTGTCCCTCATTTTCCTCCCACCAGGTCATGTATGGATAGCAGTTGCTTTGGCATATCTAAGTTGGACATAGTTTTTTCCCTTTACATTTGTATAAATAGCTTAAGTTTCTATTATGAAAATTTCAACTTGTATAATAGTGTGCAATAACCCACATACACATATCCATAACAAAGTTTTAGTAGCCACCACATTTTGCCATGCTTCTTCATCTGTCTCCTTTCTCTTGTGTAGAATAGACTGATCATGAGTATCATGATTTTAATCTAAATATTTCAGTATGTTTAAAAAAAGAATTATAGGGAGAAATGATCTTACATAATTGCAATGTCTTTATCACACTAGTCCTTAGAAAACACTCAATATCTCTAGTTGTTAAAAATGGTTTCTAATGAATTTTGTGGGAAATGAGATCTAATGGTGTGTGTGTGTGTGTGTGTGTGTGTGTGTGTGTTGTTTGTGGGGCTTGAACTCAGGGCCCAGACTGAGCTTTTGTACTTAAGGCTAGTGTTCTATCACTTTGAGCCACAGCTCTATTTCTGGTTTTCTGGTAATTAATTGGAGATAAGAGTCTCATGGACTTTCTGCCTGGGCTGGCTTTGAACTGCTATCCTCAGATCTTGGCCTGTTGAGTTGCTAGGATTACAGGTGTGAGCCACCAGCGCCCAGCATATTATTATATTTATTAGGTTTCTTTTACATCTGTGCATGTACTTGCACATTCATGTCAATCCTGGGGCTTGAACTTAGGACTTGGGAACTGTCCTTAAGTTCTTTTTTTCTGAAGGCTAATGCTCTTGCATTTGAACTACAGTTTCACTTCAGGCTCTTTGATGGTTAATTGGAGATAGGAGTCTCTGGTCTTTCCTGTCTGGGCTGGCTTTGAACCTTGATTGCCTCTTGAGTAGTTAGGATTACAGGCATGAGCCATGGCCCCAGGCTCTTTCAAATCTTTTTTTTTTTTTTGTTAGTGGAGGGGCTTGATCTCTGCCTTCGTTCTGTCCCTTCAGCTCAAGGTAAGCACTCTACAACTAGAGCCACAGCACCACTTCCAGTTTTCTGGTGGTTAATTGAATATAAGAGTTTCATGGACTTTCCTGTCTGGCCTGACTTCAAACTGTGATTCTCAGATCTAAACCTCTTGAGTAACTAGGATTACAGGTGTGAGCCAGAGGTGGCCAGCAAAATTTGCTGTTTTTAGGTATTAAGTTCAGTGGCCTTAAATAATTCAAGTTATTGTACTACCATCATCCATCTACCAAACTTTTCATTTTCCCAAATAGAAACCAATAACATTGAACAATTTTTTTTATTGCTCTTCCCTAACCCCTAGTAAACACTACTTTGCTTTCTATCTTCCTGTATTTGATTACTCCAGGTACCCCATATAATTGGAATCGCATAATATTTGTTCTTTTGTGGTCTAGATTATTTCACTTGGTAATATGTCTTCAAGATCATTTATGTTAACATCATGTGTCAGACTTTGATTCAATCTGAAGGCTCAGTAATACTCCATTGTATGTAAACGTCGTATGTAAACATCATATTTCATTTGTCCACTAATGAATATTCAAGTTGATTCCAGTTTATCATTTTCTTTTTCTTTGTGTGTGTGTGTATGTGTGTGTGTGTGTGCGCGCATGTGCGCGCACATGTGTGTGCACCAGCCAGTGCTAGAACTTGAACTCAGGGCCTATCAGTCTTAGCCTTTTCATTCAAGTCTAGCATTCTACCACTTGAGCCACACCTCTACTTCTGGCTCTGAAGCGTAATGGGGATGCAAGTCTCCATTTTTCTATTTGTTGGCTGGCTTCAAGCTGCAATCTTCAGATCACAGTCAGGATTACAGGCTTGAGCCTTCAGTTCTGGCTCTGAGAGGCTTTTTTGGGGGGGGAGGGTTCCGGTCGTGGGGCCTGAACTCTGGGCCTGGGTGCTGTCCCTCAGCTCTTCAGCTCAAGGCTAGCGCTCTACCACTTGAGCCACAGTGCTACTTCTGGCTTTTTTCTTTTTGCTTATGTGGTGCTGAGGAATCGAACCTAGGGCCTCAGGCATGCAAGGCAAGCGCTCTACCACTGAGCCACCTTCCCAGCCTTGAGAGGCTTTTATCTCCAACAAACTAGCAAATAAGGCAGAAGTAGATTTGTGGCTCAATTGGTTGAATTGACATCATCCATGTTGAAAGTCTGTGTGAGAGTATGAGGTCCTGTGTTCCAGTTCCAATATTGGCACAAAATAAAGTAATATCACATAGAAAGAAGGAAGTGGAATAAACTACTAGTAAAAGAAAGATAAATAAGATAATGTCGGGGGACACAGCCTGATTTTCTACTTTTTGAAGGATGAGATTACCTGATGTCTGTGTCGTATCTCCAAAGTGGATTGGTTCTTCCTCAACTAATTCCTGCAACTGCCAGTGTAGTAGCTCTCCTAGCTGGAGTAGTGTTCTGCCTCTTTGAATTTTGCCCTTTGCCCTATTGAGGTTGCTCTGTGGGAGTGTTGATGGCATCCTAGGGTATGAAAGAATGGAGGAAGTCTCTAGATTTTTTTTCTTTTGGCATCTCTTTTGAAATGGTGTCCATAGGGGGTAGCCACTTTTAGTCTGCTGCTGGATTTCTAATGCAGGGAGGAGGATTTTCTGCCTTAAGTTGTGCTGGGAAATTCTCCCAGAAACATACCAGTGTATTAAGTTGGAGGAAACTACCTGCAGAGCGTTAGCTTAGAGGGTCTTGTAATAGTCCCTGTGAAATTGTTGTCTGAGATCTTGCCTTGTCAGTCATCAATTGAGTATAAGCTTACAGGATGTTAAAGGGACCACCTCTGTGTCTTGGGTTGACATAAGACTGTCTATTCCTCCTAAGACCAGGTTGCTTACTGAATGACTGAATCACTGATGACAGAAGCTCAGGGTTTATGTGACAGTTTATAAGAAAAGTTCTACATCATCAGTTTTTGCCTGTTCTGATGGTTACAGAGGGCCTTGCTATTGCTCCCTCCCTAGAAAAGGCTAGAATTAGATGCATAATAAGCATCGCTACCCTATCGCCCTGAGGGAGAAGTACAAGGTAGGTGAGACAGGATATAAAACAAAGTTCTACCCCAAAGCATGTTGCCGCTCTGGTGGGTAGGGAGGAGGATGCAGGTGTCACTGAAGGGGCATTTGAAAGTACTGGGGTTTGAACTCAGGGCCTCGTGCTTGCTAGGTAAGTACTCCCCCGTTGAATCATATACCTTCTATCAAGTATCTGTAAGTCTGGCACACTGCTATTCTGGATGTGCTGAGGATCTAGAGGTGTGGTTTTTCTCTTTGACTGGGTTCCTTTTCCAGAGTGGTGGAATTAGGGAGTTCAGGTCTTTTGTATTGGGCTGTTGAGGAACCCCCCCCCCCAGTACTTTCTGTGTCTGGTATTTCACACGTGTGCATTTAGCTTAGAGGGCACTCCAAAAAATAAAAAGAAAGGAAAAAATGGTGGGTGGGGAATGACAAGGGAACTTTGGTCCTGTCATGAAAGCTTTCCCCCACTGCTCCTTCTGACTGCAGTTTGTTCCTTGCTTCTTGTTTTAGATATTTGGGATTTAATATTTTGTTTTTCACTTTTCTCTCTATATACATTTTCTTTTTTCTTTTTTTTGTCGATCATAGGGTTTGAACTTGGCCAGGGCACTGTCCCTGAGCTCCTTCAACTCAAGGATAGTGCTCTACCACTTGAGCCACAGCACCACTTCCGGATTTCTGGTGGTTTATTAGAGATAAGAGTTCACAGCCTTTCCTGCCCAGGCTGGCTTTGAACCACAATCCTCTGATCTCAGCCTCCTAAGTAGCTAGGATTACAGGCATGAGGCACCGGCACCTGGCTCCATATACATTTTCTTGTGTCTTCACCTAAGTCTTTCTTTTGAGCCATACCTCTGTTACAGGTGTGCAGTTGGGGGGTGATAGAAGAGTGGTTGTTAGAAGTTTGTCATCTTGGCTCCTGGAATCTGTGTGTGTATGTGTGTGTATGTGTGTGTGCGTGTGTGTGCGCGCGCGTGCGCACACTGGTCTTCCGGCTTGAACTCAGGGCTTTTTTCCTCAGGCATAATGTTCTACCACTTGAGCTACAGCTCCATTTCTGGCTTTTTTGTGTACTTGGAGATAAGTCTCAGACTTTCTTGCTCAGACTGGCTTCCAGATACAATCCTTAGATCTCAGCCTTCTGAAGTAGCTAGGATTATAGTCATGAGCCATAATTGACAGGCTGGAAACTTTTTTAATGTATATATGTATACTTGGGTATATGTATATATGTGTTCATATATACACATACAAACATAAAACATGTAATATATTATAAAACATACACACACACACACACACACACACACACATATATATATATATATATATATATATATATATATATATCTTCTGGTGGTATTAGAGTTTGAACTCAGGGCCTGACATTTGCTAAGCTAGTACTCTACCATTTGAGCCAAGCCTTCAGCCTGGCATTTTGCTAGTTGGAGATTAGAGTCTAGAGATTTTTCCTTCCTAAGCTAGGCAGAGTCTAGAGAATTTTCCTTCCTGGGCCAGGCTCAATCCACCATCTTTTAGATCTCTCAATCTGGCCATTAATATGCTTGTTTGTTTCTGTTTTTTTTTTTTTTAGTTTGACCCTACAAGTATTTCAAAGGTTATTTTTTTAGTATGAACCATACTCCATTTTTTGTTGTTGTTGGTTGTGGAGCTTGAACTCATGGCCTGGGAGTTGTCCCTGGGCCTCTTTGTGATCAAGGCTAGTGCTCTGCCACTTGAGCCACAGCACCACTTCCTGTTTTCTGGTGGTTTATTGGAGATAATAGTTTCACAGTCTTTCCTGCCCAGGCTGTCTTTGAACCATGGCCCTCAGATCTCAGCTTCCTGAGTAGGTAGGATCGCAGGTATGAGCTACCGGCGCCCTGCTCCATTCATTTTTAGTACTGAATAAGTTTGTTTATAAGTTCATTAGTAAATGTACATTTGGATTTTTCACTTTTTCTATTGTGTATAGTGCTACTGTGAACACTTCTTCCATTCATTTTGTTTGAGTACCTATTTTTGCTTTTTTTGGCAGTACTGGGCTTTGTGTTTGCTAGATAAGTACCCCCCTACCCCACTGAACCACACCTCTTAAGCCCTTTATTGTATTTTGAAACAGGAACTCACTTTTTGCCCAATTATAGATTTGGTGTAATTTTCCTATTTTAGGAGTCCCGTTGTATTTGGGATACTTCTGCTTTTTCCTTTTTTGTTGGTCAGGGGGCTTGAATTCAGAGCCTAGGTGCCATCCCTGAGCTTTTTGGGTGAAGATTATGGCTCTACCACTTTAAGCCACAACTCCACTTTCAGTTTTCTGGTAAGTGTCTCATGGCCTCTTCTGCCTGGGCTGGCTTCGAACCATGATCCTCAGATCTCAGCCTCCTGAGTAACTATATTACAGGTAAAAGCCACCAGTGTCTGGCTTGGGATACTTCTTTTGATGGACCCTCACTGCATTATTTTAAAAAGCTTCTATTTGGGGCTGGGAAGTTGGCCCAGTGGTAGAGCGCTTGCCTTGCATGCCTGAGGCCCTGGGTTCTATTCCTCAGCACCACATAAGCAAAAAGAAAAAAAAAAGCCGGAAGTGGCGCTGTGGCTCAAGTGGTAGAGTGCTAGCCTTGAGCTGAAGAGCTGAGGGACAGCGCCCAGGCCCAGAGTTCAGGCCCCACGACCGGACCAAAAAAAAAAAAAGCTTCTATTTACTTAATTTATTCAATAAATATTTAATGGGTATCCAGTCTGTGCCAAACACTTTCTAGGTAGTTTTGTTCTAACAAGATGTGTCAGATAGTGCCAGAGTGACATGTAATCCAAACCAAAATTTTTGTGTTATGAAAAATTAAACACTTTATTAAGCACTTACTGGCAGAGTTCTGGAGATCAGCTGAGAGCTGATTAGAAGAGCTCTATTGGCAACTGATTCAGGTTGAGGTGCTTCTGCTTTGTTTGCTAGGGTAGGTGGGTCTCATATATTTCTTAGTTCTTGAACCTGGGGACTGGGCTTATTATTTTTTTTGGGTCCGGTCGTGGGGCCTGAACTCTGGGCCTGGGTGCTGTCCTTCAGCTCTTCAGCTCAAGGCATGCGCTCTACCACTTGAGCCACAGCGCCACTTCTGGCTTTTTTCTTATGTGGTGCTGAGGAATCGAACCCAGGGCCTGGAGCATGCAAGGCAAGTGCTCTACCACTGAGCCACCTTCCCAGCCCCCTGGGCTTATTTTTCTTGTGTCTTCTCTCATGACAGTGACAATATCACAACAGGGGACATGTCCAATTTGGGGTATATGGTTAGCCAGAGCAAGTCTCATGGCTGAGTTCAGAGATCAGATGTGAAAATGAGTTCTGTTTATTTGTGTATGAAATTTCAGAGTTCATGACAAAGGCTGAACATTAGGCTCAGAAATTTAGTTTGTGAGAAATACAGATAAAGAAAAGCAGACATAATACATAGGTAGATTATCAAATATATTAAGTGATAAATCATATTGCAAAGAACAAAGTAAGTCCTAGAGGATAGTATGAAAATAATGCTAATGTGCAGGTAGGAATGAGAACCATAGTTTTTATTTTTATTATTTAATGTTGGTTGTGAGGTTTGAACTCAGAGCCTGGGCACTGTCCCTGAGCCTCTTTATGCTCAAGTCTAGTGCTCTACCAATTGAGCCATAGCTCCACTTCTGTTTTTTGAGTGGTTAATTAAAAATAGAGTTTCAGGGGCCAGGCACCGGTGGCAAACACCTATAATCCTAGCTGCTCAGGAGGCTGAGATCTGAGGATCACGGTTCAAAGCCAGCCTGGGCAGGAAAGTCCAGGAGACTCTTATCTCCAAGAAACCACCAGTAGGGCTGGGAAGGTAGCTCAGTGGTAGAGCGCCTGCCTTGCATGCATGAGGCCCTGGGTTTGATTCCCCAGTACCACATAAGCAAAAAGAAAAAAAGCCGGAAATGGCACTGTGGCTCAAGTGGTAGAGCACTAGCCTTGAGCTGAAGAGCTGAGGGACAGCGCCCAGGCCTAGAGTTCAGGTCCCACGACCGGACCCCCCCCCAAAAAAAAAAGAAAAAAAAAGAAAGAAACCACCAGTAGAGTGCTCGCCTTGAGCAGAAAAGCTTAGGGACAGTGCCCAAGCTCAGAGTTAAAGCCCCACAACCGACAAAAAAAAAAAAAGAATCTCATGGGGACTTTACTGCCTGGGATGGCTTGGAACCAAGATTCTCAGATCTCAGCCTCCTGAGTAGCTAGGATTACAGGTGTGAGTCACTGACACCCAGCTGAGAACCATGGTTTTAATAGTGGGAAACCTAGAAAGAGATCTGGCTTAGCATTTCTTCAGCCATTTTGAAAATATTTAAACAGATCTGGGAAAGAAAAGAATCTTCCTCAAAGTTGATGGCAGATACAAACAGACCTACAGCCTAATAAGCCTCTTCAACTTTTAGACTATTGTCCTTTTATGAAGGGTACCCGAAATACTTTGTGTAATGGCATTACAGTCATTATTTGTGTTGTGTATTACAGGTTTCTCCATTTTCTGAGATGTGTAGTCAGAAGAAAAGAAAAGATATGGAAGCTGCTTGTACCTGGAGTTTATTGTCTGAGAAGAAATGTAAGTAATTTCAAATAAGAGTGGGTATAACCTTAAATTCTACTGCTTCTCCGCATGGCCTCTGGGATTCTTCTGAGTGTTTAAATATTTGCTAAATGTGTATATGCATCATTTGAATATAATATTGACCTGTTAAAAGTTCTTGAAATTGATGCCACAATTTTGGTTTACCCAAAATAATGACAAAGACATATCAGCAAAGTAAAAACTGTGGTTCTAGTGGTTTGCATAATCTCTGAAACATTTGTCATCTTAAGCTACTCTTTTTGTTGTTGTTGGTTGTGAGGCTTAAACTCAGGGCCTGGGCCCTGTCCCTGATCCTTTCTGTTCAAGGCTAGTGTTCTACCACTTTGAGCTACAGCTCTGTTTCTCTAAGGCAGTCTTAAGAGTCTCCCATGACTTGTAACTACAGCTTTTCCACAGAAAAGCAGATTCTTATGGCGAACACAAACCAATTTTTCTCCCTTAGTCTGTCCAATTGCCTGCTCATTTCCAGTGACTATAATGTCTGCCTCGCTGGACCCTGCTTCCTCTTCTCCACCTTTACCTTCCATCTTTTAGTCACAACTCCCCCACCATAGGTCTCATTCTTTACAAGGTGTCCAAGTGGCAACAAATACCTATATGAAGGTAGAGAAGATATGTGTGTGCTTTTTTTTTTCAGTTGTGGGGCTTGACTTTGGCCTGGGAACTGTCCCTGAGCTTCTTTTGCTCAAGGCTAGCACTCTTCGATTTGAACCACAGTGCTACTTCTGGATTTTTCTGTTTATATGGTACTGAGGAGTTGAACCCAGGACTTCATGCATGCAAGGCAATCACTCTACCACGAAGCCACATTCCCAGCTCTGTGCATGAATTTTTTATTTACCCATGTGTGCAAGTGTTTGGAATGAGTGTGTGCATGTATTTGTATAAAGGTCATAGTATGTATTCATTTGGCTAATATTCAGCAATGCTTTATTCTCCTTATTATCAAGAAGCCTCAACAGAAGCAACAATGGAAAGAAAAGTACCAGAAAAGTCACTTCAAATATTTCTTTTAAGTTCATACCTAAATATTCCTTATTAATTGTGATGGTTAGTATGGTTGCCAACTTTATTGGATTGAGAGATTCCTAACAAAATACTAAAGCATGCTTCTGGGTGGGTTTGTGAGGGTGTTTCCAGAGATGATTAAAGGGGCAAGACCTGCCTTCATTGCGGGTGGTAACATCTAGTAGGCCGAGATAACGGGGAAAAAGAAGCCTGAGAAGTGAAGCTGTCCACTCAAAGTGGTAGAGCACCAGCCATAAGCAAATGGAGTCAGAACCTAGGCTGTGGGTTCAAGCCCCATGACTGGTACAAAGAAAAGAAAAGAAGCCTGCTCACACAGGCTTACCGTCTCTTGCTTCTTGGCTGTCCTCCTATGTGCGTTCATCATGATCTTTAGTCTCACCACAGGCCCAGAAACAATGGAGCAAGCTGACCATGGACTGTTAACCTCTGAAATCATGAGCTAAAATAAATCCCCCCTCCTTTTAAAACTGTTTCCCTCAGGTATTTGCCAAAGCTATGAAAATCTGACTAACAAACACAGTTGTATAAATTAAAATGTTCACATCCTAACTATATCTGTAAAGGAAGGTTTTACGCTTTATGTTAGCCATTAGTTATAAAATGCCTCTGTAGATGGCATGTGTGGTGGTACATGCCTGAAATCCCAGCACTTGGGAGGCTAAGGTAGGAGAATTCCAAATTTGAGGTCAGCTTAGACTGCATAGCAAGTTCCAGGCTATCCAAGGCTTACACAGTAAGACCCTGGACAAAAGAAAAGAAAGCAAGAACATTTTATAGGGAAGTTAGAAAAGATATGAGGTGATGATGTACTTTTTCATGGTTATTTCTGAGGCATGCAATGAAAGTATCTGTTTATGTCCTGTTTCGGTATGAAGGTATATTCATGCTATTCCCAATTTCTTTTCCTCTCACACACAGCTGCTTCAAGTTCTCTGGCTTCCTGTTCAATGAAGGATCCTACAGGTACGTATCTTTTTGTTGTTTTTAAAAAAATATTTTTATTGTTTTAAGTAGTTGTAAAAAGGAGTTGCCACTTACCAAAGCAGTTATGTCACCCCTTTCAGCATTCTCACCCAACCTTGCCAAATCACCCCTTCCCTCACTTTTCTTTTTTTTTGGGTCCAGTTGTGGGGCCTGAACTCTGGGCCTGGGCGCTGTCCCTCAGCTCTTCAGCTCAAGGCTAGTGCTCTACCACTTGAGCCGCAGTGCCACTTCCAGCTTTTTTCTTATGTGGTGCTGAAGAATCGAACCCAGGGCCTCATGCATGCAAGGCAAGTGCTCTATCACTGAGCCACCTTCCCAGGCCCTTCCCTCACTTTCCTTTTTTTTTGGGGGGGGTCCGGTTTTGGGGCCTGAACTCTAGGCCTGGGTGCTGTCCCTCAGCTCTTCAGCTCAAGGCTAGCGCTCTACCACTTGAGCCACAGCTCCACTTCCGGCTTTTTTCTTTTTGCTTATGT
>NW_012267304.1:3378420-3398724 GCF_000151885.1 Dipodomys ordii
CGCTCTACCACTTGAGCCACAGCTCCACTTCCGGCTTTTTTCTTTTTGCTTATGTGGTGCTGAGGAATCGAACCCAGGGCCTCTTGCATGCAAGGCAAGTGCTCTACTACTGAGCCACCTTCTCAGCCCCCCACTTTTCTTAATCTTTTAGGTTATGCATTGGATTTTTTGGTCATCCCTTCAACATCTTCAACCCTCCCCCTTTCCATCCCTTCCCTTATTTTTCTAAGTTCTGTGATATATACAATGAATTCTCGCCTACATTCTACTCCCTTACCCCATTCATTTTTCTACCCCCCTCCATTGCAAATACCCATTTCCTGGTACTTATTTTATTGAGCTCTGACTTAGTGTTTCAAAAAAAATTACACTATTTGCGCTCTCCATAGACTCTATTATACTTAAATTAATTCATTTATAACTGCTTGCATACCCACATAGTATATTTACTTATAGATTTATAGGGACAATTCTAGCTCCCACAAATGAAGGAAACCTTATAACCTGTGTTTTTTTGGGGTCTAGCTTACTTAACTCAATCCAATTTTTCCACGTCTTTCCATTTCATTACGAATGGTATTACAATCTCATTCTTTGATTATCCTACATTTCTGTTTTAGAATTTATGTCTCTTTTGAATCCAGTTTCTCACCCTTACTCTTCTCCATTTTCAACTCTTATTCACTGGGTTAACAGCTGCTAATTTTTTGTCAGTATCTATGAAGCTCTGAGAAGCAAATATGACTTCTAAAACATGTAAGGTATATTCAAGTGAGTATTGAAATACTGAAAAGATCACTTATGGTGGTCATTAAGAGCCAGATGTAGAGGTTTTTTTTTTCCTTTGTGCCAGTACTGGCGCTTGAACTCTGGGTTCTGTCTCTGAGCTATTTGGCTCAAGACTATAGCACTCTACTACTTGAACAACAGCTTCATTTCTGGCTTTTTGGTGGTTAATTGGAGATAAAAGAGTCTCAGGGATGTTCCTGCCTGGGCTGGTTTCAAACTGTAATCTGTGAATCTCAAGCTTCCTGAGTAGCTAGGATTACAGGTGTTAGGTGCCCAGCAGATATAGAAATTTTAAATAGCTAAAAAAGACCAGTCCTCTTTGGGAATAGTTTAAATTGGGACTACTGAACAGTAGCCTAGTGTGCCAGACAAATATACCTAGTGTCCTGCTTCTGCAAATAAGGTTTTCCTGGAATACTGCTGTTATTCATTTGCATGTTGTCTGTGGCCGCTTTTATGTTACCATGTCAACGTTGTTACTGAAAGAGTTTGAAAAGCCCTAACCACTCAAGAAAATTTCCAGAAAATATTTGCCATGCCTTATCTGGATCAGCATCCAAACTGAGTTCTGTTTTCTTGGAGTTAATAACTTCATGGTTAGAAAAGAGTTTCTATAGTTGTATGTAAGAACACAAAATACTGGATTAAACCAAGTTAAGCAGCTTTTTAAAAACATTGTAGGAGAGTAAAGCAGCTTTTCACACATGTGTGTTCAGATATTTTACTAAGAGGATTGAGGGTACATTGCCCTCATCTTAACTTTACTGTTCAACACCTTTTCAGAATAGCTCTCTTATTAATGTCTTGCAGAATAGTTTTCAAAAATGCTGATTTGGAAAATGCTGGGCTTTTTTTTCGGGTTGCGGGGGGGAGGGTCTTGAACTCTAAGCCTGGGCACTGTCAGCTCTTCAGCTCTACCACTTGAACCATAGCGCTACTTCTGGTTTTTTGGTGGTTAATTGGAGATAAGTGCCTCACGGACTTTCCTGCCCAGGCTGGCTTTGAACTGCAATTCTCAGATCTCAGCCTCCTGAGTAGCTAGGATTACAGGTGCTAGCCACTAGCGCCTGGCAGAATGCCAGTTTTGATAATTCTCTTAACAAGAGGTTTGAATTCAGTGAGTTACTCAGACAAATCTAAATCTGAATTAAGCCTGCCATTTAAGATAATTGAATAAATTACCAAAAGCAATTGGCTATATAATTGTTGGGATTTGAGTTCAAAATAAAAATGCAGGATCCACCTTGTTCAGAGATTTAAGAATTTCAGTATAGCCTCAGAAGAGCATTAAAGCAAATATGGACCTTCTGAGCACAGAATGCTGTGTGACCAAATGCACAGACTGCATTCTCATGAAGCCAGCCCTACTTGTACACTTGACCATCCCGAAGTGTCAAGGGTGAGCATACCTGCATTATGGAATTATTGTGATAATTAACTATGTGTGAAGTGCCTAGTACAGTATCTGGTACAGAATACACAATAATAAGTAACTTTTTTGAATGCAGAAACATTTATAGCCATAGTCAATAAATTGTTATTGAGTGTTAACTATGTTCTGGGTGTCATGCTGGATACCAAGATATTATGGTACAACGTTAAGGTCTCTGTCACGATACATATTGTTAAGGAGAAAACACAAACAATAAAACAGAAAACCAACAGTATGGTTATAAACTTTTCATAAGGTCTAGAAAGAGAAATAGTAGAAGATAGGATCTGCTGTAATTTTAGTGATCACACAAATTCTCTTTTGGAATGTGATTTTTCAGTTGAGGTCAGGCGGATGAGAAGGAAGTCTCCATGGGAAGAACAGGAGGAATCGTGTTCCAGGCAGAGAGAGTATGCAATTTAAATTTTTAAAATTTACTTTTGATTATTATACAGGTGACATACAGAGGAGTTATAGTTACATAAGTCAGGTAAAGAGTACATTTCTTTCTGGACAATGTCACCCCTTCCCTTTCTCTCTCCCAGTTTTTCCCTCCTGTCCCTGCCCACATGTTGTATAGTTCATAAAAAAAATACTATTATAAGGGTGTTATATGGAAGAGTTACAGTTTCATAAGTCAGATAAAAGGAACATTTGTTTTTGGACAATGTCAGCCTTTCCCTCTCTCTCAGTTTTTCTCCACCATCACCACCCATAAATTGTGTAGTTCATTTTCAACATAGTGTCTAGTAAGTAGTTCTGCTGCATTTGCTCACTCTTGTCCCATCATTTCTGTGACCCCTCCCTTTATTCTCCCAAAGACAGACAAATGGAGAAACAAGACAAAATAAAGAAAACAAAAACAACAAAGAAAATACCTCTTGTTTTCATTTCCTGGAGTTCATTTTGAGAAATACTAGTTTTATATGATCATTGGCACATAGGAGAATAATATGGCATTTTTTTTGTCCATCCTGGGGTTTGAGCTCAAGGCCTGGGTGCTGTCCCTGAGCTTTTTTGTGTTCAAGACTAGTACTCTACGACTTGAGCCACAGTGCCATTTCTGGTTTGTTTTTTTTTTTGTGGTTAATTGGAGATAAAATTCTGACAGAGACTTTTCTACCCAGACTGGCTTTGAATTGTGATCCTCAGATCTCAGCCTCCTGAGTAGCTAAGTGTGAGCCACTGGCACCTAAAGAATATGAAATTTTTATTTATTTATTTTTTGGTCGTTTGTGGGGCTTGAACTCTGGGCCTGGGCACTGTCCCTGCCCTCTTCAGCTCAAGGCAAGCAATCTATCACTTGAGCCACAACACCACTTTCGGTTTTCTAGTGGTTTATTGGAGATAAGAGTCATGGATGTTCCTGCCTGGGCTGGCTTTGAACTGCGATCCTCAGATCTCAGCCTCCTGAGTAGCTAGGATTATAGGTGTGAGCCACTGGTGCCTGGCAATATAACATTTTTAGGACATAAAATTAAGCTAGTTGGCTGGGAAAGTGGCTCAGTGGTAGAGTGCTTGCCTTGTATGCATAAGGCCCTGGGTTCCATTCCTCAACAACACATAAGCAGAAAAAGGTGGAAGTGACACTGTGGCTCAAGTGGTAGAGTGCTAGCCTTGAGCTGAAGAGCTGAGGGACAGCGCCCAGGCCCACAGTTTAGACCCCATGACTGGCAAAAAAAAAAAAATTAAGCTAGTGTTGCTAGGTGCTAGTGGCTCATGCCTGTAATCCTAGATACTCAGGAGGCTGTGATCTGGGGATATCTATTTGAAGCCAGCCTAGGCAGGAAAATCTGTGAGACTCTTAAATCTAATAATTAACCACCAAAAACAAGCTTGAAGTGGAGCTATGGTTCAAATGGTAGATCACCATCCTTGAGCACAAAAGACACACACACACACACATCAGACAGTAAGAAGAATGGTTTAAAATAGGGCTTTGGAAGAGAAGGTTGTTTAACTCATGGAGCACCTTGTAGAGTGAGGTAAGGATTTTAAATAGCATATCAACTATAATGAAAAGTTTCAAGGGAATTTGGATGGGATATTGACAGGATCAAATTAATATTTTCAGGAAATCTCTTTGATTTCTTGCAGTAGATGGACAAGAGGGGATAAGTGGGAGGCTGTTTCAGCAGTCCAGAAGAGTTCATAGTGTGAGAGGACATATTGGAACACAAATTTTAAGCTAATTTTTCTTCACCCCTTTCAACATTCTCACCCATCCTTCCCAACCCATCCTGTCCCTCAATTTTTTTAAAATTTTGTAGGATATACATTGATTTTGAAAGTGTAAATGGTAGTTTGTTATCTGATTGGAACAGACAGTTGAAAGTAATAATAATAACAACTCCTAACATTTTTCAGAGGAAATAGATAGCAGCATTTAAATGAGATGAGAGATGTCTGGGTAGAGTTGTCTTGGGAGTGTGTGTGTGTGTGTGTGTGTGTGTGTGTGTGTGTGTGTGTGTGTTGAAATCAAGAGCTTAGGTTTAGATGTATAAAAGTTTGT
This sequence comes from Dipodomys ordii, assembly GCF_000151885.1. Taxonomy (NCBI): domain Eukaryota; kingdom Metazoa; phylum Chordata; class Mammalia; order Rodentia; family Heteromyidae; genus Dipodomys; species Dipodomys ordii. Next base: position 3,383,154 of record NW_012267304.1, read on the forward strand.
AATTTTTTTCCTCAGTTGTGGGGCCTGGGCATTGTCCCTGAGCTTTTGTTTAAAGCGAGCACTCTCCCACTTTGAGCCATAGTTCCCTTCCAGTTTTCTGGTGGTTAATTGGAGATAAGAGTCTCACAGACTTTCTTGCCCAGGCTGGCTTTCAACTACCATCCTCAGCCTCCTGAGTAGCTAGGATTACTGGTGTGAGCCACTGGCATCTGGCACTTTAATTTTTTGTCTATGCTGGTCCTGAGGCTTGAACTCAGGGCCTGGGTGCTGGCCCTTAGCTTTTTCACTCAAGGCTAGAGCTTTACCACTTAAGCCATAACTCCACTTCCAGCTTTTGTAGATAAGTCCCACAGATTTTTTTTGTCTATACTGGCTTCAAACCATGATTCTCATATCTCAGCTTCCTGGGTAGCTAGGATTTAGACTATCAGCTAGGATTTTAGCCACCAGCACTCAGCTTTAGATGTATAAAATTTGAGGAGCTTTTGAGGCATCCAAGGAGAGATATGGTATTAATGGTTGTGTAAGTCCTAGTTGTAGAGTTCCATGACTCTAACTTACTTACCCTTTGTTGTCGCATTAGATTATCGGGAAATGTACCGAAGACATCTAAGAGAAAAATACCTAAAAACAGGACCTGATAAATGTTTACCCCATTGCAAGCATATAGATACACGGCTACTTCTTGTAAAAGAGTATGGTATATCAGAAAAGACTTCCTGTGGAGTGCCTCAGCAAGATTGTTTTCTTGAGATGGAACACATGTTTGATCCTGATGAGCCAGGCTGCAACTCCTCCAAAACAGTGGTGCTTCAGGGATGCCCAGGGAGTGGGAAAACAGCGATGGTGCACAAGTTCATGTTTGACTGGGCAGCAGGAATGGTTACTCCAGGCAGATTTGACTATCTCATCTATGTCAACTGCAGAGAAATAAGCCATACTGCTCCTATTAGTGCTATTGATTTGATCACCAACACTTTTCAAGATATAAAAGAACCAATCCTGGATATTATCATTGAATATCCAGAGAAGCTTCTGTTCATTCTTGATGGGTTTCCTGAGCTGCCATACATTTTCTGTGAGCATGAAGATGATCTGAGTGATAATCCCCAGGAGAAGAAGCCAGTGGAGTCTCTTCTGTGTAGTTTAGTGAAGAAAACACTATTTCCTGAATCTTCTCTGCTGATAACTGCCCGTCTTACAGCCATGAAGAAGCTCCACTCTCTGTTAAAACAACCTATCGAGGCAGAGATCCTGTGGTTTCGAGATGCTGAAAAGAGAGCATATTTCTTGAGTCAGATATCAGGTGCTAATAGAGCAATGAGTGTCTTTTATGACTTGCGAGACAATGAACACCTTGACATTATATCCTCACTGCCCATTGTCTCCTGGATGCTGTGCAGAGTCCTGCAGTCACAGGATGATGAAGATAAGCATCTTATGAGGTCACTGCATACCATGACTGGTGTTTATCTGTTCTATTTTTTTAAGTGCCTCCGAAACCTTAGAGGCATCCCGATGTGGATGGGACAGAGTTGTCTGCAGGGCCTTTGCTCTCTGGCTGCAGAGGGACTGCAGAACCGTCAGGTTCTGTTTACAGTCAGTGACCTCCAAAGACACGGGATAGGAATTAATGATGCCAGTTGTGATTTTCTCAATCACTTCTTGAAAAAAGTGGAAGGGGATGTTAATATCTATACCTTCCTTCACTTCAGTTTCCAAGAGTTCTTAACTGCCGTGTACTATGTCCTGAAGAATGATGACTGCTGGGTAGCTTTTAATCAAGTTGGGAAAACATGGCAAGAAATATTCCAACAAGTTGGAAAAGGTTTTTCCTCACCAACCATACAATTCCTATTTGGACTCATACATAAAGGGAAGGAAATGGTTGTGAAAAATGTATTTGGAAGACAAATCTGTCAAGAACTTGAAGAAGAGTTGTTGAAATGGACTGAGACAGAAATGAAGGATAAAACTGCCCGGTTACAGATAGAGCCAGTTGACTTGTTTCACTGTTTGTATGAGATGCAGAACACAGAATATGCAGGGAAGATAGTTGATCACTTAGAGTCACTTGTGCTGCTCCAAGCTACCTATACAAAAATGGACACCTTGGCTATGTCATTTTGTGTCAAAAATAGTCACAGTGACCTGTCAATGTCTCTCAAGTGTCAGCACCTTCTTGGGTTTGAAGAGGAAATACATACGTCACTATTCATGCCACCATCCATGCCAACAGCATCAAATGTATCATTTAATCAGTGAGTATATTCATGGCTTTTCCTCATTGTTGGCCTTTTTTTTTTGGGGTCCGGTTGTGGGGCCTGAACTCTGGGCCTGGGTGCTGTCCCTCAGCTCTTCAGCTCAAGGCTAGCGTTCTACCACTTGAGCCACAGTGCCACTTCCGGCTTTTTTCTTTTTTCTTATGTGGTGCTGAGGAATCAAACCCAGGGCCTCAGGCATGCAAGGCAAGCGCTCTACCACTGAGCCATCTTCCCAGCCCCATTGTTGGCCTTTAAACAAGCGGCCACTTGCTTATGTCATATAACACTTAGCATTGGCAATAAAGAGTGGTTTCAAGTTTCTCTGTTTTCTGTCTGTACAATAAGTGTTTATTGATTATCATGCATTCATCACTGGCCTAGACAGACCATGAAGGAAGCTAACATTTTTGAGCACTTACACCACACACTTAAACTGGCCACCATTAAATGCGCATGCCTGCACAGGTCTGTGTGTATGTGTATGTGTATGTATGTGTATGAAGTCTTTATTGCCACTCTGTGAATGTGCTATATAATTATCAAGTGTTATGAGCATTTAAAGTTGTCAAGGATGTCAGTGAGCACTCAGTTATTTTGGTGTAGATGACTGTTCTGGAAAAGATAGTATACCTAACATCAGATTGGTTGTAATTTTTCTTTACATCTACTGAAATAGATGTAAATAGCCTCAAATAGCTCCTTGTTAGTAAAGGTCAGAGTTATATTTCTGTATACCTTTTTTGTGCCTGTCCTGTGATTTGAATTCAGAACATGGATATTGTCCTGAGCTTTTGTGCTCATGCCTAGCACTCCTATTATTTGAGCTTCAGCTCCATTTTTCTATGTATATTTTACTGGAAAGCCTGGCTTCTGTCCATGAAACCTTCTAAGAGGGACAAGTCTGAAGTTCAAAGAGACTTAAGTAAACCACTTTTATAATATGGACCCCATAGATTCTGTAAAATATTATGCTACTGACTTACTGACAAAATCCACAAAGAAATCTTATTAACCTGTCTATCCTCAGTATCTGAGTTAAGATAGGAAATGCCTCTCTCTTAGTTGTAGGGCCAGGTAGGAGAATGACACTAGTTATGATAGCATATGTCTGTAATCCTAACTACTCTGGAGGTGGAGGCAGGAGAATGGCTACTTCAAGCCCAGCATGATAAAGTTAATGAAACCCTATTTCTACTCTCTCTCTCTCTCTCTCTCTCTCTCTCTCTCTCAAACAAAAAGGTTTAGGAGCATAGCTGAAATACTAGGGTATTTGCCTAGGATCGCAAGGCCCTGAGTACTATAAAAAGGCTCTACTTGTGGAGTATGCAAACCCATGTCTGTCCTGAAGTTGTATAAGTGTGTTTAACGGAATATGGAAGGAAATGGAGATGGAACAGAATTGGAGGGGAAATGGGTTAGAGAGGTTGAATTACAAAGGTCTCTTCAACATAAAGACGGCTTCAATTCACCTGTCTATTGCCAAGCAAAATAATGGGAAAATTAAAATATTGATGAAAACAAGTGTTATTCTCCGTTTTTGGAAAGCTAGCTTAAGATAAAGTACTCCCTATCTCCCCTTAAAATGATTAAAAAAATTATTTCAGGGCTGGGAAGGTGGCTTAGTGGTAGAGCGCTTGCCTTGCATGCTCGAGGCCCTAGGTTCGATTCCTCAGCACCACATAAGAAAAAAGAAAAAAGCCGGAAGTGGCGCTGTGGCTCAAGTGGTAGAGCGCTAGCCTTGAGCTGAAGAGCTGAAGGACAGCACCCAGGCCCAGAGTTCAGGCCCCATGACCGGACCCCACAAAAAAAAATTACTTCATTTTTATTTTTTAAGTGCCAGTCCAGGGGCTTGAATTCAGAGGCTGGACACTGTTCCTGAGCTTTTGTGCTGAGGGCTAGTTCTCTACCATTTTAGGCACAGTTCTGCTTCCCACTTTTTTTTTAGTTAATTGGAAATAAGAGTCTCACAGATTTTCCTGTCAAGGCTGGCTTTAAATCATTACCCTCAGAAGCCTTCTGAGTAACTAGGATTACAGGTGTGAGCCACCAGTGCCCTTTTCCCAGCCCTACATCTTAATGTCTTCATGGGAGAGCTTAAATGCCTGCCAAAAAATTACTTAAAACGCCCCTTTCCCAAGTGTGCTGGCTAAGTGAGATTTTACTATTGATCTTACCTGGTTTTCAAGTATAGTCATTACTTCTGTTAGTACAGACAAAAAATAAGTTACATAGTGAAGGTTGCTTAGGAAAGTTATTGACCTCGAAGACCATCTGGACAATAGTGATTCTAATACATGTCATTGTGCCTACCTAGCATATAGGAAAGAGCATAACTTTATACTTCTTCAAGTTTTAAGTGATAAATTAGTACTAGTATTACAAAAAGCTAAAAGGAAGCTTTTACTTCAAGTTTTGTTCTAAATTCTGTTTTCTTATCTCTTTTAGCTCCTTTCTGCTGCATAATCAGTATTCGTCCCAGCTACATTTCCTCTGCCAAGCACTGCGTGATCCAGCCTGTAAAATCAAAGACCTGAAGTAAGTTGAATTTGGCTTTATAATTTATAGTACTGAAGGTAAAAACTAGGTCGCTAGAAAACACCCTCTCAGCTGACTAGAGCTGATAAGTATAACTAGTGTTAGCTTGTCCTTACACTGAGAGAGCAAATGAAAAGATGTTATAAGTCCAGAAAAGGATGTAAGGAAGGAGTCAGTCACACATTTCTGCTCATCCCTACTGCCTTTCCTGCCTTAATACATGTAATTCTGTAATGATTGGTGGCTTCTTGTAACCCTAAAAGACTTTCCCACATTTGGGTACTACAAGAGGAATCCTTTTTTTTTTTTCTTTTTCTTTTTTGTCAGTCGTGGGGCTTGAACTCTGGCCTGGGTACTGTCCCTGAGCTTTTTAGCTCAAGGCTAGCGCTCGACCACTTGAGCCACAGTGCCACTTCCAGTTTTCTGAGTGGTTTATTGGAGATAAGAGTTTCACGGAGTTTCTTGGACGTTTTTGCCTGGACTGGCTTTGAACCACGATCCTCAGATCTCAGCTTCCTGAGTAGCTAGGAATATAGGCATGAGGAATCCTTTTTAAAAAAATAATTTTTAATTATTATTATAAAGCTTCTATATAGAGCAGTTTCAGTTACATAAGTCAAGTAAGGAGTACATTTCTTTTTTTTTTAATTTGTATTTTATTTATTTTTTTGGGGGGGGGGTCCGGTCGTGGGGCCTGAATTCTGGGCCTGGGCGCTGTCCCTTAGCTCTTCAGCTCAAGGCTAGTGCTCTACCACTTGAGCCACAGTGCCACTTCCGGCTTTTTTCTTTTTGCTTATGTGGTGCTGAGGAATCGAACCCAGAGCCTCATGCATGCAAGGCAAGTGCTCTACCACTGAGCTACCTTCCCAGCCCCATTTCTTTTTTTTTATTTCTTAAGTCGGTCATGGGGGTTTGAACTGGGCATTGAACTGGTCTGGGCATTGTCCTTGTGCTTTTTTGCTCAAAGCTACCACTTTGAGCCACAGTGCCACTTCCAATTTTCTGGTAGCTAAGTAGAGATAAGAGTCTCACAGACTTTCCTGCTTTAGCTGTCATTGAATCTTGATCCTCAGATCTCATCCTCCTGAGTAGCTAAGATTACAGGCATCAGCCACTGGTGCCAGGCAAGAGTACATTTCTTTTTGGACAATATAACCCCTTCCTTCACTCTCCCAGTTTTCCTCTCCTGTCCCCACCTACAAATTATATGGTTCATTTTCAACATACTGTCTAGGGAATACCACTGCTGCATTTGTTTATTCTTTTCCCCTCCATTTCTCTGCTCCTCCCTTACCCACCCAAAGACAGATAAATACAAACAAGACAAAAAGAAAAGAAAACAACACTGAAGAAAAAAATTGTTTCCATTTCCTGGAATTCATTTTGATAAATATTATTTTATATGATTAGAGGCACATAGGCATTGAGACTTTAATTGGTTCTTACCTTACTCCATGCAGTATGTAGATCCTTTCCTCTCCACTTCCCATCCTCTACCCTCACAGTTATTCCTGTTAGTGCCCAAAGAAGCTCCCACCCCACCCCCTGGCCCTGCCCTGTGTCCTCACTTTCAGGTCTTTGTCCCACCTCACAGTCACAAAACCAGGGGTTCCTTTGGCTTCCTATTCCATTTCCATACACAGTCATGTCTATGTCCTTGTCCTTCCTAACCTAGAGGAAGCAATACCCTTTCCAAGCCCACTCAAATGAGTAAATTCATTGCCTTAGTGGATTTTTTTTGCTTGTCCTGGGGCTTAAACTCAGGGCCTGGGCACTGTCCCTAAGCTTCTCTATGCTCAAGGCTAGTGCTCTACCACTTGAGCTACAGCACCACTTCTGGCTTTTCTTCTTTATGTGGTACTGAGGAATCAAATCCAGGGCTTCATGCATGCTAGGCAAGTACTCTACCACTAAGCCACAGTCCCATTCCCATAGTGGATTTTTGTGGACATTAATATTACTTAGGCAATATTGCCCTGTATTCCACCCCACCTCCCAGTGATGTAACCCCCATCCCTGGATAACACCTTGTTTACTAAATGTCTTCAGAGAGATTTTCCTGTTTGTACTCAAATATGAATTTGTAATGTAAGGCAAGTAAAAGTATATGTATGTTACCTATAGGGACACTTAGAAAGAACTTTTGGTGGCTTTGTTTTACATGAAACAAAAGTGATCTTGTTGCCAAGTACAAGTGGTTCACATCTGTAATCCTAGGCTGAGATCGGGAGGATTGGCATTCAAAGACATCCTAGGCTGGCCCAACTGGTAGAGTGCCAGCAAGCCAAGAAAATTGGAGGCCTCTGCATTTAAGCTCTAGTACTGGCAAAAAATGTCTGTCTGTCTGTCTGTCTGTCTGTCTATCTATCTATCTATCTATCTATCTATCTCTATATCTATATTTTATAGCATTAGAGTATCCCTCCTGGGACTACCAATCTCCCTTTCCAGTGCACCTTCCTGGACCCCTATTCCTATCCCAAACCAAAGGGGTTTGTTTCAGTTGGTCCCTATTTGAATAGGGTTTTCTATTCAGTTTCATGATCCTTTCCTTCACCTACCCTATTTCTCAAACACATTTCCACAGTTACTTCAAGTTTATCATTCCTTAGAAGTCAGCATTTAATCTTCTACCATGGCTCACTTTTAGGTGCCTTGTCTATCATCCAAGTGCAGGCAGGACCTCCCCCTTGCTTTCCCACATTCTAGACACACAATTGATAACCTCTCTCCTCTCTGTCCCAGAAGAACACATAATCTTTCTAAATTCATCCCAGAAAATAAATTCACATTTATTTTTTTTAACTTTTGTGAGTATTTCATTTTATTTTACAAAAGTGTGTAAAAGTAGTAAAGGGCTCTATTCCACCCCCAAACCACCCACCACCCCATACTCTGGTACCTTACTGCCTCTTATCCTGCCTCTGAAACTACTCTCTCAAGGTTAATCCTGTATTTGCTAAACATGTACCCTCTATACCTTTCCTGTACATATACATAATTCTACAAACACACATCTTTGTATGTATATATCTTTTTATAGAGAATTTATTTTAAAGAGAATTTTTTGAGTGAATGCTGGGCACCAGTGGCTCACTCCTGTAATCCTAGATACTCAGACTGAGATCTGAAGATCACAGTTTGAAACTAGCTGTGGCAAGAAAGTCCATGACATTCTTAACTCCAATTAACAAGCAAAATGGCTGGAAGTGAAGTTGTGCCTCATGTGATAGGTGGCTACACTTGAGTAAAAGATAATTAGACATAAATACAGCACCCAAGCCCAGAGTTCAAACCCAAGGACAGGCACACGTACAAAACAAGTGACCTTGTATGACTTAAAAAAGTGTAGCGATAGAATAGCCACACCTCTAATGCAGTGTTCATTTCTTGTACCCTCCACCCTTCTACTGTCTCCTCCAGCTCAGGTTTCTCTGATATTCAGTGTTCCCTCTGTCAACCATGTAACTCCTTTCCTTCCTACTCTTCACAGCCAGGCCCTAGAAGAAGAGCGCCCCCTGGGGGTCCCACTTCCTCATTTCTCCTCACTCCTCAGTCTTTGGCTTCTACCCTGTCATTGCTCTGAATTTGCTTGAAGAGCCTAAGTAAATGCCAGACTCACTCACTGACTTTCCTTTCCTGCCACACAGGGCCCCTCAGCCTTTGTGACCTTCTCAATTTGTTTTTGTGCCAGTCCAGGGACTTGAACTCAAGACATGGGCACTGTCCCTGAGCTTCTTTTTGCTCAAGGCTGGTACTTGACCACTTAGCCACAGCTGTACTTCCAGCATTTTTTTCTGAGTAGTTTATTTAAAGATCAGAGTCTCATTCTGTAGAGCTATGGCTCAAGTAGTACAGTACTGACCTTTAGCAAAAATGCTCAGGAACAGTGCCTCAGCCCTAAGTTCAAGCCCCAGGATTACTAACACACACACACACACACACACCAGGATTACTAGCAAACACACACACACACACACACACACACACACACACACACTTATCTTTAATTGGGCTTCAGTGGCTTAGACCTGTAATCCTAGCTACTCAGAAGACTAAGATCTTAAATCATGGTTTGATGCCAGCCTAGGCAGGAAAGTCCATGAGACTCTTACCTCCAATAAACCACCAGAAAACCAAAAGTGGAGCTGTGGCTCAAAGTGGTAACGTGCTACCCTTGTGCGAAAAAGCTCAGGGATAGCACTCAGGCCCTGAGTTCAAGCCCCCTGACTGACAAAAAAAACAAAATCTAATGGACTTTCCTGCTTCCCCCAACTGGCTTTGAATCTTAAACCTCAGATCTCAGCCTCCACCAGTGCCAGCTGACCTTCTCTTTTGATTCTTGACTATTTCAAATTTAAGTCCCTTATTTCCTTCGTGGCTCCTAGTGTGGGGGGATGATCTGGTCCTCAAGTGGGCATGTGGAAATATCTGGAGACATTTTTGGGTGTCACTAACTGAGGGAGTGGGGAGTGAGCAGCACTGGCATCTGTTGACATTGTGCTGAACATCCTGCAGTGCTCAGACAGCCCCCAACCCCCTGCAGCAAAGAAATCTCCAACACCTCAGGTCAAGTGTACTGAGGTTCAGAAATCCTGTCCTACAGGGGGACATACAGGCCCAATGACATGGCTGGAAACTGCAGGCTGGGGTTCTCACCCTCCCCCAAATCCTTATGGTTGTTTATCCACATTCAACATGATAGTGGGAAGGAGGAGAGAATACCACAGGAATGCACCATGCTTTGACCAGCAAATGCTGGGTACTCCCACTTGCTGACTCACCGGGGCCGGGGTGTGAGTTCCCTAGTGAGGCTGGACAGCCCCAGCACTCCTCCCTTACAGCAGGTGCTGCCATCCTCTGTTCACAGCCTCTGCTTAGAGGTGGCAAATCTCTGCCATGTTCACTTGGGTCAGGCCTGTTTTGGTTCTTTTTTTTTTTTTTTTGTCGATCATGGGGCCTGAACTCTGGGCCTGGGCACTGTCCCTCAGCTCTTCAGCTCAAGGCTAGTGCTCTACCACTTGAGCCACAGCACCACTTCCGGCCTTTTCTGCTTATGTGGTGTTGAGGTATCAAACCCAGGGCCTCACGCATGCAAGGCAAGCACTCTACCACTGAGCCACCTTCCCAGCCCCTGTTTTGGTTCTTATTATATAACTTTCCCCAAAAGAGTCAGCTATCCAGTTCATTCTTGGGGACTCTTGAGATGCAGGAATCCCCATGGCTTGCCCTAACTCTAATATAGCTTTCTTTCTACTTGTCAGGTATCTTTTGATGGTGTTTTGATTGACTGGAAACCAGTTGGCCCGTACCTGTAATTGTAGCTGTAGTAGGCAGAAGTTGGGGAGGATCACTCTTCCAGAAGAAGCTGGGCAAAAATTTCACAAGACCCCAGGGTCTCAACAGAAAAATCTACACATGGTGGTTCATATCTGTCACCCTAGCTAGCTATGATATAAACAGGATCATACATGGTTCAGGATGGCCTAGGCAAATAGTGAAAGTCTATCTCAAAATAACCAAAGCACAGAGGGGGGTAACAATGCTTGACAAGAAATGTGCTCATTACCTTATTTGTGTTACTGTGATCCCTCTGCATAGCATCTTTACAATAAAATACTAAAAAAAAATACCAAAGCAGTGAGCCATGTGTGGCTCACACCATTTATAATCCTAGTTACTCAGGAGGCTAAAACCTAGAAGATGGTGATTTGAGGCTATTCTAGGCCCAAAAGTCCAATAGTCTCAAATCTCCAAAACAACTAGCAAAAAGCAGGACTGGAGGTATGGCTCAAACTCCAGCATGACAAAAAATGCTCTGATACTAATGATCTGCTTGCCCGGAATAGGAACCCACTCAAGTTAGGTTAAACAAAAGGAGGTACAGGTAAGTGGATCTTCACATAGCACAGTTGTAAGAAGTGAAAAGCAGCTGAATTGCTACCATCCTCCAACTTTCTGGAGTCACTGCATTGACACCTGAGCTTTTATTTATCTGCTTCCTGGAACCTCATACTGGTGTCCTCTAAATGATACATTCTGTAAGGCAACCGATTTTGCTTCCCTACAGCCAGGACCAGGTGTCTGTCCTCACTGTGCTTGGTTGTGACCCTGGCCCCAAGTCCCAAGTGACCCACTGTGTCATGACCCAACTCAATCCTGACCAGAATCTGCCTTGCCCTTCAGATTCTCAACCCTGCGGATAAGTTTGGCTCAGAATGGGTGCAGTAACCACTCCTGCCTGGATCACCTAAGGCCCATGTGTAGGATGAAGGTGGGATTTTGTATATCAGGGTTCACCTGACAGCAGTGTGGGGAAATGTACACTAGAACTGCTCCACAGAAGCTGAAGTAGTTATGGAATATTGAATTCTAATGCTCTAGAACACAGAGGGAGAAAACATGTCTCCACCCATCTATATCCTCCCCATGGAGCTCTCCCTTCCACTCCCTTGACCCCATTCTCCTCCCACCCTCCCCCAGCTCCACCCAGGCCTCCCATCTCCTCACACAAAAGAAAATCTCTCATTTGCTGTATGCATGTGCTTTTAATTCATGTTGCAGAAATACACTAAGGGCTTTGCAGCCAGATGCCCTTCCCACAGCGGATGCAGCTTTCTCTCTCTGAAAAATTCACTGCTTTACACCATGGACAATCCCAGTCTCCAGGCTGGTGAAATAGGGGAAGTTTTCGCTCTTCCTGGGTTTCATTGTCTGTCTTGTCCTTTTGGAGTTCTTGAATGTCAATTCCTGTAGCCCCCACATCAGAGAGCAGATTAAAATCAGAAGTCAGGCAATAGGAAGGCACTGGAGGTAAAGGTACTATGCCCCTGGTTGATGGAGGAGATGGGGTGGACATGACTGGGAAGGGGCATTCATAGGAGTATGTGAATGAGTCAGGGAGCTGGACAGAAAGGAGCTCAGGGGAGGCTGTGCCCTGTTGGGTTCCCAGGTGAGAAAAGGAAGCTTTTTCAGGGGATTTGACAATTCCCTCCCTCTGCCCACCCAGAGAGTAATTTTTCCACTCCATAGCTCCCAGTAGCTGCTGGAAGCTTCCTTCTGGCTCCTGTGTGGTGTCTGTTGCCACCATCATTGCTGGTGCATCGCCGCCTGCTTTTGGTTCCTGAACATTTGTCGTAGGAATTTCCATCACTGCCATCTCTTCCTTCTCATTTGCTGGATGTATAAAGGTTCCATCCCCTCCACCAATGACAGAGGCAGCAGCCATGGCCATGGTCTTGGTATTGCCCAGGGCTGGCCCCTCTGCCATTGGGAGTGCACTCAGTTCCTGGGGAGAAGTAGACTTGTTAAAAAGCTGTGGGAGGTGTTGTGGGAGATAGGGATGACTAGTAAGGGGTTGGGTGGGCCTCTCAGCCATTGGGAGGGCATTAAGTTCCTGGGGGGAAGTAGACTTGTAAAAAGCTGGGTGGGGGGGGGGAGAATAGAGATGAGTAGTAAGAGATCGGGTGATGGGGAAGGGGCAAAGGTGATCTTACTGCTCGGAGGAGCTTCCACCTCAGCATGTCACGTTCTTTCTGCACCTCTGCCAGTTTGGTCTGTATCATCCGCAGCTGGAATGCGGCCTCCCTGCGCTCCATATCTTGTTGCTCGGAGAGCTGCTTCAGGTCTGAGGCCAAGGCGTTGGCTGCCGACTTGTGCAGCCTAGCAAAGTTGTGCAGCCACTGCACCCGGCGCCCATGTAAATAACCCTGCCTGCGAGCGAAACGCACGCCCAAGGCCAGGCTGCTCCAGGCACAGGCTTCCTGGACCTCTCTGGGTACCGTGTGATCCTCTAAGATGGCCCTGAATTTGTCCTCTATCTCTTCCCAAGACAAAGATAGGTTTTCAAGATAGAACTCGGGCCCTTTAGGGTGCCTTGCCATCTGCTCGTTGATAAAAGCCAAGACGTTGTCATGGTGAAAGCCACTAGTGGGGTCATCCGGTCTCATGGCCATGACGGTGAAGGGACGCTTTGGCTTTGGCTCTGCCTGAGAGAACCCGGATTGAACCGTTAGTGGGCATTCGCTTCGCGGGCATCCCTTCGTATCCATTCTGCTTCAGTGACCCCTTCCCTCCCCAAGATTCTAGAAAATGCCTCCACCCACCCTAGACCCTCCTCTTGCCTTAGACACACCCCTTCTAGGACATGCCTCCCACCAGGCCTTACCTGGCTGGTGGGACCAAAGGTAGTACAGGCTACCAAAGTCTCCTACAGCTTCTCCAAAAGAGTACCTGCTGGCTTTCTGACTGCTCCGGGGAAAGGGAAGAACGACCCCCCGGGCCTGGCGCTTTATACTCTGGGACTGTTCCAAACTTCCAGATTTTGAGGGGGGGGGTGGGATGCCCCGGAGGAACAAACATCAGCCCCCCTTCTGGGAAGTAAGGAAACCTACCTTGGTTAAAAATTGTTGAATGTGAAAAGAAGCGGGACTGGTCCAAAGAGACTTAAGAAGAAAATGAAGTTCTTTTAAACCACTCCAAAAACTCCAAGCCCCACCATAATGGTTTGCCCCATACCCGCTGGAGATGGCGGTAGGACCCAATGGACAAAATGTTCTAGAGCACAAGACAGATACAAACTTGCAGTTGCATCCCAGCTTAAAAAAAGTGAAGGAACGGCTCCATCCCCCACTGCTTTCAGAAGGAACACTAGCTACCCTAAATAGGGATAAGGTGCAACCATTTTAATCTCTGAAATGTGTTTTAAATTTATTTTTCCTGATATACCCCATTCCTAGTCAAACTTATTTCTTTTGTTAACCACTGTGGTCCTCCAGCCTACCATTTCTTTAGAAAAAGATGCAATCAATCTGTTTTTTATTAAAATTTTTTTATTTTGGTTCGGTCATAGGGCCTGAACTTGGCTTGAGCACTGTCCCTCAACTCTTGAGCTCAATGAGTGCTCTACCATTTGAGCCACAGCTCTACTTCCAGTTTTCTAGTGGTTTATTGGAGATAAGAGTCTCACAGACTTTCCTGCCTGTGCTGGCTTTGAACCGCGATGCTCAGATCTCAGCCTCCTGAGTAGCTAGGATTACAGGCATGACCTACTTTTTTTCCCTTTTGATGGCATTCTTAGGGCTTGAACTCTGGGCTTGGGAGCCGTCCCCGAGCTTTTTCTCCTAAGGATAGCATTCTACAACTTGAGCCAAAACTCCATTTCTGGATTTTGTTGGTGGCTAATTGGACAAAAGAATCTCAAGGGGTCTTCTCTGCCTGGACAGGCTTCAAACTGTGATCCTGAGATCTCAGCCTTCTGAGGAGCAAGGATTACAGATGTGAGCCAGCATCTCCCAGCCTGATCATGTCTCTTACCCCCACTTTAATATCTGTAGCTTAAACTAGGTAGATCACAGGTTGAGTCCTATTTTGCCACTTATTTGACTTTATGCCATGCCAAGTCTCAGTTTTAACTTGTGAATGTACAATGAGGCCTAAATGCATGACAATGCATGTAAAGTTGAGATGTTTCCTATGATCCCTTTTTTTTAAATAAAATATGTAAGGGAGTATGTGTATATCTGTTTCCATACGTTTCTATAATCTGCAGAACCATAAAGGGGAGGATATATACTACATTCAACATTTACATACCCCTGTTTTAATAGTGATAGGGGCCAGTACGAATTTAGGATTTTTGAAAAATTATATATATCTATATATTTTTTCCTTATAAAAATGTTCAGAATAAGTATGTATTGTTTGCAAAACTAAAAAACAAAAACAGTGACCCATGGTGGCTCACACTAGTCTATAGGCAGAGATTTGAGAGGATCTAAATTTTAGGCCAACCCATGCAACAAGTGAGAATCCCATCTCAAGCAATGAGCTGGGACTTGGTGGTACATATGCCTGTAATTCCAGCTGCTTCGGAGGCATGGTTAGGATTACTGTCTGAGGATGCCATTGGCAAAGATGAGAGACTTACCAAAACAAAAACCAAAAAACAAAGCAGAAAATATCTGAGTTTGGTCCAAGTAGTAGAGCTTGCTTTAAAATGCAAAGTCCTCAGTTCAAACCAGGACTTAAAAAAAAAAAAGCAACTTTAGGCCATTACCATCTGATCATTTAAAATCATTCTTCAGTTCCTACAAGGCACATATATTATAATCCAACCTAGAGAACTATTGACATGTGTGTGAGTATATGTATATATATGTGTGTGTGTGTGTGTGTGTGTGTATATATATATATATATATATGAGAACTGGTCTTTTAAATTTCCCTCCCACCTTCCCTCCCTTTCTCTTCCCCTAGTTCCCTCTGTACTGAGGGTTGAACTTACGCAAACCCCAGCAATTTTCAGTTTTTCTTTTACTTCGCCTACTGGCCTTTGTGTAAGCTGACCCATGTGTGAGTTTCCCTGTCTTTCCTGTTCTCTCCACAACTATCTCTTTATCCACCTAAAGCCTATTCAGTTTCTCTTACATAGGCACCCAAGTATTTCTTCCTTTCAAAGGTATTTCTTGATCTTCCAAACCCCATTTTGAATTAGGTTTGAATTATGCCACTTTACATACCTTTTCACCATACCATTTTTTTTTATCAGTGCTGGCATTTGAACTCAGGGATTCATGATTGCTAGGCAAGTACTCTACCAATGAGCTACATTTCCAGCCCTTTATTCCACTGGTTATTTTATTTTTGGGGGGGGGGTCCGGTCGTGGGTCCTGAACTCTGGGCCTGGGCGTTGTCCCTCAGCTCTTCAGCTCAAGGCTAGCGCTCTACCACTTGAGCCACAGCACCACTTCTGGCTTTTTTCTTTTTGCTTA
>NW_012267304.1:3398774-3423013 GCF_000151885.1 Dipodomys ordii
GGCTTTTTTCTTTTTGCTTATGTGGTGCTGAGGAATCGAACCCAGGGCCTCATGCATGCAAGGCAAGCACTCTACCACTGAGCCTCCTTCCCAGCCCCTCTTCCACTGATTATTTTTATAATTTTTTCCTCTTTAAATTGTTATTATAGAGGTGATATACAGAGGAGTTAGTTTCATAAGTCAGGTAATGAGTCCATTTCTTTTAGGACAATATCACCCCTTTTGTGCTTTTCTAGTTTTCATTCCCATCCCCAGCCACAAGTTGAATAGTTAATTTTTGATACAGTACACTGGTTATTTTAAATAGAGACTCAAACTCCTTGTCTAATTCACTCCTGTGAACTGTGATCCTCTCATTTGGTGTGCCAGAACTGTACTTGATTTTTTTTTTGGGGGGGAGGGTCCGGTCGTGGGGCCTGAACTCTGGGCCTGGGCACTGTCCCTCAGCTCTTCAGCTCAAGGCTAGAGCTCTACCACTTGAGCTACAGTGCCACTTCCAAGAACTGTACTTGAATTCAAAGCCTCACACTCACTTGACTTGTTTTGCTCATGGCTGGCACTCAGCTACTTGGGCTATGACTCTAGTTCCAGCTGACTTGTGACAGATTTGTCTTCAGCTTTATTGTCTTTGTTGATTTTGAGCCTGTCTTCAGATCTCAGCCTCCTTTGTAGCTAGGTTGATAGGTGCCACCAGTGTCTTGTGAGCCTATTAATTTTTTGCTCCCCATGGTAACTGGAATGCCCAGTGTGTACTACCATTCATAGCTTCTGCCATCTAGATGAAGTTTATCCGACTTTCCTACATAGGCTCGCCTGGCACTGCAGTTTCCCAACTGCAACCTCATGCATAGCTAGTGTGTTGTATCACTGTGCTCAGCTGTTGATTGAGAAGGGGTCTTAAGTGTATGCTCAAGCTAGACCCGAACTGTGATTCTTCTAATCTCAACCTCCCAAGTAGCTAGGATTAGGCACCTGGCTTTCTCTGTAATACTTTTCACACTCGATTATAAGTTCTTAGTTTGCTAATCTTTTCTTGTAGTGGGTATTACTTGAGGGTATAGTTTATCTTAAGCGACTCTGTTTTAAACTTGAAGCACAGTGGTAAGTACCCAATAAGATAATTGTTAAATGAGTTCAAAGAATTTATTCCTTTTATACAAGTACCTTTCAAGAGAACTGTATTTTCTTTCCTGAATTTTTTTTTTCATGCAGATTGATTTTCTGCCACCTCACAGCTTCTTGTGGTAGAGACCTCTCCTCAGTTTTTGAAACCAACCAGTGTCTGACAGAGTTAGAATTTGTAAAGAATACCCTGGAAGATTCAGGAATGAAGCATTTTTGTCATGGATTAAAACACCCACACTGTATGCTGCAGACTTTGAGGTAACTGTTAACTGGATAGTTTGTTGTTTGTGCTCATATCATGTTTTTTTGGATAGTTTCTGTTTTTGTGGGTGTAGAGCACGAATATGGTAATTGGATTATTCTTCTGTTCTCTGCAGGTTGTACCGGTGCCTTATTTCTTCTGATTCTTGTGGAGCACTAGCTGCTGTTCTTACTACCAATCAGTGCCTCACTGAGCTAGAATTTAATGAGACAAAACTGGAAGCCTCAGCTTTGAAGTTGCTCTGTGATGGCTTAAAACATCCAAACTGCAAAGTACAGAAGCTCAAGTAACTATTTTTCATTATTCAGTAATTTAAAAAAATACACAATTTAATACTGATAACTTGTTACCAAAATACAATTCAAGGAGTCTTAGAGAGGAAGGATAAAAGTGACAGTCCCTAAAATTGTCTCTAGGTAAACAAGCTTAGGATGAGAATTTTTATTATAAGTTTATTATGTTTTTATTATAAGAATATTAATAGCTCACATTTTTGAGCTATTTCTATGTACTAAACACTATGGTGAATGCTTTGTATAATTTCTTTTAATGTGCAGAAGAACTCTAATGGATCCAAATTATTATTTTAATTTTAGCAGAGAAAAAAATTGAAGCACAACCTCATTAGGCTGAAGAAACCTGTTAAAGACAATTCAAAACCCCAGTGTATCTGACTTCAAAGTCCATGATGTTTTTAGTAATTTGTTATGTATATCTTAGGGTTGTCCAGATAAAGAATCAGTAGAGTAGTGGTAAGAGAACAGTATTAATATATTATTATTATTATTATTTTGCTGGTCCTGAGCACCGTCCCTGAGCTTCTTTTGCTCAAGGCTAGTGCTCTACCACTAGAGCCACAGTGCCATTTCTGTTTATGTGATACTGAGGAATAGAACCCAGGGCTTCATGCATGCTAGGCAAGCACTCTACCACTAAGCCATATTCCCAGCCCCAAGTATATTAATTTCAAAAGATTGGCTTATGTGATTATGGAGGCAGGCAGGTCAAAAACCTACAGGGTAGGCTAGAGACTTAGGAAAGAGCCCATGTTGCAGTTCAAGTTCAGAAGCTGGCTGCTGAAGAAATGTCTTCTGAGGAGGAAGTCAGGTTTTTCTGTTAAGGATTCCAATAGATTAGACAAGGCCCATATTATTTTATTCAAAGTCTACTGATTAAATGCTAACTTCAGTTTGAAACCTCACAGCAACATATAGAATAATGCTTAACCAAATATCTAGGAACTGTACCCTAGCTCATTTGACATATAAATCTTTGTTTGAAAAAAAAAAGAAATAGCAATACCCACGTATGTGCATGCATGTGTATGCACACACCAGCTCCGATACTAGGGATTGAACCAGGACCTGGGTACTGTCTCTTAGCTTTTTCAGGCAAGTCTAGCACTATATAATTTGGCCTGTACCTCTACTTTTGCTTCTTTGGTGGTGGTGGTGGTGGTGGTGGTTGTGGGTGCTATCCCTGAGCTCTTTTCCTCAAGGCTAGTGCTGTACCACTTTGAGCCACTGAGCCACTTCTAGTTTTCTGGTGGCTAATTTGAGATAAGAACCTCATGGATTTTCCTGCAAGGGGCTAGCTTCAAATGGTGATCCTCAGATTTGTCTCCTGAATAACTAGGATTATAACTAGCATTCAGTGTTGTGTTTTTTTTCCTTCTTTTTTTTTGTAAAGCAGGCTCTTCAGCACTAAAGCTTCCTAAAGATGAAAACTCATTTTATTCAAAACATTCTATTTAAAGTTGTTAAATTATAGTCAGACACTGGTGGTTCATACCTGTAATCATAGCTACTTAGGAGGCTGAGATCTGAGGATCACGGCTCAAAACCAGCCTACACAGGAAAGGCTGTGAGACTCCAATTAACCACCAGAAAACTGGAAGTGGAGCTCTAGACCGCTAGCCTTGAGCAAAGAGCTCAGGGACAGTGACTAGGCTCTGTGTTCAAGTTCCACAAGTGACAAAAAAAATGCAAAATGCCAGTAGCTCATTCCTGTGATTCTGGCTCCCTGGGAGACTGATATTGTTAGGATATGGTTTAAGGCCAACCAGAAAAAAGTCCAAACCCATTGTGAAGGAAAAGTTGGAATTGATGGTATGCACCTAATAGGTGGATTGTGCCCAGCAAGGAAGTAACCCTGTCTAAAAAATAGCCATACTGGAGGTGTGGCTCAGTGGTAAGAGCACCTGCTTAGCAAGTGTGAGGCCTTCAGTACAGATCCTAGCACCACAAAAAGTTAGGTAGATTATGAATACAACTTGAGTTTAGAACATGTTAAGAAATGAAGGATTCAAAGGTTGCAGTTGAGGAGAAATGGCTGAAGGAATTTCACCATATAATATGTAGAAACATTGAATGAGAAGATAGAGTAGTCAGTGAAAATATCGTCACTCTTCATACCAAGAAAAGGGATTCTATATGGGTGATAATGGTCGGGGTCTCTTTTAAGGATGGCAAAGTAATTAGTAGTAAACCTTTAGATAAGAGGGAAAAAAGATCTGACTATAAAATTTACTAAGGATGATTTAAAAGAAGATTGAGATAGAGTGCTATCTTATAGAATACTATATTAGTATAAGAATTTAAAATGATATTAAATGATTAGTATTTCCTCCTGACCCTTTTTCAGGCAGTCAATATTTTTTTTGAGTTCCCACTGTAGGACACATTGTTTTGGAAGCATTTTTCAAGTCCTTGCTGTGGTGAGTAAGGAGCTGGGACATGCTCAAGACTGGGGTCATATATCTGTGGATCCTGATTTTCTCTACTTAGGTATCATTGTGGAAATGAACAATTTACTTAAGTGGCCAATTTTTCTCTGCATTTTTTCTGTAGGTTATGTGGTAGCCTTCTGCCAGAAAGCTCAGAGATCGTTTGCCAGTATCTTGCCTCTGTTTTTATTTACAACCAATACATCACTGAGTTGGACCTGAGTGAAAATCCCCTGGGGGACAAAGGGGTGAAATATCTTTGTGCAGGTCTCAGAAATTACAACTGTAAAGTGGAAAAACTAGAGTAAGTTTCTTAGAAGTATTTAATACTATCTAAGTCGTTCAGTGCCTGCTATGTTCTTGTTGCTTGCCAGAGGTCATCTCATTTTACTCATTACTTACGAAAAAGGTAAGGTTCAATTACAGGAGCTTATATTCTGTACCTCATAATGGCTAGGCATGTTCTCTATCACATGAGCCATACTTCCAGCCCAAGATGGATTTTCTTATCACCCCTGTCCATGTGAAGAAACAGGATGGGGAAAGAAGTAACCTGTCCAGTACCACACAGCTAAGTGGTGTAATCATCACAGGACTACAAAAATCACTATTGTATCTTCTCATATTTCCAGTATACTACAGCTTAGCATTTATTAGGATGACATTATTAAATATTAACTATATGAAAAATACCTGCTATGCATCCATAATAGATATGGAGCTAGCTGCGGATATAAAAGGTACAAGAAGTTCTTCATATCACAGAGCTGCCCTTAAGGATGTGCAGATTTGAACTCAATACCGTGGAATCATTTAAAGGCATCAGATGAGCCCAAGGAAAAGAGAGGTCACTATAGGCTGGTGACCTCACAAGGAAGTTGTGTGAAGGATGTGGGAGAGGAGCTGGAACTCAAACGAGGAGACAGGATAGAAGAATACCAGGAAGCCAAAGTGATGGCAGAAGCTGATTTTTCTTTTCTTTTTTCCTGGGTAGCTTGAGCAAATGTTGCCTCACAGATGCTAGCTGTGTGGACCTTTCTTCCTTCTTGAGAAGGAGTCTGACTTTAAAAGAATTATTTGTGTTTGCCAATGTCCTGGGGGACACAGGAGTACAGCATCTCTGTGAAGGTGTGCTGCATACAAACAGCATAATTGAAAATCTTGTGTAAGTCTCTGCTGATCCTTGTCCTTCTCACAGACATTGGCATTTGGGGGTCAGTGGGAGTTGCTGCTGCTGTGGTTAATAGCCACCTTGATTTTTGTCCTTCCAGGCTTTCTGAATGTTCCCTCTCTGCAGCTTGTTGTGAGACCCTCGCCCAAGTCCTTTGTTTCAACAAGAGCCTGACAAAACTGCTTCTAATTAATAACAAAATTGGAGATTTGGGACTGAAATTGCTGTGTGAAGGATTAAAACGTCCTGACTGTCAGTTAAAGGATCTGGCGTGAGTATCATGGACAGTAGGCACTGGCAGAATATCCTAATGTTTAAGCAACTCCTAAAACTAAATGAGTATTTCTTGGCCTGGTAATTCAGTCTCCAAGGAAACGATAAATGAAGAGTCAAATAATTTATAGAGGGCATAGTAATCCTTTCTCCACAATCTCTGTTTCGCTAGCAAGGGCCCAAGGATTTTTTTTCCCATGACACTCTGACTTCTACCACCTCCACCACCACCCACCTCCTCCTCCTCCTCTTCCTTCTCCTCTCTTCTCCTCTCCTCTCCTCTCCTCTTCTCATATTCTCTTTTCTTCTCTTATTCTCTTTTCTTTTTTTGTCAATCATGGAGCCTGAGCTCAGGGCCTGGGCACTGTCCCTGAGCTCTTTTGCTTAAGGCTAGTATTCTACCACTTTGAGCCACAGCTCCACTTTCAGTTTTCTGGTTGTTAATTGGAGATAAGCATCTCAAGGTCTTTCTGCCCAGGCTGGCTTTGAACCATGATCTTCAGGTCTCAGCCTCCTGAGTAGGTAGGATTACAGGCATGAGCCACCAGTGTCTGACTGATACTCTGATTTTCTAATGGGCAAACAATTTCTAAAGTGAATCAGATGAAATGATGTCTGCCTTCTCTACCTTACTTAACCACAGGTTGTGGACCTGTCACCTAACTGCATCATGTTGCCAGGATTTGTGCAATGCTTTGTATACCAATGAACACCTGACAGACCTTGACCTCAGCGACAATGCCTTAGGGGATGAGGGCATAAAGGTTCTGTGTGAAGGATTAGAACACCCGTCCTGCAAACTACAGACCTTGTGGTAAATGCATGGAAACTCTTTGTGTAGTGTCTTTTTTAATTCCAGTATGTATATAAAATTGAGGGCCGAGGGGAACTTGGAATGAAGCTGATTTCACTTTTTAATCTTTTATTCCTTCCAGGATAGCAGAATGTCATCTAACAGATGAGTGCTCTGGAGCTCTCGCCTCTGTCCTCAACAGAAACGCGACGTTGTTATTGCTAGACTTAAGTGGAAATAACTTCACAGATTTTGGAATACAAATGATGTGTGATTCATTGATTCATTCAAGATCTAATCTTAAGACATTCTAGTAAGTTACTGTGGTGGGGGAAGTAGGAAAGGAGAGGGGCTTGAATCAGGTGCATTGGAATTGGTCATAGACCATTACATTGAAAGAGAAGAAAAGCTGGGGGCCGGCAAGCCTAGCATAATAGTAAAGTAAGTGCTATTATCAGTAGACCAGTTGAACATGGGGAAACCTGTTGGGCATGGGGAAAAGCAGGAAATAGATAACCTCATTGTTGGAGAAGCAGCAAAGTAAAGGAAGAAAGAACATAAAATCTAGATATGTTTGGCCTGACTCACAGGTCTATAACATCTACTAGCTAGGTGACCATGCTTACTTCATCTCTCTGAACGCCAGTATACTTGTGTTTAAAATGGGGCTAGTGCTACAGTCAGTGCTGACACTTGACTGGTTGAGGCAAACATGGGGATTGAACTGAGACAGCAATTGTATCTAGTTAGTACAACCCTTTAGTACATCAGAAATACTCCACAAAATTAGGTCTTTCCATTTCTACTAATACCTGCCAGAGGGTTTCATGTATGCATTTTTTTTCTTTTTAAACCATAATTTTATTATCTTTTGGTGGTTTAAAAATATTTCTATTGTTACTATAAAGGTGATATACAGAGGGGTTACAGTTAGTATGTGCATTTCCTTTTTTTTTTTTTTTTTTGAGGTCCGGTCGTGAGAGCCTGAACTCTGGGCCTGGGCGCTGTCCCTCAGCTCTTCAGCTCAAGGCTAGCACTCTACCACTTGAGCCACAGCGCCACTTCCAGCTTTTTTCTTATGTGGTGCTGAGGAATCGAACCCAGGGCCTGGAACATGCAAGGCAAGCGCTCTACCACTGAGCCACCTTCCCAGCCCTAGTATGTGCATTTCAAGAGTATTCACATCTCAAGGTGATAAAGCCATAACAGTAAAGTTTCAGAAGGTGGAGATCTTATCCCTCTCTTTGATAAATGCCCAGCTGCCAGCTCAGCAAGCTGGCATAACACACAGAGTATTCTTAATTACAATACAACTTTGTTCTGTTGGCAGCTAACCAGTGGCTAAAGGGCCATTTGTTTCTGGCATTCAGAACTGAAGCACATAATGGAAAGTAAAGGCCATGTGCAAAAATTTCACCTTCCAAAACCAATCTGATAGATTGAAGCGTAAATGAAAACAGTATAAAGGCCTGATTCCAAGTCTGGCTCAAACAGAAGCTTGGTTTGGCTAGCAAAGCAAAGTTTGTTAGTTTCAGAAGCTTAAGAGTGTGGTGATTGCTGTCCAAGAAGGCAGAATTATGTATAACATAAAAAGGTCTAAGTTAGACCTCCAGTGCATCTTTGGTAGAAAGATGTAGATACAGCTTTATTGTCAAGAGATTTGAAATAAACTCAGAATCATTTAACATTGGTAATTCCTCACAGTTTGTGTGTGTAGTGAAAGTTCTAAATAACAGCAAGGAGAATATCTGTTGGGAAATGGGGTGGCAGACCATTATTACTACTATTTTGTGTGCTAGCACTGGGGCTTGAATTCACAGTAGGCCTGGGAACTGTGGCTTAGCTTTTTCATTCAAGGCTGGCCCTTTACCATTTGAGCCACACCCCTACTAACACATTTTTTTAAATTGCTGGTTAATTTGAGTCTCCTGGACTTTCTGCCTGGGCTGGCTTCAGATCACAATCATCAGATCTCAGCCTCCTAAGTGGTTAGGATTACAGACATGAGCCAACAGTCTCTGGCTCATTATTTCTTTTGTCCTTATAAATTGTGGCTCTTTTTTCCTTTTCTTTGGTGCTTTGTCTTTTAACCCAGCATGCTTCCGTTGTGTTTTCAGACCAGCATTCACATCCCTATAATTTATCTATCAGATAAGTTGGTAGCAGTGTACCAAAAGAACATGGAATTAAAAATAAAGGGCTTACAGAGTAGTCATAATTTGAGGATCTCAAATACATTTTACTGTTAGGATGTATATAAGACAAAACTGAAATCAACAGAAATGTATATTCACGTTAGATATAAGGAAGATGAAGATTATTTAATGTGAGATGGAGAGGAGTCAATCCAGGAGAACCTCCTAGAAGGAGTCCTCTTGTGGAAATGGTAGTTCAATGAAGGCTGGGTGTCTAGATAGTCAGGACAAAGGACAGGAAGAGGTTTTTTGTTGTTGTTGTTATTGGTTGTGGGGCCTAAACTCAAGGCCTCAGTGCTGTCCCTCAGCTCTTCAGCTCAAGGCTAGCACTCTTACCACATGAGCCACAGCGCCACTTCTGGCCGTTTCTGTTTATGTGGTGCTAAGGAATCGAACCCAGGGCTTCATGGATATGAGGCAAGCACTCTACCACGGAGCCATCTTCCCAGCCCCTAGATGGTGTTCTTAAAGTGACAAAATTCACCCTCAGTTATTTCACAAGTACTTCCTGACCATGTCATATGTGTCAAGTGCTATAGAAACAATAAAATTTGAGACACGTTCTATGCTTCAGGGGCAGTAGTAGAGAGAGGCAAATGTACTGAATAAGGCAGTGAAATGACCAGTCCTAGGGCACTTAAGAAACCATGACACAATAAAACCAGCCTTGCTCAAGGGTCTCAGGGAAGCTTCTTAGAGGAGACACGACCTCAGTCATTTAAATCAGAGAAGATAGATGGAAGAATGGACAAAGATAAGCCAAGCGTAAGTGGTGATATGAGCAAAGGTACCCAGACAAACAAACATGGTTTATGATATTGAATGAGAATAAGGGTAAGGAATCTTCAGGAAGTTTAGTATTACAGAGAATCAAGAGCAAAGCAGAGTATCAACAAATGTTAATAAATGAGACTAGGAGGTAATCAGGATCTCATATGCCATGTGTACCAGTGAATAATACCTGTTGGACGAAATCCTAGTGAAAAGTCAGTCATTTCTCCAGTTCTTACATGTTCTAGTAGTAGAGTTTTCTCCTTAATCTCACTTTCTTTTCCACAACTGACCCCAAAGATGGGGCCAGTTTTTTCTTCCAAAGCTAGATGGGATGTTGATCAACTGTTTCTGCTACTTCTTGCTTCTGTATGTGCTTGATCTTAAGGACTTTCCTTACACAGTACAGCCAAAGCTTGTTGACTGGACATTCATACCTTGACTTAAACAAGATCCCTGTGCCCTGTAGTGACATTCTGTTTGCACTCCAAGATTACAGATAGGTTAAAGTGCCCTTTGTGTTTAGGAGGCTAGGTGCAGAATTCCAGTGGTCAGCAATATGCTGGCAAAGGCTATGCTCACAAATGCAGTGGAACCTTCCTTTTTAAGGTAGTTCTCTCTGTGTGTGGGTGGGTGTGGGTGTGGGTGTGTGCGCCTGCCTGCAGGCCAGTACTAAAACTTGAATTTAGGGCCTCATGCTCTTGCTTGGCTTTTTTGCTTGTTAATTAGAGTCTCAGACTTTTCTGACTGGGCTGATCTTGAACCTCTATCCTGAGTAGCTAGGGTTACAGGCATGAACCACTGACTGGCAACCCACATCTACAAGGTCATTTTATTTTAGAAGACCTGGTACTTTTTTCATGTACTGACTCGGCCTGGGATAAAACTTATTAGCTTATCCTGCTATGTGTTCCTTATTCTAAATTTAGAAATAAGAGGTTGAAAGTAACTGATATCTTAACTCTCAGATGTCTGAGCTTACCAAGAAAATTGGCCCAACTTCCCCAATATAATTCATATACTCATTTATATGAAGGGAGAAGGTACCTTTTGCTATGTTCCTCAAAAAAAGTAAAAAAGATTTTATTACACTTTTATAGCATTAAATTGCCACATAGGGGCTGGGGGTTTAGCTCAGCAGAAGAACGCCTGCCTGGCCAGCGCAAGGCCCTGAGTTCAGTCCTCAGCTCTGGGGAAAAAAAAATTTGCCACATGGCATTATGTAAATAACTAAGATACTTACTTCCACTTTGCTTTTTTCCATTAAGAAGTAGGAACTAGAGACTTTACTTTTTGGAGCCCCTCTCTTTGAAGAGTCTTACTACTTTCCTTTCACTTTCAAATAAACTTGCTTTGTATGCATTTAAAAAAACTAGGGTGTGCCGGGCGCTGGCTCACACCTGTAATCCTAGCTACTCAGAAGGCTGAGATCTGAGGATGACAGTTCAAAGCCAGCCCAGGCCCAAAACACTGTGAGACTTTTTAAAGTAAGTTTTTTATTGTGAAAATACTGCACAGAGGAGTTACAATCACATGAGCAAGGTAGTGAGTACATTTCTTATTAAGTATTGTTGCCTCCTCCTTTGTTTTTCCCCTACCATCCCTTCCCTCCCATCTCAACTACATTCCTGCCCCCCAAATTGTAAAGTTCATTTTTCGACATAGCATCTTGTACATTTCATTGTTTCAATGGGTCAACCTGTATCCCTATTTAAGCAATTTTTCCCCTCCGCTCCCCAAATTATACCAACATCAAATACAGTGAAAACTAGGGGTTATACCGTGGGGGAGGGATATAAAAAGCAACAAAAAATCATCTTATAAATATGTTAGAAACAATAGCAAGAAAGAAAAAAACCACTTGTGTCCTTATCTTGGGGTTCATTTCGCTTAACATTATCTTATCTGACCTTTTCTTTTCACTCAGACATATACTAGTTATTGCTAATAAGGGAAACCACGGGACCTATGTTGTTTTTTTTTTTTGCGCCTGGCTTACTTCACTTAATATAATTTTTTTCCAAGTCTTTCCATTTCCTAACAAATGGGACAATGTCATTCTTTCTGATGGAGGCATGGAATTCCATTGTGTATATATACCACATTTTCTTGATCCATTCATCTACTGAGGGGTGTGAGACTCCTATCTATAAATAACCTCCAGAAAACTGGAAGTGGTGCTGTGGCTCAAGTGGTAGAGCACTTGCCTTGAGCTGAAGAGCTTCGGGACAGTGCCCAGGCTCAGAGATCAAGCCACACTGCTGACAAAAACAAAAAAAAAAACTAGGGTGTGCCCCCCTTCCATTGTTTCCTAGCTTGAATTCAAGAGGCTGATGTCTGAGGATCTTTGTCTAGGCAAATGTGGCTTAGTGTTAGAGTGCCTGCCTGGCATGCATGAAACCCTGGGTTTGATTCCTCAGTACCACATGAACAGAAAAAAGCCAGAAGAAGCCCTGTCGCTCAAGTGGTAGAGTGCTAGCCTTGAGCAAAAGAAGCTCAGGGACATTGCCAAAGCCCTGAGTTCAAGCCCCAGTACTGGCAAAAAAAATCTATGAGACTCTTGTCTCCAAGTATTCACCAAAATACCCACAAGTGGAGCTATGCTCAAATGCTAGAACATTAGCCTTGACAAAGAAGCTCAAAGACAGAGCTCAGGCCTGAATTCCAGCTCCGGAACAAGCCCCTCCCCCCTAAAAAATCCCTAAACAAACCCTAGGAACTCTACTGTATACTTGGAAGTAGTCAGGATACACATACTGAGTTTGAAGTACCTGTGTTCCACTTGGGGAAAGCTTTTTAATAGGTAGGCAATTGGATGTGAAAATGTGTACTTGGAAGTGATCACCTTTGAAGACATGATAACTGAAGCTATGACAGTGAATATAATGTTAGAAAGAGTGAGAAAAGCCCCTGAAGAATCTTCTTTGGGAGATAGGCCATGAGGGTTTGAAAAGGAAGTCCATAGAGAGAATCATGTTCTGAAATCTAAGGAAAAAGTGAACTTGGAAGGCAAAATGATCAACGGTATTGAGTCCTGAAAATGTCAATTGGATTTAGCAATTAGATTATAAGTAGCCTTAATAAGGCTGACTGAATGGTGTGGTGGGGCTGTAAACCATTTTTCAATGACTTGAAGAGGTAGATTATAAGGAAGTTTATAAAAAGAAGAGGTGAGGGGTGGGCACCAGTGGATTACACCTATAATTCCAGCCATTCAGGAGGCTGATACATGAAAATGGTGATTTGAAGCCAGCCCCAGCAGACAAATCTTACCTTCAGTTAACCAACAGAAAGACCAAAGTAGAGGTGAAGCTCGATTGGTAGAGTACTAGTTGTGAGCAAAACAGCTGAGTGAGAGTTCGAGGCTCTTGAGTTTAAGCCCTGGTACCAGCACAGCAAAAAGATATGTGAAGCTGGGCACTCATGACTCACACCTGTAATCTTAGCTACTCAGGAGGCTGAGATCTGAGGACCATGGTTCAAAGCCAGCCCAGGCCGGAAAATCCATGACACTCCAATTAACCACTAGAAAACCAGAAGTGGCACTGTGGTTCAAGTGGTAGAGTGCTTTGAGCTGACGAGCTGTGGGACAGCACCCAGGCCCAGAGTTCAAGCCCCATGACTAACCAAAAAAAAAATGATGTATGAATTCATAGATGGAGGGAGTTGTGTGGTTGGAGAGAGAGTAGAACTTATTCCTGTTCTTTAAAAACCCTTGTTTTCAGATAGATATATTTGTAGAGTAAGAAATAGGAGCCCATAGAGAGGGAAAAGTTGCAGTTACAGGGGTGGAAACTAATGGAACAGAGCCTTGGACAAAACTGAGGGTATAGGAGTGAAGAGATGCAAGAGAAAATTCACTCATGGCAAGGAGTTAAGGCTTGGGGAGGAGTTAGATAACTGAGTGGCGCCATGGAGCAAGTATGAAGGGCATCTTACCCTTAGAAATAGGAAAAGTACTGCAGACATCAGATGTTCTGACTTTGTGCAAAATTCTTTTCCTTTTTTTTTTTACAGTATTGACACAGATTATTTATGTGAAGAAACAATGAGAAGGATGGAGCTTTTAAAAATAAGCAACCCTGGAATCACCTGGTAGTTTCCAAGGACAGTGCCTGAGCAGATTGCACATATTCCCCTCCCCCTAGAGTACCACGTTTAAAAACTGTTCAGTATTATTTTCCCAAATCCTTTCACCTTTGCTGAAGATGCTAAGAAACAAGCAGCAGGGATTGCTGTTTCTTCCATAAAAGCATCCACTAAATAGAATGCAAATGGCAGATGCACCTTAGTTCAAAGTGTTTTCAGCAATAATTCTTTACATTCATATATTGTGTTATTGTGTTTACTGTACTGTTATGAAAATCCTTTAAGGTGAGAAGACCAGGTTCAGAGAAATTGTGACTAGGTTTATGTCACACAGTTCATTAATAGGAGTGTACAGACTTGAGTCCAGCTGGGTATTCCTGCTGTAGATTTAAGCTACATTTTAATTAATGAATGGGAGAGGCAGGGCCTTTTTTCATGGAGAGAGTGAGACTGTATGTGAGCCTTGAAGAATGAATAGATTTCAGATAGGCAGAGATAATGGCCAGTGCCTTTAAGTCTGCCTGCTTACAAGGCTGTGTTTGTGTGCAGCTCACCAGAACAGCCTAGGGAAAAAAAATGTTTGCATCAGAATTTTGCAAGCTGCCACAAAATCCAGTTTCCAGTTTCAACTTCATTTCTAAACATCTAGTATCTCCGAAATGTGTTGGTATGTCTTCATAGTTCCCAGGACTGACTCCTCATTTCTAACAGCATCTTGCTCAGCCCAGTACCATTTCCACATCTGCCAGTTTCTCCCAAACAGTGGATGAGACAAGTAGGGAGAAAGAAAATAGCACAAAGTCAGTGAAGCAGGAGCAAATGTACTATGGAAATAGCAGAAAGCAGGCTAACCTTATTAAAGTGTAGAATTTTCTCTGGAAGCTATTTGATAAGCTGTGTGACCCTGAATAAGTCACTTGGATTCCTGATACCTTAGTTTTCCTATCTATAAATTAGGGATACGTTGACATTAGTCTTACCAGGACTCTTTCCCAACATGCTCCCAATTTCACAGTAGGCACTACTTAATTATGCCTGTTTGTATGAGTGTGGATGTTTAGTGTATAACTGTACTGTAGTGTAGTCATTGAACACAGATTTTCTTGCCATTGTCATCATTGTCAACTGCATTTGAACTGTGTGTGTGTGTGTGTGTTTGTGTTTTGGAGGCAGAGAATCCACTGGGGGAAGAGATCAGAGTGAGAAGTTATTCTATGTGATTGATTGTTAGAATGCCTCATCCGTCACTATCTATCTCCACCTTCCCTGGTCCTCATTACCCTGGGACATGCTAACTCAGTAAGAACCCAGGATCTGTTCTAAGAAGAGTCAAGATAGAATTTCCCATTTTGTTTTAAGTGCTTTGTTGCCGTTAGGTATTTATCATGTATTTATTGGACATTTATTGTGTGCTAGGTTTTGTGTCATGTTTTGGATTTACAGAGATGAACATACCTTTTCTTGATACTTCCCCTACTATGATCTCTGACTAACCTAGTCCCTGTCCGTGTGGTAAAAATCTGTTAAAACTCAGTCACATTAGGAACTCAAAAGATACAGGCAGGGCTAGAGGCATGGCTCAAGTGATAGATTGCCTGTCTATCAAACATGAAGCCCTGAGTTCAAACTTGAGTACCACCCTAAAAAACCAAACCCTTTATGGTAAAAATTAAATGGGAAATGGAGAGCTATGTGTATATAAGGGTATGCACATCTGGTTTGCTTACAAAAGAATGTATATTCATATGTACATGTGTCCAGAAAATACATACAAGGAGCTGGTAACTGATTACTTCTGACTAGGGGAATTTGGCAAGCAGAGTAGTAGGGAGAAAAGGAAAGGAACTTTCATCTATGGTCCTCCATTTTCTACTTCATAATTTCACCATGTACATATTATGTTACTTTTATAATTAGTTGAATTTATGTTAAAAAATAAAACTCAGGCTTTCTTTTGGCTTGGAACTACCATCTTCCAAAAATTTGTCAAAATGATGAATACAAAGGGAAAGAGGAGAGGTACCCAATACATGTTCTCTAGGCCTTTCGAGGTAGTGGGCCCTGTTCAGAAAGGCATGCCCCCCAGATTTTACCATAGCAAAACTGGAAGCGCCTATAATTTACCCAGCATACTGTTGGGATTGTTGAGAACAAGCAAGGGCAAGATTCTTGCCAGGAGAATTAATGTGTGTATTGAGCATATGAAGCATGCTTAAGAGCTAGTTTCCTGAATTGTGTCAAGGAAAACGGCCAGAAAAAGAAGGAAGCCAAAGAGAAAAGAAGCTGGTTTCTACTGAAGCTCCTGCCTGCTCCACTCAGAGAAGCACACTTCGTGAGAACCAATGAGGATGAGCTTGAACTCTTGGAACCTATTCCCTTTGAATTCATGGCATAAGAAATGTAAAAAAAAAAAAAGAAAAGAAAAAAAAGACCACTGGACTATTAAAAAACAAAACACCTCAGGGCTGAGGATATAGGGAGAAAAGGAAAGGGACTTTAATCTATGGTCCTCTGTTTTCTACTTCATGTTTTTACCTTGTGCATGGGTTACTTTTATAATTAGTTGACTTGATGTTGAAAATAAAATGCAGGTCTGGGGATCTAGGTCAGTGGTATGTACAGCAATTGTCTGGTTTAAATCTCCAGTATTGGAAAAAATAATAAACTTAAAAAAATATTGGAGTTATTTTTTCTTTTTTGGCAGTATTGAGATTTGAACTCAGCCTTTGCACAGCCTTGTATGGCTTTTGCTCTACCATTTGAGCCAGGCCTCTAGCCCAACTATTTGATGGTTATTTTGGAGATGGAAACTAGTAAACTTTTCTGCCTGTGCTTGCTTTGAACTGTGATCCTCTGTATCTCAGCCTCTCTAGGAACTACAATAACAGGTGTAAAACCCCTGGTACCTAGCTTTTTGGAGGTCAGGCAAGGTCTCATTATGTATCCCATGCTGGCCTCAGACTTGTGATCCTCTTGCCTCAGTCTTGTAGGTGCTAGTTTTACAGATTGTTTTTAAAGCAAATAAACTGAAAGAGGTGTGGCAGAGTGCTAACCTTGAATAAACAAGCTAAGGAACAGCACCTACACCAAGTTCAAGACACAGTATTGGCACACACACACACAAATGCTTTAGCCATATTCACCCTCATTCAGTCTCTTAGCCCTCCCCATTTCTGCAGGTACCCCTCCAACAGTCTATTTTACTTTCTAACAAATAAATTTAGAGATAAACTGTCTAAATCTCAAGTTCATATGGAACTATAACCTGGAATTGTTCAAACAAAAGTTTACTACATTTTTAGAGTATTAGTTGTACAAAGGAATTAGTTTCATTGTGATTTTTCCAGGCATGCATATAATGTACTTTTCATTGAACTTCCCCACCTCCCTTTTTTGTCCCAGTCCTGCATCACCACTTGAACCACAGCTCCACCTCGGGATGTTTTGATAGTTAATTGGAGATAAGAGTCTTGATCTAGCTTTAAACTCAGCCTCAGATCTCAGCCTCCTAAGTAGCTAGGATTATAGGTGTGAGCTACCGGCATCCAGCTTCCCTTTTCTTACTTCTTGTCCTACATCCCCATTTTAAAATGAGTTTTAGTCATTTTCATTATTCTATTTCATATGTGCTTATAAAGTACTTGAAATATAATTGTTCCCTCAATAACTTACCTTTCTTCCCATTGGTACTCCTTCCCCAAAAAGCCCCACTTCACATTCATGCCATTTGTTTCGAGTCTAGATCCCACATATCGGAAAGCATGATATTTGTGCCTAGTCTTGCCTATTTTGATCTCCAATTTCATTTTCCTGAAAATGATGTAATTTCATTATGGCTCAATAATATTCGTATGTGTGTGTGTTTCTTTACCATATAACTTAGAAAAACAACCAAATTAGAAAACACCCTAACAGCAAGTCTTCAAAAAAGCACTACAGTGGATACAAGTATGAACAATAAAGCAGCAGAGTCTAGAAGTCCACACATGGATAGTAGTTTTTTTTAAATAAAGGTTCCAAGGTAAATCCTACTGAATATCATTTTCAACAAATAGTTCTGTAACAATTGGATAGCCATTTGCAAAAGAATGGTTCTCAACTTATCTCACTGTACATAAATATTAAAATGGCTTAGATACTGAAATTAATAGTTATGATCAAGTTTCTACAAATAATTGTCTCAAAACCTTTTTTGAGACAAATTCATTTTGAAAATAATGTGAATTCTGTGAACTACAAAAGGAAAGAAGCCAATAGATTTAGACTTTATCAAAATTTAAAACTGAAAATCTTTCACAACATGCTCTTCAAAGGGGCCTGTTCTAAAGATAAAAATACAAGCAAAGGACCAGGAGTTAATATTTGAAATATAGCTATCAGTGTATATCTGATAAAAAATACTTGTATCTACAATATTTAACCTTTTTTTGTGGTACTCAGGCTTGAACTAAAGGATTTTCATCTTGCTAGCTAGGCACTCTTAGGAACTTAAAAACTATAACTCAGAGGGACTAGAGACATGGCTTAAATGGTAGATTGATTGTCTATTGCGAAGCCCTAAATACAGTCCCTCATACCACAAAAATCTATAATTAAAAGATTATCAACTCAATTTCTGAAATGTCGAGAATCTGAGGACTCAACTAAAAGACACACTTAAATGAGCAAATGAAAGACATTTAATGTTAGTCTTTACAATGAACATTTACACTTCACTAAGATAGCACTACACACTCACAAGAATGACTTAAAAGGATAGACCAGGGCTGAGAAGGTGGCTCAGTGGTAGAGTGCTTGCCTTGAATGCATGAGGCCCTGGGTTCGATTCCTCAGCACCACATAAGCAGAAAAAATAAGCCGGAAGTGGCGCTGTGGCTCAAGTGGTAGAGTGCTAGCCTTGAGCTGAAGAGCTGAGGGACAGCGCCCAGGCCCAGAGTTGAGGCCCACGACCAGACCCCCCACCAAAAAAAGGATAGACCATATCAATATTTACAATGATGAACTTTGAAATGCTGATTAAGAGTGTTAAATCATTCAACCACTTTGGAGCAAAATTTTTTCAGTTGCTCATAATGTTAAATATACTACTTACGAACAAGCCATTTAATTCCCGTGTATTTACCTACGA
The DNA here is from genome assembly GCF_000151885.1 of Dipodomys ordii. Lineage (NCBI taxonomy): Eukaryota > Metazoa > Chordata > Mammalia > Rodentia > Heteromyidae > Dipodomys > Dipodomys ordii. The sequence goes on from NW_012267304.1 coordinate 3,417,307, forward strand.
GAAATGAAAGCTCTGTCTACACAATGACTTATACATGAAAGCTCGTAGCAATGCTATTTGTGTGTGACATTTGGGAAAACCTTAGATGCCCATAAACATGGATCAAAATGGACAGCGTGTGCTATACCCATACAATGGAGTAAAGTAACAGTTGAGGCAGAAATATGGATGTCTCAAATAAATATACTAGCTGAAAACGCAATTAAAAGGGTCCATGCCAGATGGTTTCCATTTTTATAAACTTGTAGAAGCTGAAAATGTATATTCTATAGTGACAATAGGTCAGGGGTTACCCAGAAATAGGGATGTGAAGACAAAGAAATACATACTAAAGGGAAACAAGTTGAAATAAGTATGTTCATTATCTTGAGTTTTGGTGATTTCAGTTAAAATTTGTCAAATTGTACACTTTAAATGTGTCTAGTTTGTTGAGTGTCAATTATAACTCAATAGAGCTATAAACACTGATGCACATTCTCACAAACATGACTGAGTCACTTTTGAACATTTGTAGCTGGACATTGACAGCTCATGCCTAAGTCCTCACTACTCAGGAGTTTTGATATATGAGAATCAAGGTTCAAAGCCAGGTTGGGTAGACTAAACTTCAAAACTTTTTCCATTAAGATACATCTTTAAGTAGTTGTGCAAAGGGGTTTCAATTCAACATGTCAGTTTATGAGTACAACGCATTGCGATGAACGTCACTCCTTCCATCGTTCTTCCCCCACCTGTCCCAACCCTACTCAGCACCTGAACTTATGGACACTAAATGGTTTGAATACCATGATTGTTATGGCATGAAATCTATATCTATATATCTATATCTATATCTATATAATTGTTCTGGTTGTTAACACTTTGAAGACACCAACACAATTGATTTCATTTTGCTTTTCTTTCCTTCAAGGCTCACTCTATCAAAGGGCCTCCACAGCATGGTCAAGTTTCCCCTGCCCATAGACCTTCCTCTTAGCTTATTCTCAAGCCTTTGATTCTCCCCACCAGTATCTCTCATGTGTTACGGTGTTGGGTACGATGCCTGAAATCCTAACTATTCAGAAGACTAATGCAGCAGGAATGTAAGTTTCTAAATAAAGCCAGGAGCAATGCTTATGCCTATAATTCTAGCTACTCGGGAGACAGATATAGGAGAAATGTGGTTCAAAGACAGCCTGAGAGAAAAAATGAAATCCCATCTCAAGAAATAAAAAAATCTGACCCTGGTATTATATACCTGCCGTCCCAGTTATATGTAAACTACAAATAGGAGGATCATAGTCCAGGCTAGCTCTGAAAAATTATTAAAGCCACCCGAATGATGGAGTGGCTCAAATGAGAGTGCCTGCCAGCATGTACAAAGTCCTGAGTTCAAACCTCAGTACTGTTAAAAAACAAAAAAGAAAGGCTGAGCATGTAGTTCAATGCTAGAATGATTGCCAAACTTGGATGAGGCCCAGGGTTTGATCTCCAGCACACACACACACACAAACCCAAAACCAGAAGAAAAGGTGCTCAAAATCACCATGTTTAAAAAAACAGAAACTTTTAATAGCTTGCTAATACCTGACCTTTGATTAGCTTGGAAAACTAGTTTTGGTTGTCTCTTTAAAGGCTAGAACATATAAACCAAGTGAGTTTGGGGCTGGGGGTTTAGCCCAGCGGAAGGGCGCACGGCGCACCAAGGCCCTGGGTTCCGGAGGTAAGAAGATAAGGAAAGAAAGAGAAGATCCTAGAGCATCAGTAGAAAACATGCCTGGTCTATGCACACAAGTGCCTAATTTGGAGAGATAATGACCTGGACGAATAGGGAGAACTGCAAACAAATGTTAACTACCTTGCAGTTTCATTCATGATTAATTCATTATTGTTGTTCATTTGTCTTTTCCTTCCATTTCCAACTCTAAGGCATATTTCCCAAAGCATTTCATAAATGCAGTGATATGTGAATTTTCCAATGTGAATATGTCATTCTCTATCTTACCAAGCCACTCCTTAATCCGCATCACAATGAGCTGGGGATATGCCTCCATTTCCAAAAGAAGCACATTTTAATAATAATCATGATCATAATAGCAATAGGAACTATTACTGCTCTAAAACTTTCTGAAACGATTTAGTGCTTTACTGTATTCTTTTATTCTATGATATCAACATATGTATGTGTGTGTGTGTGTGTGTGTGTGTGTGTGTGTGTGTGTACGGGTTCTGGGCTTGAACTCAGGGCCTGAGTGTTGTCCTTCAGCTTTTTTGCTCAAGGCTAGCCCTATAACACTTGAGCCACAGCTTCATGCCTGGCTTTTTTGGTGCCTGATTAGAGTTAAGAGTCACAGATTTTCTTGCCTGAGCTAGCTTCAAACCGCGATCTTCAGATCCCAGTCTCCTGAGTAGCTAGCTAGGTATGAGCCACCAGTGCCTGGCCAAAATAAACATTTTTTAATGATATCATATATGTGACTGATAGGTAATTTTCTTTTGTATGTATGTATGTATGTATATATATTTTTTGTTGTTTGTGGGACTTGAGCTCTAGGCCTGGGTGCTGTCCCTGAACTCTTTAGCTCAAGGCAAGCACTCTACCACTTGAGCCACAGTGCCACATCCCGTTTTCTGGTGGTTAATTGGAGATAAGGGTCTCAGTCTTTCCTGCCTGGTCTGGCTTTGAACCACGATCCTCAGATCCTAGTCTCCTGAGTAGCTAGCTAGGTACGAGCCACCAATGCCCAGCTAAAGTAAATATTTTGCTTGAACACTGGGCCTGGGCGCTGTCCCTGAACTCTTCAGCTCAAGGCTAGCAATCTACCACTTGAGCCACAGTGCCACTTCTGATTTTCTGAGTGGTTTATTGGAGATAAGAGTGTTACGGACTTTCCTGCCCGGGCTGGCTTTGAACCGTGATCCTCAGATCTCAGCCTCCTGAGTAGCTAGGATTACAGATGTGAGTCACTGATGCCTGGCAACATTTTTTATTTTTAATGATATATATGTGACCCAGCACTATCAGGTAATTTTCTAAAGGCCATACAGGTTAGCAGTTAGCAGAACCAAAATCGAAGCCAATGCCTGATTAAAAAACCCAAGCTCTCAACAATCCTACATTCCATGTGTATGCCAGTGAGGAGTCGAGGAAGGAGTGACTATCAAAGAATTATTCCATTTGGCAAATGTATATATACTTCCTACTATTTACTGGGCTGATAGAGTATAAAAAGATGCTGTGTACAGTTTCTGCCATTACTGAGATTACTCAGGCAGAAGAGAGATGGCCAAGTTCTATAACAATAGTGGCAATAGTTACCACTTATTGAGAACATACAATACATTATATATTATGCATCCTACATATATTTTACCTTTAGTACAATCCTGACACTATTAATCCACTTCAGATAAAAGTAAACAAGACTAGTGGTGGAGCATTAATTAAGTTCTGTGGCTCAGAATACTGTTACTTGGCTCTTTGGAAGAAGTGAAGAGAACTGGACCCACTATCACTTGAGCTTCCATTTTGAGGGAACTGAGAGTATCTTAATGTAATTCAGTGACAATAAACCAGAACCAGAAGCAGCTTCTATATCATCTTTAGTAGACTAGCACTAAATCTGAAACAGTTGCACATCCAACTTCTATTTGATTTGGAACTACTATACTACCACAAACGCCAACCATCACTATCATGCTTGTTCATTTGGAACTATTTACACAATAGCAATGTACTCAGTGTCACTGATGGTATACTTTAAAATGATTAAAATGGCAAATTTATGCTATGTGTTTTCTATTACATAAACAAAGCATTCATTATAAAAGATGAAATATACTGCATAGTTACAAAAAATGGGCTTTCTACAAAAAGGGTTATTTTGGGTCTGCTTTCATTTTTTCATACATATTTTTATTGTAAAATACAAAAAGGTTTTGAAGCTCTATTATGAGACAACAGTGCCTTGTTTCCAACTACACCAGCTTATTGCCACTTCAGCATAATTTTGGAAAGTAGCCTTACCTCAATCATTTTACATTCTCATACTATTGTGTGCTCGCTCCTTCTTTTTTCTTTGTTTCTTCGTTCTTTTTTTGTTTTCTTTTGCTTGCCTGCCTGCCTTCCTCCTCCTCCTTCTTCCTTCTTCTTCTTCTTCTTCCTCTTCCTTCTTTCTCTCTTTCTTTCTCTCTTTTTTTTTCTCTCTCTCTCTTTTCTCCCTTCCTTCCTTCCTTCCCTCCCTCCCTCCCTCTTTCTTTCTTTCTTTCTTTCTTTCTTTCTTGTGTGAACCTGTATGAAGGTTTGTAGTCAGGGCCTACATAATACCCCTTAGCTTTATCATTCTAGGTTGGTGCTCTACCACTTGAGCCACAGGCACTTCTAGCTTTTTGCTGGTTAATTGGAGATAAGAGTCTTACAGACTTCCCTGGCCAGGCCAGCTTTGAACCATGACCTTCAGTTCTCAGCTGAGTAGCTATAGGCATGAGGACTATAGGCATGAGTCACCAGCTCCCAGCTGTGGTTCCATTTTGTCACAGATATTTCCACTGTGTTTCCTAGATCCTTTCTTGTGTGTGAAAGAAGTTTTCTTGTGTGCTTATCTTTGTCACTGCATGTGACATTTATCTTTTACTGACTGACTATGACATTTCCCCAAGGATACTCCTGATGGAATATTGGCAAGTGAAGATGCTCAGTGTCTGGAGGAAGACCTTACATCTTAATTATTTTTAGTCAGCTTCCATGTAACCCAATCAATCACTTAGGATACCTCATGTCTGTTGCCTAGTCACTGGTCATGCACTTGAAGTAATATAGACCTTTTGGCTTTTAACACATAGCCATCCTTGCTAACATTTCATGTAGTTGTCCTGGGGGATGGAATTAATGCTTATCTAGTTTACTCATCCAAACCTTTGAAAACCGAACAGTTCGTGACTTCTTAAAAACCAATGACTCTTACTTGCTTCAATTAAGTTGTTCTCTTTTATGGGTGATTTCTAGAACTGTGTAGATCAATGAAGTAGCCTCCAAATACAGAGTTATGTAAGATGAAAATTTTTGAATAGGTTTTATAATATGCATGTCACTATGACCCAAGCAAGAGCTATTTTCCATGGTACAAGAAATCTAATTAAAAAACCAATTAGAAGTCGACTGTGGTATAATCAAGATGTAAAGAAATGACAGCAACAAAAGACAACTTTTTTTTGTAGGTCACAGGTCTTTAACTTTCCTGAGCTCTTCAACTCAAGGCAAGTGCTCTATCCCTTGAGCCACAGTGCCACTTCTAGCTTTCTGGTGGTTAATTGTAGATAAGAGTCTCACAGAGTTTCCTGCCTGGGCTGGCTTTGAACCGTGATCCTCAGATCTCAACCTCCTGCATAGCTAAGATTACAAGCATGAGCCATTGGCACCCAGCAACAACTTTTTTTCTTTTTTCTTTTTTTTAAAGAAACTTAAATGCAGCATGGTGCCAGTGGCTCACACCTGTAATCTTGGCTACACAGAAGGCTGAGATCTAAGGATCATGGTTCCAAGCCATCCCAGACAGGAAATGTCTGAGACTTTTATTTCCAATTAACCACAAAAAGCTAGAAGTGGAGTTGTGGCTCAAGTGGTAGAGCACTAACTTTGAACAAAAGACCTCAGGGATAGTGGCCAGATCCTGAGAGCAAGCCCCAGGTTCTTAATCTCTCTCTCTCTCTCTCTCTCTCTCTCTCTCTC
>NW_012267304.1:3426174-3497824 GCF_000151885.1 Dipodomys ordii
GGTGCTGTAGCTCAAGTGGTAGAGCGCTAGCCTTGAGCTGAAGAGCTGAGGGAAAGCGCCCAGGCCCAGAGTTCAAGCCCCATGACTGACCAAAAAAAAAAAAAAAAGAAAAAGAAAAGAAAAATCCACTAGACTCTTATCTTCATTTAACCAGAAAAATGCTGGAACTAGAGGCATGGCTCAATGCTAGAGCCCTCACCATAAGCAAAAAGCTAAGCTAGAGCATAAACCCCTGAGTCAACTTCTGATATCAGCATGTTCTCTGTCTCTCTATCTCTCTGTCTCTCCTAGGTATAAACATGTTAAATTATCATTCAACTTCAATAAATGATTTTTCTTTCAAAAAGTCTTTCTCTGATGTTTTTCTTCAATCATTATTAAGTCTATTTTGACTATATTAACTATACCTGTACTGTATAATTGCTTGTAGAGAGATGACAGAGAAGAAAGGGAAAAGTAGAAAAGCAAAGGAGTGGGAAGAAGGGAACAGAAGAGGGAGGATGAGGAAAAAGAACAGAGAGATGCTGAAAACTAAAGAAATATTTCAGTACAGCCCATAAGAATATCCAGTGATCATTATCATGATGCTTGCACAGCACATTTATCAGTACACCAAAGTGTTTACAATATGTGCAAAACCAGTTACAAAATAGTGTTTGTGTTTTGGCTTTGATTTTTTGTGTGACAATTCTGGAGATTGAACTCAAAACCTGAGTTCTGTCCCTGAGCTGTGTCTGCTCACGACTAGCACTCTACCACTTGAGCCACACAGCTCCACTTCTGGCTTTTTTAACGCAGTGTCTCACAGACTTTCCTGCCCGAGCTGACTTTGAACCATGATCCTCAGCTCTCAGCCTACTGAGTAGCAGGGTTATAGGAGTGAGCCAATGGTGCTTGGCTTGGCTTCATTTTTTTTTGTATAAACGTGCAATATCTATCTATCTATCTATCTATCTATCTATCTATCTATCTATGTAAGTATATATATATATTGCACATATAGTATATATATATAGAGAGAGAGAGATTGAGAGAGAGAGAGAGAGAGAGAGAGAATGATAGATCAGAGAGAAAAAATGCCAAAAATGTGAACTACAATTACTTCTTGTTTGTGTGAATTCACCATTGTCTTACAAATCTTCTTATTACAAAGATGCAATGTTTGTAATCTCTCCTGGGGCTGGGAAGGTGGCTCAGTGGTAGAGCACTTGCCTTGCATGCCTGAGCCCTGGGTTCAATTCCTCAGCACCACATAGCAAAAAGAAAAAAGCCGGAAGTGGCACTGTGGTTCAAGTGGTAGAGTGCTAGCATTGAGCTGAAGAGCTGAGGGACAGCACCCAGCCCCTGAGTTCAGGCCCCATACCAGACCAAAAAAAAAATTAAAAAAGAATCTCCCTAGATGCAGTTTATTCTTTCATTTCCTGAAGTTACCCCTCCCCTCTCTCTCCCAATCTAAATTTTGTGCAGAATCTCGACTGTTTTCTCTTCTATCATTCCCAGAGCTCCTATCACCCATGGAAACTTCACCAAGGTTTCTCATGAGATGCTTGTTGTTAATTTACTGTGTATTTTTCTGTACTTATCTGAGCTGTCCACACTACTGGACTTAGATTGATACTGTCCTATGGGTCACTGTCTTTCTGATACTCCCTTGGCTCCCAGAATTATTCTTTTGTACATTTCTTGTCAAGAAGCATGTGAACTTCAAAGACAAGTCTGAATTCAAATCCTGTCTCTGTCATCAACCAACAGAATAAACTTGAGCAGGTTATCTCTAATCCTCAGTTTCTTCTTTACTATAATGAGTATGGTAATACCCAATTCATAAAGTTTTGTTTAAATCAGATGACACTGTTCAGCAATTTAGTCAGGGTCACATGGCAAGTGAAAGTAAGTTATGCTAATGAGTAGATGTATTATTGTTCCTAGTTCTTTGGATTTTCTTTTCAGCTTCCCTTGAGAAGTCATTGCTCTCTGGGATTCTGTTCTATTTTTTTTCTTCTAGTACTGTCCATGGGTGATCCCATTCACAGTCGTGGCTTCAACTTCCACCATAGGCTGATAAATGTAAAATATTTACCCTTATTTACACCTTCTTCCTGAGTCCTAGACCTTTTTACTGGCCTAAAATTCATGGCTACTTAGATTTCAGAGCTTGGGAGATTTTATAGACCTGTGGTTAGCAAGAAGGGGCCATTTTGTTTCCCATGGAGATACTTGGTAATATGTAGAATTCTTTTCCTGTTTTTTTTTTTTTTTGGTCGGTCGTGGGGCTTGAACTCTGAGCTTGGGTGCTGTCCCTGCGCTCTTCAGATCAAGGAAAGCACTCTACCACTTGAGCCAGAGCGCCACTTCCTAGAATTATTTTGATTGTCATTACTGCAAGGTTGCTAGCGACATCGTATGAGTTGAGGACAGATGCACAAGACACCTCACTTACATGCATGCATGAATACATACATACACACACAAATTACATTACCCTAAAAGTCAGTATTTCTAAGATTGAGATAATCTGATACAAGTAATCTTCAAAAATCCAGCTCTGACATTCTTGTAGGGGACATCCAAATAATAATAAACATGGACCCAGAAATTTACAGAAGTAGGTGGCAAGTTCAAGAGCCTAGAATGGCTTTGAATTAGGTCTTTTTAGAAAACGAATAACACTATTTGCACTCTCCATAGAGTCTATATTATTAGAGTTAATTCATTTGTAACCACTTGCTCACACAGTAAACATACTGGGTGGATTTATAGGCACATTCTAGCTACCACAAATGAGGAAAACCATGTAATCTATGTTTCTCTGGGTCTGGCTTACTTCACTTAATATATTTTTCCCAAGCCTTTCCATTTCTTATGAATGCTACAATATCATTCTTTCTGACTGATGAGTAGAATCTCAACAAAATAATTACCAGGAAATAGGTGCTTGCAAGAGGGGAGGGTAGAGCCAAGGGGGGGAGAGAAAGAGCGATGAAGTGGAGAAGAGGGAGAGAATGCAGGCAATAATTCATTGTATTTACCACAAAATTGAGAAATATAAAAGAAGGGATGAGTCAAAGGGGGGTAAAGATTTTGAAGTGATGACAGATTAAGATGCATTGTACACCTAAACTGCTTTGTTAAAGGGCATACACACACACACACACACACACACACACACACACACACATAAAACCTAAAATTAAGTAACAGAAGGGGGTAGGTGAGAATGTTGACATTGATCAAGATGCAGTGTATTCATGAACTGATTTGGTGAATGGCAGCTCATTTGTACAACTACTTAAAGAAAACAACAATACCCAAATACATAGTTTTCCTCTCGCTAAAAATAAAACATTATTCTCACCAGGAAAAAAAATATAAAACCAGGGCTAGGGTGTGATTTCAGTGGTAGAGAGGCCTGCCTCACAATGGTGAAGCCCTGAATTCAAACCCTAATACACTGAAGTCCAAAAAAGTTCACAACAAAACTTCTGTTAGGGTAAATGTGTACTAAATATTACACTGGACATATACATGCTAAAATATTATTTGTTTATCTGAAATTCTTTTATTTTCATTTGTTAAATCCAGTGTGTGTCATGCTTCCATGTCAGAGCAGAATAGTTGTAGGACCAGTGACTTTCACTCCACATGGACCTGTATCTGTGTAGTATTTGTTTAGGGGCTTTTGTTTTCTATCTATTGGCTCTAAGGACATAATGTTGCAGTTTTTTTTCTATTTGCTTTCCATACTCTTTACGAAATGACCTACTAGAGGATGTTGTACTCAATGTTTTGTAAAAAAGCAAGGGGTGTGGTGTGACAGCCTGTTTTATGCTTCTTGAATAGCCTTTGCTATTTCAGATTTAATGTCATCGATAAATATGCCTATTGTTGTCAGAGTACTAACATTAGTACTCAACCTTGACTATAGCTAAAAATTTGTTTTAAAGTGATCCATAGGGGCTGGGAAGGTGGCTCAGTGGTAGAGTGCTTGCCTTGCATGCCTGAGGCCCTGAGTTCGATTCCTCAGCACCACATAAGCAAAAAGAAAAAAGCCGGAAGTGGCGCTGTGGCTCAAGTGGTAGAGCGCTAGCCTTGAACTGAAGAGCTGAGGGACAGCGCCCAAGCCCAGAGTTCAGGCCCCACGACCAGATTCAAAAAAAAAAGTGATCCATAAATTTAGAAATATATTTAGCATCCTTGCTTGACAGGTTTGGAGTTTTCCTCAGCTAATGAAAGAGGGGATCCCTTCAGAGATCATCTTGCTGTATTTCTATGGCACTTGCATATTGAGAGAGGGTGAAAGTAAGTTTCAAAAGGTAAGAGGAGACAAGGCACCAGTGGCTCACACCTGTAATCCTAGCTAATCAGGAAGCTGAGATCTGAGGGATGCAGTTCAAAGGCAGCCCAGGCAGGAACGTATGTGATACTCTTATCTCCAACCAAAAAGCCAGAAATGAGGCTATGGCTTAAGTGGCAGAGGGCTAGCCTCATGCAAAAAAGCTCTAGGAGAGCTGGGAAGGTGGCTCAGTGGTAGAACACTTGCCTTGCATGCCTGAGGCCCTGGGTTCAATTCCTCAGCACCACATAAGCAAAAAGAAAAAAGCCGGAAGTGGAGCTGTGGCTCAAGTGGTAGAGTGCTAGCCTTGAGCTGAAGAGCTGAGAGACAGTGCTCAGGCCCAGAGTTCAGGCCCCATGACCGGACCCCCCCCAAAAAAAGCTCTAGGACAGTGCCAAGGCCCTAAGTTCAAGTCCCAAGACTAAGACACAGACAAAAGAAGTGAGAAGAAGCTAAGAAAGGAAAAGAAGAGGAGAAAGAACAGAAAAAAGGCCAGCATGGAGTACCATGTAAGAGGTCTTCGAGGAGAGAGAAGACTGAGGTAGTTCTAAGAGAGGACTGAACACATTGGAATCTTTCTGAATTGTATACCAATGTAAAGTAGTTCCACATTATAAATCAACTATCTTATTTCCTTTTTTTCTAAGTCCCCATGAGTAAGTGAATGAGCTTTGATATACTCAAAAACTCTCAAATAAACCACTGCAGTTCAAAATGGTTATCCTCAAAGTCATGCCTTTTAGCCCACTACAAACAAGATGCAGCACAGGAAGAATGGAGAAAGGCCATGTACCATTTTGCAGTTATCTAATTCTGTGTTCCCAGGCATCTGAAATGCTGGAAAACCCCCAAAAGACAAGACAACAGAGGCAATGGTTTCAGTTAGACAATAGCTTAACTCTTTCAAAGTTTCAAAATCTGCAGCTTCTGTGCTGCAACAAAAATATTATCAAAGCACAAAAGTGGGGGTTAATCAGGGCCTCCAAAGGGAGGGTGGTTTCTCAGCTTGTTCTGGCCTTCCCTGAAATTTCAGTTGGCTTCAAGGCCTTTCCAGACTCAATGTGAGTCACAGCACCCAAGATGTGAAAAGTGCAAATAGTTAAAATGACTCAAATAGAGGTTATAGGGTACATTCAGTTTCTGTGCATGATAGAATGAGCACCTCAACATTAGGTGACTCCTTGAGCCAAAGTACAGTTGAGGTTTTTATAGGTAATAAGTCTGGAGTTTTCCCCTTAGGATCATTGGTATAATCTCACTTGAGCTGCTGTCAAAAGTATTCTTTCAAAAGATTATCTATCAACCGTCTAAGGCCAGTGAAGGTACAAGGAATGAGGGGATTAAAAAAAGAAGAGAGAAAGGAAAAGAGCAAAGAAGAAAGATTTTACATTCTTACCAGCTTCCACCATTTGTGAAGTCTCTACTTATAGGCACAAATTCTACTTATAGGCACAAATTCCAAAGTTCAAACTTCAGATGTTATTCTTCACCTACAGTCCAGCTGGAACAATTCCAGTGCTTCTCTCAGTTCCATTTACCTCATATCCAGCACACCATAGCTACAGAAGAGGTCAGCTCTGGAAGGGAACATGAAACTGGGAAAGGCTTCATGAAGGAAGTAGTTATCTGAGCTGAGCTTTGAAAGGGCAAGATTTACCAGCAGAGAGACAGAAGGAAAGACTTAGTGGTAGGAGACAATGACATATATGTATATATACATGTTTACTCTGCAGAGTGTTATGAAGTGCCTTCTTTGTGCCAGGCGTTGATTTTCTCATGGACTTGAGTGTGAGCTTTAAGGAGAAAGAATCAAATCCCTAGCCTTGCTACTTTCTGCTGTACCTAGTGTTGGGTATTAGTTATAATTAGTGAGATAAGTTGGGTGGACAGTGACAAACTGGAGAGCAAAATTCTTGTTTAATAGGGAGAACTCCTGCATATGAGGGCAATTACAGCCAGGAAGGCCTAGCCTGGTATGGTATTCTGGAATTTTAAGGAAAGCTGGAATTCTGAAATTTATATGAACTATTTCACTTTTTAAAATATTAGCTACTCCCATGCATTGGTCACTCATGGCTGTAATCCTAGTTGCTCAGGAGGCTGAGATTGATCTGAGGATGGCGAATCAAAGCCAGCCCAACCAAAAAAAGTTTGTGTTAAATTATGTAGGTCTCTAGGCATTCACACACAGTGAGACAAAAGGAGGATATTCTTAGAAGAGGAACAAAAAGATGCAATACCTATATGCATCTGATCATATGAAATAATATCTATCAAAATGAACTCCAGAAAATAGAAATGAAGTTTTTTTTTCTTTGTTGCTGTTTTTGTTTTCTTTTCCTTTTGTCTTGTTTGTTCGTTGATCTGTTTTGGTAAGGGGGGCACAGAAATGGAGGGACAAAGAATGAACAAATGCAACAGTGGTACTCACTGGACATAGGAGGGAAAAACTGGAAGAAAACGAGGGAAGGGATTGTCCAAACACAAATGTACTCTTTATCTAACTTATATAACTGTACCTCTCTGTAATCACCTGTTCTAAGAAGGACAGGACTGATCAACATCTTTAAGATGTGGGTTGCAAACTACCCCTAAGGAATAGTAGAGCCTCACAAGACATTCCCCAAATGAAGACAATTACTTATAATGATGAGACTATAATCTGGAGCAGGAAGAATCATCTTACTGAAAGCAAATTGCTTCCCTCAACTAATGACAGTATTAACAATTTCTCTGAAATCATTTGTAGACCCAGCACAGAGAGAGCAATCAACAGAGCCCAGGTCACATTTTTTATGTCTGAAATTCTTCAGTTGTATATACATCTCCCCCACCCCTATCCCAGTTCCCCTCTATTTAAACCTAAAGCTTATGTCTGTACCCTGAAGATGGAATGAAATGCCTCCTTTGCTTCTTCCCATAGTACATCCATGGCCATAATAAATCTTTGCCTGTCACCACTATTTGTCTTTTTATTTGGTGTGATGGGGCAAGTTATTGCCTTGACATTTTGAAATCCCCAGAGTTAGGTCTCCGGCTATAGAGTTCATGGTTACAACAAGATTTATTTTGGCTTATGGTTTTAGATGTTATAATCCATATTCACTTGGCTCTGTGTTTCTAAGCATGCAGTATAGCAATACCTATGTTGGAAGGGCATGTTGGAGGAAAACTGCTTACCTAAGGGCAGCCAGGAAGCAGAGAGCTGAACAGGAAAGGCCAAGGACAAGATAAATCCTTTCAATGAATACATTCTGCTAGTGACTTACTTTCTCCATCTGGGTCTCATCTGTTTACTCATCTCCCCCAAATGCCATAAGATTATGAATCTACCAAAGGACTTAATCTATTCTTTAAGCTAGAGCCTTCATGATCTAGTCAACTGTCGACAATGGGATCTACTAAGTCTCTAACACTGTTGATAATAAGCCACTTACACATGCAAGACACTTCGTATCCAAACCATAACAGTAAAGGTCACTATTATCCATGGTTTCAGGCATCCATTGGAGGTCTTGGAATGTACACTTCATGAGTAAGAGCTGCAGGCCAGGCTCTCAAACAAAGGTCTTTGCTTAGACTCCAGCTATGTTTCTATCTACATCTCTGCTTCTTCAATGTTCAGTGGCTCAACATGGCAAAGCTGTTGGCCAGATGAACCATGTCCTTGCACATGTTCTTTCTGCTTCAAGTTTTGTTCTCTTCATCCTAGCTTTGATTTTCCTCTTAATAAGCATCTTCTATTCTTCATAGACCATCACCTTTGAAAACCCTTCTCTAATTCTTTCCAGAAAGCTTGGTTAGTGCTTACTGTATTATTTTTGTAATTTTGTATTTACTCATTTTTTCTTTTCTATTGAACTAAGTGGAGAACCTGAGTCATAAGAGCATGAAAGAAATATTTGGAAAAATGAAAAAATAATTGAATATATGGATCATATGCTATTTGTAAAGAAGGACTAAAATATATGGAAACCCTTTTCTCTATCCATTCATCCATTTATTCTGTAAATATTTATTGAGTACCTATTATGTTCTGGGTGATAGAGATACAGGATGAATCATGCCAAAGTTTCCTACCCTCACAGACTCATACGTTAGTGCAGGAAGATACTAAGTACAATATGCAATATGATGTAAAATGGCAATCATGGTTACAAGGAGAAAATAGTATCTGTATAGAAGACTAGGAATTGATAGGCACACTTTCTGAGAGGATAATTGGGGTAGGAATCTCTGAGACAGTGTCATTTGAGTGAAGACTTGAGGGAACGAAAGGAGCACAGCATAAAGATAGCTTCAGAAGAACATACCAGGTAGAAGGAACACCAAATACAAAGGGCCCTGAGATTGGCTTATTCTTTTCATGTTTGAGGAATACCAAAGAGGGCAGAGTGGCTTCAAAAGAGTGAGAAAAAGAAGAGAGGTAGGAAATTTGATCAGAGAGTCTCCATTGAGGGCCAGACCATGAAGTTCTTCAACCTACTTGCGATTAAACACATAGGCTCACTGAATAATGACAGAAGGACTTTCAGCCTTTTTGGGGGTGAATAGTTACCACTCCGGGGAGATATGTATAGGTCTAAACATCTTTTTTATAGATGCACTTCCCTTAGCTGTCTCCTTACTCAGAACTCTTTCCATAGGCTCTCAGATGTAGATCCCATAGCAAAGCAGGGATTATTTGCCTTGGGAGGGTCATGAGCTCATGGAGATTGGCCAAAGTTCTTTCCTGCTGGTTGGGGCTTGGAACAGGCTGCACACCTCCACCCAGTTGGAAAGGCTCTGAAGCTCTTATTCATCCGATACACTGCTGTGTAGAACAAGTCTCAAGTTTCCCACCACTACACCTCTCCCTTTCACAGTAAGTTACAGCAAGTCAGGAGATCACATCCTACTCAATTGCTAGAAACCTAGGGCAAGCTCAGGCTGTTGGGAAACAAAGGAGCTGGTCTCTGTGTTCTAGTGCTATCAGCTCAACTCTTTCTGCACAATGTGCCCCTGATGTCCAAGCCCAGAAGTGGGCCTTTTGTGTCCCTCCTGGTTCTGCTCCACTCATGGGTAAGCATAGCGGGGGCTGCTTGTTCAATAGCAGAACAGATGGTGGCATTTTACTGGACCTCAAAATCTTTTCTCCTAACCTTTCCCCTCCATGGTTTCTCTCCTGCATCTCCTGACATTCCCATTGTTAGTCATTTTTCACAAAGATAGACACCATATCCAGGGGTAACACATAGGAGCCAGGTGTGTGCCCACACCACCTACATTCATTCATCCTCCTAGAGAGCAAAAAAGAAAGACTTCCTTGGCCAGACACCAGTGGCTTATGCCTCCTAGCTACTCAGGGGATGAGATTGGAGGATCACAGTTCGAAGCCAGCATAGGACAGGAAAGTCCCGGAGACTCTTTTCTCCAACTAACTACCCAAGAGACCAGACGTAGAGCTTTGGTTCAAATGGTAGAGCACTAGCCATAAGCACAAAAGCTCAGGGACAGTGCCCAGGCCCTGGGTTCAAGCCTCAGGACTGGCGCGCGAGCGCGCGTGTGCACACGCGCGCGCGCACGCGCACACACACACACACACACACACAAGAAGGATTTTTTTCAGAGTAGGAGTCACTACTGAGTATCCTTGAAAAGCTGAGGAGACATATTCAGGGGATAGAAAGTTCACTGCCTAGGAACATGTTAAAAGTTAGTGGCTCTAAAAACAAACTGGGAGGGTCCTATAACTTAGACTAGAGCTAACTGTGATTAATGAGCTGTGGAAATTTTGGACCATGAGGCACGGTTTAATTTACTAAACAAGTACAAGGAAGAGGATATAACTTGTCAAGGCCCAGCAACTTAGAAGAAGGCTGCAGGTTCTTATTCTGCTGATCTCAGCTCTAAGATTCCTTCAGTGTCAATGGCAGTGCCCTGCAAAGGATTGTGGGAATCCTAAATCCCCCTGCCCTGGTGTGTGTGTGGGGGGGGGGGGTTGGCAACGCATCTGAAGTACTGAACTGGACATGAAGCCAGGAGATCATGAACGAAACTTTGGGGGTAGGGAGGCTTACTACTTGAGGTGAAGGAGGGAACTCAGCTGAGGGAGTTGGACAGAGCTTTCTCTTACCTTCTAAGGATTAGAACAGCCTATAAACAGCCTGGCCAGAGTTCTAGGGTTAGATTGCTTCTTTTGAACATTCTTTCCAAGTATAGAGGCGTAATAAAAACCAGGAAGTTCATTTTACTTGAAGCCAGGACTCTCAAAATTACAAAGCATGGGCTGGTTACATATAGGCAGTAGAGAGAGGTGGGATCTGTGGGAGCAAAGGGCCTGTCCCCTTCAGAATGCAGTAGCTACCACCCAGCTATCCTCACTCACTGTCAGACTGCATTCTGCATGGATAACTCCATTTTTTTTTTCTTTTAGGAAAAAGATCTCAGGCTGTGGATGTAGCTCAGGGTAGACAGATCTTTATAAGACCGAATATTAAAATTTTCCCATATTTTGATATTGGTATTTTGTAATTAATAACTTCTGAGGGGCTGGGAAGGTGGCTCAGTGGTAGAGTGCTTGCCTTGCATGCCTGAGGCCCTGGGTTCGATTCCTCAGCACCATATAAGCAGAAAAAGCCAGAAGTGGTACAGTGGCTCAAATGGTAAAGCACTAGCTTTGAGCTGAAGAGCTGAGGGACAGTGCCCTGGCCCCATGACTGACAAGAAAAAAAAAAAGAAAAACAAAAAAAGAAAACAAAACTTATGAGGATCACAGTTCAAGGCCCGTCTGGTGAAAAAATTATGTGATATGTACCTGTCATCCCAGCTATATAACGGGTTGAGATTGAGAGGAACATGGTTCCCAGTCAGTCTGGGCAAAATGTTCATAAACTCCATCTCAACACACACAAAAAACTTGGCATGGTAGTGTATGCCTGTCATTACAGCTACTGTGAAAGTATAAACAAAAAGATTTTGGTCCAGACAAGCCTGAGCAAAAAGGCAAAACACTATCTCAAAAATAGCCAGAACAAAAAGGGCTGGAGGTGTGACTCAAACAACAGAGTACCTGCCTAATGATCATGAAGTCCTGGGTTCAAACTCCAGTATTAAAAAAAAGATGAAAAGAAAGGCAGAAAGGAAGGAAAGAAGGATGGAAGGAAGAAAGGAAGAAGGAAGGGATGGAAGAATGAAGGAAAAAGAACAATTACAAGAGCAAATCAAAGTTAGGAAAAGCAAAGTACACACAGTGCTAACAACAAATATATACACAAATAAGCAAAATTTTTAAAAATTAAACCAAAACAAACCCTAAACCAAGGTTTTTGTTTGCTTTGTCTGATTTAAACCAAATCCAATAGAATTTTACTTCACTGTGTTCTCCTTGTCTCCCTGCCTACATTTTGTGACTTCCTTCATGTCTAACTCACATCTTAACAACTCTTTCCTATTAAGATAGTATCAATGATGGTTTCCATCTGGCCTTTCCTTACAAACAATCTAGTTCTTTGCTTTTCTGTCATTATTGCCCTCTGATATGCCACCTATCTCTTTCCATTCTAAATCTTCACCTTCAAAAACCCAGCTCTGCTTGGATCATTACATATTGAATCCATAGATACAAATAGCAATTGTACATCATAAATATATACAATTATTACGAATCATTTTTTGAAATCTTGCTCAAATCCTACTAGCATTCCTTTCTGCTTCTAATAGGCCCCAATTAATTCACCCAGTAATGAGAATTTATTTGTACTTGCATGTCTTTTTTTCTTCCTTTCTTTTTCCTGCCTTCCTTCCCTCCTTCCTTCCTTCCCTCCATCCTTCCCACCTTCCTTCCTTCCTTCCTTCCCTCTCTCTTTCTTCCTTTCTTTTGTTAGGCATGGGGCTTGAACTTGGAGCATGGGCACTGTCTGTAAGCTCTTTGCTCAAGGCTAGAGCTCTAGCACTTCGAGCCATAGTGCCACTTCCAGTTTTCCCGTAGTTAACTGAAGATAAGAGTCTCATGGACTTTTCTGTCTGGGCTGGCTTTGAACTGTGATACTCAGATGTCAGCCTCCTGAGTAGCTAGAATCACAGGCATGAGCCACCAGTGCCCAGCATGTACTTGCATTTATTTGTTGTCTATATCACCTAATACAGTCTTTCATAATTCTAGATTCTTTCTTAATTTTTGTTTTGTATTTTCTTGGTTTCTCAGAAAGAACATGAGCCTGGAAAGTTGGTATGTGTTGACTATGCATTTTACCATCTTTTGGCCAATGCCAGGAGGTCTTCTTACATCTTGATATGGATTTTGAAGCTTAGATCTAAGTCCTGGTTCTGACAATTAAAAGCTATGAGACCATAGCAAGTCATTTGCTTCATGAACTTCCTTTTCTGCATCCATAGATGAGTATAACTAATACATCTTTCATAGGATTATTGCAAAATACTTAATCCAGGGCCTGTCATTTGGTAAGTTTTCAGCTTCACTATGTCACAGGTAACATTAGCCAGTAAGGGCAGGTATGCAATGCTTCATCTCTCAACTTTAGTATCAAAATCTCTGGTTTTTAGGCTAATTTCTCTCAGGTATATTTTTAGTGAATGTTGGATGCAACACACAAAAAACAGGGCCCTAGAATAATGTAATAGAGTGTGATTTCGCATAGTTTAGGTCAAGTTTGACATCTCCTGAATGGAAGGAGCTGGAGGACCTAGGATGTCTTTGGGTTGAATACAAATGTGTGTGCATGTGTGTGTGCATGTGTGTGTGTGCGTGTGTGTGTGTGTGTGTGTACACATGGGCACTGTGTAACTGCCCATACATGTGAAGTTTTTCAAAGCAGACTTTATGACATGTGTTTGTACAGTGCGTCAACACAAATTGCCTAGGAGTAGGCTTCCCCAAACATTTTAATGTACACAGCAAGTTGAGTCACATTATCAGTTAACATGGAGTTCCTGGTACTAACCCTTTCCAGCCTTGCTACTATCACTAGGTAAGCAATCCCAGGCTACTCAATGAAAGCTGACTCATACTTATTGTTAAAACTTGATTTACTAAAGGAGAAGTTTCTTCATTGGTGTTCTCTTTAGGACATGAAAGAAGGATTTCCCAAATTCAAGTGGAGAAGACCCTTCTTGGTCTTCCTTAAATATACTCCTAAAATGCCCCTGCTTCAATAGACCTACTGAGACCCCTTCTGGCATTTTTCTAGAAGCTTCTGGAAGACTTTTAATAAGATATGTAGAAGCCTTATTTAAGGATGCATGTGCATACCAGTTCACTGCTGAGAGAAACTCTGGTCTTTATATGTGGGTATGCAGGACAATGGGAGTACTGTCATGCTTACCAACAGAGAATTCACTGGAGGATTCCACTTTTTAAAGTAGTTTCCAGCTCTTTAGAGAATTGTAGAAATATGGACTGCTTCTCTTTTCTATTTTTTTTCAAGGCAACTCAGTATTAACCTTGGATAAGGAAGATTTTGGTTGTTATTGTTAATATTGGTAATATGGTTTAGGTTTGTTTTTCAACAAATATATAAGACTGTATGCATGTACATGACTGCTAGCATACAAAATAGATGCCATGAGTGTGAAAAGTGGATTAGCCAAACATTTGTTCAGCACTTACCGGGTTCTTAAAGCAGCAGTAAGTTAGCCTTAAGTTAAGAGCATATGCTCCAGAGGTCCTGGCTCTGGTGTTCATATAATCTAAATATTTTTCTGTGCCTCAGTTTTAGCAAGAAGATGGCTACTGGGGAACTAAAGTTTTAATCAATAGCAGCCATATTCGGAAAGGATGACTGGGAGTCCTTTTACAACAGGGGGCTGGTAACACAAGATAGAAAATAGCTGCTCACTAGCTTTATACAGTAAAGAATAGGAATAGAAAACTGAAAGGTACAACATTTGGTGTACTCTAAGGAGTATAGAACACTATCTAAGTGTGCATATGAAGTAAGACAACAAGCGATATAATAGGGATATTTGAGATAGGCTAAGAGGGGTAAAAATATGAGTCCTGAGTCCACCTATTGTCATTTAAGACATTTGTGCAAATTGCTTAATTTTTCTGTAGTTCAATTTCCTTAATTACAAAAGGAGAACAATAACACTACCTACCTCAACAGGCTGTGAGGAATATTAAGTTGGATAATGTTTAAAGCTCTTAGCACAATGCCTCACCTCAAACAAGCATGTAAGTGCTGGGCTGGGATATAGCTCAGTGGCAAAGCGCTTGCCTAGCAAGTACAACATCCTGGGTTTGATCCCCAGTACCAAAAAAGAAAAGACAAAAAATACAGTTAAAAAAAAGCATGTAAGTGCATAAAATCACCCAGTCCTCATCCCCTCCTTCCTCCTTAGAAGCTTGCAGTCTTGAAGACATAAAGAGGACAAATCTACAAAAGATAAGGCATACATTTTTGTGCTAGTTCTGGGGCTTGAACTCAGCAGCTGGGCTCTGTCCCTGAGCTTTTGTGCTCTACCACATAAGCCACAGCTCCATGTCTGGATTTTTTGGATAGATAATTGGAGTAAGAGTCTCACAGTCTCTTCCTGCTCAGGTTGGTTTCAAACTACAGTCCTCAGATCTCAGCCTCTTGAGTAGCTAAGATTACAGGTATGAGCCACTGGTGCTTGGCTAAGATATACTTTAAGAACCATGTGAAAGATCATAACTGAGTCTACAAACGTGAGAGCACATTGGGTAAGGCTCCATAAAGAATCCATAGAGATCTTAGTATTTGTGAGCAGCAAATAAGATGAATATATTTGTTAACAATTAGGCTTGGTTGGTATGTAATCGAGAAGAAAATAGCAGATAGATGCAGAAGCACAGGGGTAGAAAACTGAGGTCTACGTTAAGGTGACGATTCAGTTTTGTCTGGAAATCACTTGTAAGTCTTCTGCCAGCTCAGACATTCCTTGTTGCAAATAATTAGCAAGTAGAACAGAAAAAGCAGTCTATCAATTGAATGCCAGATAAAAATGCTTGTATCTATTGCTAAAGGTGATGGGGTTGTGGAAGATTTTTGAACAAAAGAATGTCCAAATTGGACTTTAGGAGAAATGGTCTGATAGGGTTACAAAGGACAGATTTGAGAGAGGGGAAGTGGTTATTAGAGGCTAGGAGATAGGCTAGGAAGGTATAGTAAATCTAAATGAGAGATATTGGAAGCTGAACTAGAGAGTATGCATAGGCGATGGTAAGAAGATGGACTGAAGAGAGGTTTCAGAACTATTCTCAAAAGAGTTGGAATGAAGGGAAAATAAAGAATGTCCCAATGGAAACTTATAATGGAGGCATGAGCAACAATGCTAGGTAAGGAGCACAAGTTTGGAAACAGACAGTGATATATATGAGTTAAGAGTTTGAAGAACTGGTAGGGTTGATCAAAAGATAATCCTAGCAGGATGTTGGAAAAAGGATTGGTGCTGTGATTCTCTTAAGGCATTTTGAATCCTCTTTGGAACCATCATAACAGAAACAAAATATTTAGATACTGAATACTGGTTAGATGGTGCCCATTCATGTGTAATTTAAGACTTTTAACATCATACTAAACTACAAAATGTACATAAAGAAGTCCAATAAACTGCAGTTTTCCACAAAGACTATTTTGATGATCAAAAAACATATATGGAAAGCTTCTAGTTCCAGATCTTCTGACTCATTCTTTTTGACTCTGACTCTGTTTCTGTGTCATGTTGGTGCCACAATAATGATATTGGTCTCTTCTAGAGCCTAGATATCCTTCTGAGCCAGCTCCCAAGTCACACAAACAAAGTAATCTCTTTATAATTGCATTTTATTTCTTCCCCCCCTCTTTTGTGTGGGTTGGCATTGGGGCTTGAACTAAGGGCCTAATGCTCTTCCTTTAGCTTGCTTTCTTATGGCTGGCACTCTATGAGCCATGCCTCCAGTCCATCACTTTGTTGGCTAATCAGAGACAGAATTTCACAGACTTTTCGGTCTGGATAAGATTTGTAACATAGTCCTTGGGGTCTTAGCCTCCCAAGGAAGTAGAATTACAGGTATGATCTACCAGCATCCGGTAAGTACTAATTCTTAAGTAGATGAATTTGTGAATGTGCATTTAACCCATGCTATGAAATACTATGCAGCTTTAAAATAAGGTGGAACTGCAAATGTTGTTGGATATGACAGAATAACAGAAATGCTTTTTAACAGGAAAATCAAACTATAATGTTGGACTTTTTCTCCCCTCTAAATACTTCTTAGTTCTATGAAATCTTTTTGCCTTACAATTGTATTAATTTTGTAATTTTTAGGTGTTAAAAAAAGAAAAAGAAATCAAATGTCACATATTTCTGGAAGTTCCCAAGGGAGAATCTTGGAGGCTGTAGCTTATTTGTTGCACTCCAATCACACTGTGACACTGAAGTTTCCAATGTGTGGCTTGTGGCCTTGGGAAAAAGACATTTCTGACTTTTTTCTTACAGAGAAAACATAGATTACACCTGTCCTATTTATTTTATTGGACAGTAATGAAGGTAAAATAGAAAAATAGTTTTAAAAAGTATAAAGCCTTCTAAAACTATAAAGGTCGATATTTCATGTGCCAGTTAATTACCTACTTCTTTAAACAAATAGTCAATTAATATAAAAATTCAGGTGATCTCTTAGAATTTGTTATAATGGAATCCCTCCTGCCCCTGATAGGTTTTGCATAGAGGCAGTTTAGGTATTTTGCTTAAGTGTTTTAGAATGTCGGGATTTGTTTGAGACATTGTGAAAAAGACAATCAAGGGGAAATTAGCTTCTCTTCATTAAGGTGGGTTCTTAATTTAAAAGAAATGAAAATTTCCTGTACATTAAAGCACATCATTTGAAATGTGTGATTTCCTGTGATTAAAGACTGAGTGATAAACCTTGGCAACATTTTTCAGGTGGATAATTGAATGTGGCTAAAGTTTAAACATGGAGAGGACCAGATCATGGAAGGCTGAGAATGCAGATGTAGGACTTTGGACTTGCTGGGAAAAGTCTATAATGGATGTTATTGAAAAAAAGTTTAATTAGAACATTGGTCTGTTAGAATATTATTTATTTAGAATATTTAATTTATTTAATTTAATTTAGTTAGAATATTTAATTAGAATATTGGTCTGTGACTGATATACAAGATGAAGGAAGAAGTCAGGTAGACAGACCATTTAGGAAGCGGTTATAGTTAAGCCAGAGGTGAGGTGCTGAGTATCTGGATCACAATGGAAGAAGAAGATTGAGGAAGGGACCCATGTGAGAGTGAGTGTTGACATGGAAACAACAGGATCTAGAGATAGGGAATAGTCAAAGGCCTTTAAGTTGCTCACATTAACTGGATTTTGATAGGAACTCAGGAAGGCTCCCCACC
The DNA here is from genome assembly GCF_000151885.1 of Dipodomys ordii. Lineage (NCBI taxonomy): Eukaryota > Metazoa > Chordata > Mammalia > Rodentia > Heteromyidae > Dipodomys > Dipodomys ordii. The sequence goes on from NW_012267304.1 coordinate 3,443,863, forward strand.
TATGCAGTCTTCTCTACCCTCCTAGTAAACCTCCACTTCTAAAGAAACCCTATCCCATCTACTAAGGAAGCTTATTTTGAAAAAAATTCAGACTAATCTAATGGAAGTTTTGAAGCATTTATTTACTAATATCATTTTATAAAATCAGGGTAGGGTATAAGTGTTATAAAGTTTCTAACTTGGGAAACAAATGCATGCAATTCATTGTATTGTCAATTTTTGTGGAGATTAGTAACAATTGTCAGGTCTTCAAATCAGAAAGTGACATATTCAGGTTTTGTTTGTGTAGAAATGAATCCTTTTTATTTGCTTCAAATCTCCTGTGCCCCTCCTGAAAACCCCATCTCCCCAGGAAACATCGTATCATCAATTTACTAGCCTAATTAGTGAAAAGAGGTAAATCAGTTACAAGATTTTCATGGAAATATTTGAAATTAATTAGCATTGTCAGCCTTTATTTGCATAGGTTTTATTCAAACTGTGTCTTCACCCCTCCTTGTACAATTTTTTAAAAGATTGAGTTGAAACAATGAGACTCAGAGAATCTGTGTATAAAGAGCTTGAAGAATTTAAATACATGGGTTTATTATTAACACAGTAGCAAATATATCAGAGACACACCCCTTGAAAACTGTTGCAAAGAAATACAAAGCAGCTCTGAGAAAGCTCTGTACCCAATAAGTAAGCCTGAGGAAGCATATTTGCTCCGTGATGCCCAGAAGATAAGCCTGGCAAACCTCGGTGTGATTGAAGAAGCCAGTTGGAGACTTGACTTAGTCGAGGCGAGACACAGGCACTTGTTGCTCTCCACTAAGAACTCTACATGATGGTGTTTGCATTTTGGAAATTCTTCCTCATCCTAAGCTGCCTTATAGGTAAGAAAAGAAACTCTAAACTGGAAATGGAGTTTTGTTTTAGACTGAAATAACAAACTCTTATATAGAATTTTTTTTCTCTCCTAGGCTTAAAAGGACTCGTGACTAGTATATTGAGTCATTTGTAGAATTCTTGCTTAGCGAATTGTGTCATACTGATATTTGGGAGGCAAGACTGTATTAATATTGTGTTGTTTCAAAGGGGAACAAATGCATTTTCTCAGCAAGGGAGTTTCTGTTTTACTTCAGTGTTTCTTCTAAGCTCTTTGTGATGATTGTATTCTGTTGTTACATCAGGTAGAGCCTGCGTTCGAGCCAGACATAAATGTGGGAAGAATAGAGATATGTGAAGTGTTTTATTGTATTATATTTCTTGAGAGTTGTGCTTTTCCAAACTAAGATTATATTTTATATTTTGTGGGCTTTTTTATCAATGTGTATAATATGGGTGGTTGTAGGGAATGTGTAGAGAATAAATTTTTTTTTAAATTTAAAATCCTAACATTACACTCAGGAGAGACGATTAATACAGAAAATCTTTGGGCTTTTTTTTTTCAAATACCAATCTCTCCTTATGATAAGGCTATGTCTATGATAGATACAATAATAGTGTTTGTCAAGCTATTTTAAGCCAGTCACCCATGTCTCACACCTGTAATCCTAGCTTCTCGCTGAGATCAGAGGACTGAAGTTCTATTCCAGCCACGAAGCTGGAAGTAGAGGCTCAAATATTATCCTTGCATGGAAAAAAGGAGAATATCTTAATGCTGGAATTGGTGGCTAGTGTGTGTAATCTTAGCTTCTCAGGAGTTTGACATCTGAGGATCATGGATCAAAGCTAGCCCCTGGCAGGAAATTCAGTGAGACTCTCACACCTCAAGTTAAACACCAAAAAAATCCAAAACTGAAGCTGTGGCTCAGTGGTAGTGCACTAGCACCCAAGCTGTGAATTCAAGCCCCAGGACTAGCACACACACACACACACACACACACACACACACACACACACACACACACACACACACACACACACACAGAGGATACTTTAAGTTATCAGTAATTATAGATATTCCTAAATGAGATTGACTAGCATATTTAATGAAATAAGAATATGCTTAGGATAAAGTATTTGAAAAAGTGGGATGCACAAACAGCTATAATAAATTAATAAAAGATAATGTGCAAATGGTGGTTACTTCTAGACAATAGATTTCTACATAATTATGATATTCTGTCCCAAAATTTCCTGTTTTTATAAAGGAATGTTGTATATTGATTTTTTTCAGTGTTGGGTATCAAACCCAGAGCCTATACATTTTTTACAATTAGAAAAAAATGTTCATTTTCAAAACTATGTTGTGGTTGGTAACAATTGTTTGAACATTCATTTCTAATTTCTAAACTCAGGTATTGGGAGGAGTCAAGTCATCAGAAGCCAATATTGCATTCATCTCATGACCTAAACAGGCCGTAGACACACATTACTATTTTTCTTACCCCATAGAATATTCATTTAAATGTAATTTTAGTAGTTAAAGTCTTTGTCTCTTCTTCCAATCCTTAGCCATTTGGGTCAAGTCCAGGCTTTGTCACCAGCTCTCAGGAACCATACCTATAGTCAATACCTATTTCCTTGAATGAGCCTTAAGCTGGCCTATGTTAGACACAGGGTTTGGAATGTGGGCAAGGGTAATTTTTTTTAACATGTGTATGCCAGTTCTATGGCTTTAACTCAGGGCCTGGGTGCTATCCCTGAGTATTTTTATTTCCCCTCAATGTTACATTCTATCACTTAAGCTACAGCTACACTTCTGACTTTTTGTTGGTTAATTGAAGATAAGAGTCACATGGACTTTCCTGTTTATGCTGGCTTCGAACCATGATCCTCAGATCTCAGCCTGCTGAGTAGCTAAGATTATAGACATGAGCCACTAGTGGCTGACTAGGATAATTTTAAAAATAATTAGCCTAAAAATAGCTAAAAATTTTACTGGCTGATTAGGCACACATAATAAATGATCATTGTAGAAAGGTTGCAAACATGAAAATATATAAATAAGAAAATAAAATTTCCCTGAAATCCTACTACTACTTAAATTTGGGTGAATTTCTTAACAGTTTTCCTCTGCAAGTCTATTACATTAAAAATGGAGATTACAAGTTGTATGCAATTTTTATAATAAAAAATAATGATATACTGTTGAGTTCTTACATATGACTTGTAAAACAAGACCCAATCAGAGTACCCAATACTTTTGAATATCTGGTGAAACTACTGTTTTTCTTGATGTGTAAAATATGCTGTATATCTAAATGTGTAAAGCCGGCAGATGGAATGGGAATAGGCTATAATATATTGCCAGTTTCTGTGCTTACAAATGCAGAGAAGTCAGAGAAGGGAAGAATTGGGTAAGCTATATCTGCCATTTACAGTTATCAGATCACTTCAGTGATTCAGGAGACCCTAGTTGATCCAAGTAATGCTGTGGAAAAACTTATAGTGTTTCTTTCAGTGTACACTTTGATGCTGCACCTGTACTTGTTTTAAAGAGAAAGTGGTGTCACACGTGCTGCCTGGCACATGGTGGACACATAGTAAATGTGTGTTGACATCAAGAAATGAGCTTCGTATATATGTTTAAGATTAAACCAAGAATAGAATTATATATGTATGTATGCATGTGTGTGTATGTCTGTATGTCTGTCTGTATGTATGTCATGAAACTCGGGACCCGGAGCTCTGTTCTTGAGCTCTTTATGTTCAAGGCTAGTGTTCTACTATATACAGCTCTACTTCTAGTTTTCTGGTGGTTAATTGGAGACAAGAGTCTCACAGACTTTTCCTGCCTGGGTTGGCTTAGAACATCAGTAGCTAAGACTATAGGCATGAATCACCAATGCCTGGTGGAATTTTATATTTTAGTGAAAATGTTTTCAATGACTGCTTAGAGGTCACAGTTTAAATTCTTATTCAGGAAAAGTAATTTAAATAAAAATCCTTTTGCAAAATTGCACTTTTAATATGCAGTCATTACCTTTTGGAAAAATACATTAATATTGTTTATGTACATACTGTGCATTTAAAAGTAATATATTTTGAAACCACGGTTTTCAATGTAGTGAGACCCTATAAGTGGTACAGTTCCTGCCTAACAGGCACAAGGCCTTGAGTTCAATATTAACTACTGCTACAGTAAACAAATATATTGTAATGAAGGATCAATTATAAACTGGGCACCAGTGGATCACACCTGTAATCCTAGCTACTCAAGAGGCTGAGATAAGAGGATCACATTTCAAAGCAAGTTTGTGTAGAAATGTCCGTGAGACACAGCACCGATTAACCACCAAAAAAACCTGGAAGTTGAGCTGTGGCTTAAGTGATAGAGCACTAGCTTTGAGCACAAAAGCTCAGGGACAGTATCTAAGCCTTGAGTTCAAGCCCCAGGACTGGTACACATATACAAAAAAAAAGAATGAATTATAGATTAGTATTGGGAATTTGAGCAAGAAAAGAATAGCTAAAAATATATATTGTCTCACTTTAAAATTTGAAGTTCCAATTTGAAATCTAATGTGATATTACTAAGTTTGCAGATCTCAAATTAGTTAATACATTTGTATGTTTTAATTTAATTTAATTTTTATTTATTTATTTATTTTTGGGTCTGGTCATGGGGCCTGAACTCTGGGCCTGGGCGCTATCCCTCAGCTCTTCAGCTCAAGGCTAGCGCTCTACCACTTGAGCCACAGCGCCACTTCTGGCTTTTTTCTTTTTGCTTATGTGGTGCTGAGGAATCAAACCCAGGGCCTCATGCATGCAAGGCATGCTCTACCACTGAGCCACCTTCCCAGCCCATGTATGTTTTAATTTTAAAATAAAATGTTATTTTAAAATATAATGGAAAATGTTTGAACCAGATGTCATTCTCAAGTTGTTGATTATCATTTCCCTCCATTTTGGTCTGTGCTATAAATGGCTTCCCAGTGCATTAAGATGGCAGGCAGAGATAGTGTCTGGCTTCCTCATCATTGTATTATTTCTCTAGTTATTGATATGGCAGATAGAGATGGTGTCTGGCTTCTTCAACATTGTCTATAGTATATAGTCATTTTTTCCTTCTGTATTCCTCATGCTACAAGAACCTTTATTCTATCATTTACTTTATCATCTATCCATCTATCATCTATCTATATGTCTGTGTAGTACTGGGGATTGAACTGGCCTTGTACTTGTTAGACAAGCACTATACCACTTGAGTCATGCCTTAGTTTTCAAGGTAGGATCTCACTTTATGCCCAAGCCTACCTTGGCTACAATCCTTCTACTTGTGCTTCCCCTTATTTCCGGGATGATAGGTATGTGTCACTATGCCTCGCTATTGTGCTTCCCTTGTAGCTAGGATAACAGATGCTCACTATAACCAAGCCTTTGGCTGATATGGAGTCTTGTGACCATCTTTTTGCCCAGGCTGGCTGGGGACTATGATCCCCTAACACCTGCCTCCGAAGTAGGTAGTGTTACAGCGTTAGGTGAGCTTATCTAGTAATTTCGTTTATGTTTGATGCAATTCCTTAAGTGTATTTTAGTAAGTTACAAATCTTTTTGTTTTCTGTTGATGGGGAATCTGTTTTTTTTTAATTCTCAAAGAATAGTTTCACCAGATATAAATTCCATTTTTTGTCATTTTTGTTCTCTGACTGAGTTCATCAACATATTTCTCACTTTTTTTTTTCACAAATCATGTGAGGATTGAAACAAAAACTATATCATTCTAGCTGGGCAATGGTGGCTCACAACTGTAATCTTAGATATTCAGGAAGCTGAGATTTGAGGGTCGTGATTTGAAGTCAGAGACCTGAGACTTATCTCCAATTAACCAAAAACCAAAAACAAAAACAAAAAACTGGAAATTGAGCTCAAGTGGTAGAGCAGTAGTCTTGAGCAAAACAAAGCTCAGAGATAATGCCTAGGTCCTCTGTTCAAGTCCCAGGACCAGCACAAAACAAAAACAAAACCAGAAAATCCCAATAGCATTCTTTTCTTTTTTTTGCCGGTCATGGGCCTGAACTCTGAGCCTGGGCGCTGTCTCTCAGCTTTCCAGCTCAAGGCTAGTGCTCTACCACTTGCTTTTTCTGCTTATGTGGTGCTGAGGAATCAAACCCAGGGCCTCATGCATGCAAGGCAAGCACTCTACCACTGAGCCAACTTCCCAGCTCCAATAGCATTCTTTTTTTTTGTTTTTTTGTTTTTGTCAGTCCTGGGGCTTGAACTCTGGGCCTGGGTGCTGTCCCTCAGCTCTTCAGCTCAAGGCGAGCACTCTACCACTTGAGCTACAGTGCCACTTCCGGTTTTCTGGTGGTTTATTGGAGATAGGAGTCTCACAGACTCTCCTGCCAGGGCTGGCTTTGAACCGTGATCCTCAGATCTCAGCCTCCTAAGTAGCTAGGATTACAGGCGTGAGCCACCAGCGCCCAGCTTCCAATAGCATTCTTATAATCAGAAGAATAAAATTTAGAAGTAGAGAAGGTAAATGGACTTAAATGAAAAAAGGTTTGTACACTTTTCTCAAAGTGGTGAAATAGTGATACGGATAGACTGTTATGACTCATATATTAATATTGTAATGCCCAGAGCAACCACTATGAAAACTATGCAAAGATACTTACATTAATACATAGATGAATATTGTTGGCATAAAAATGTTCAAGTGACCAATAACAAGGCAGGAACCAAAGGAAACAAATGGAAAACAAATAATAAAATGGCATACTTAGGAATTAACCTTCCAATAATTACTTATTAAATGCAGTCACATTGGCTATAACTACAATTATATAGATCCAAAGAAATTCACATTAAATTTAAAGATATAAGTAGACTGAATGTAAAAAGGATAGAAAAATATATACTGTATAAACATTTTTCTAAAACCTAGGGTAGCTATATATCTGATAAAGTAGATTTAAGAACAAAGGAAACTACTACTACTACTACTACTACACACACACACACACACACACTGCATACACATTCCCTAAAGATAAAAGAATCAATCCAACAGGAGAGCCTAATGATTCTTCATGTGACCACATAAAACAGCAGATTCAAACAAAACTGGTAGGGTTTAAATGAGAAAGAGGAAAATCCAGATATAGTAAAGAATCTCAAAAACTCAGAAACTAATAACTCTGTTAGACAGAATATCAAAAGAAAGTGAACTATTGTGAATAGCATCTCTATTGGCTTAGTCACATTGTTTTAAAATCCTATCTCTTGTTATAGGACATGTCACCTATGAACATGCCAAGCTACTATAGAATGTTAACAAAAAAAGACCTTGAGCTTGGCCATAAAACCCAAGAAAAGTAAATATAATTGAAAATAATTAAAATTAAAATGTAATTAATATAGTTAATTAAAGTGAAACATAATTGAAATAATAAGAAGTATGTTCTCTGATCATAATTGGATCAAGCTAGAAATCAGTAACAGAGGGGTGGCAATAGAGCCTAGTGTTAGGGAGCTTGCCTAGGATGCACAAGGCCTTATGTTCAATCTAGCACAGACCAAAAAATTATTAAGCATCTCACAAACATTTCCTGTATGTGAGTTATTTCTAGCTATATTTACTGGGAAATTAAAATGGAAAAAAGTTAAAAATGTATATAAGAATATCTTGCATTAAACATTAGAAAGTGGACTGACATTATTATTAGTCATGTCGATTTTGTATACTCATGTATACTCATTAGAGGATGAGAGTGCAAAAGAAAATTAATGTGGGGCTATTATTTTTTATGAATATAATGTTGATCTTTCAATGTCCCACCCCATGCATGGTGTTAGAGATCAGATCACCCCAGTTTGCCTGAGATTTTCCTTGTTTCAGCCCTGAAAGCTAGAGAAAACTATTTTGAGAATTAGTTTATATGTATGTATATATATATATATATATATATATATATATATACACACACACACACACACACCCCAATATATATATATTAAAGATACTGTACAGAGGGGTTAGAGTTACATGAGCAAGATAATGAGTCCATTTTCTATCGAACATTGTTACCCCCTCCTTTATTTTTCCCTTACCATCCTTTTCATCCCCACCTCTCCAACTCCTACTCCCCCAAGGGTGTAAAGTACTCCTACTCCCCCAAGGGTGTAAAGTTCATTTTCAACATAGTGTCTTGTACATCTCATTGTTACAATGGGTATCTGTATCCTTATTTCAGCATTTTGTTATTTCCCTTCCCTTCCCAAATTAGAAAAATGTATATACCACATGCAGAGCACAGGAATCAAATACAGTGACAACAGGGGTTATACCACGGGGGAAGAACATACAAAGAAACAGAAAAAATCACATAGTACATTATAAGTACATTAAAACGAACAGCAAGAAAGATAAAATCTCTTGTGTCCCTATCTTGTGGCTCATTTCGCTTAGCATCAGCTAAGAAAATGTGATATATATATATATATATATATATATATAAAAATGAAATTCCATACCTCCATCAGAAAGAATGAAACCACTCCATTTGTTAGGAAATGGAAAGACTTGGAAAAAATTATATTAAGTGAAGTAAGCCAGACCCAAAGAAACATAAGTCCCATGGTTTCCCTTATCTGCAATAATTAGTATATGTCTAGGACAAGCAGAAAAGACAGTTTTAAAACCATAGGTCACACATTCAAGGAACCTTCTTGATCCTGAGAAGAACTGGTTTTTCTTTACATCATGGATCTTTGTTGTTGATGGACAAGACTCTAAGAACCTGTGTGTAAGGATTTTATACAGAAGGAATCTCCAATTTAGAGCTATTATCTCACCTAGGATTTGTATCTCCACATTGTAACTTGTTTGAAATTTCTCTTCCTGCACCTATTGCCTGCTCAGGTTTTCTGTATTTTTCATTCTACCATCTCCTCATCACCACGAATTCTCTCAAGTAATATCTCTGGAAGTGTTTTGTGGTAAAATAAATTAATGTTATCAAAATGAGAATGTGTACCATTGTTTTCTGATGATTATCTTTTCAGGTCAAGCCAGTATGGTACAAGTGACCATCCCAGATGCCTATGTGAATGTGACTATTGGAGCGGATGTCACTCTCATCTGCATCTACACCACCACTGTGGCCTCTCGGGACAAGCTCTCCATCCAGTGGTCTTTCTTCCATCAGAAGGAGATGCAGCCAATTTCTGTAAGAATTTTGTTCCTAAACTCTTCCTCTTTGGTAGTTCTAACTGAAAACTGTTGAGGTAAGTGTGTGAAGGAATGGTATGATAGTGAACAGTCACAAACCCGAATTATAGAGTTTGAAGACAGGTATTTAGTGAAGGCCATCAGCTTACTGACTTGGCCATTGTGTTCTCTTCATATTTATTTATACCTGTTGTCTCAATTCCATGTAGGTCAGTATTATGTAGTTTATGTATTCCAGAGTAGATAGAAGTGTCCTTTTTCATAGGTGAAATAAAAAGTAGTTCTGAAAGAACTCCCATTACAGTTGGCTCCTTATTTCCAGAAGACTCCAGTTTAAATGTTAGTCCTAACTGATCTGGTCTAACAATTTTTGGCATCTGCTTGGCAAGTTAACTGGCTTATTGTGCCAGAAGGAGTCCTGAATAGAATTTCCCAGACTGACAGAGAGGGACTACGGTAGTGAAGTTAGAGGTGAGATAATGGGGTGTGTTAGCAAAGTGTCTGGGGAAAGAGTTTGATAGAAGAAGGTGGGAGAAGGATAGAAGGGTAAAAGGATCCCAAAGAAAGGCTGCCATCTTCTGACACTGAGGGTAATTCTTTCTATGAATTAGCCCTATGATTCCTTAAAAGCATGTGTGCGGATACCTTCACATGTGTATGTGAGCATATACGATATGCTTGCCTATACACATCCCTTGAGGTAAAAGGCCTAAAGCTTACATCAGCTTCTCAAAATGATGCCTGATCCCAAATGGAGTTTTGAGAAGACCAATCAGTGTGGCTGGGAGAGTCAGATATAACTGACTTGAACTTTGAAGGAAAGAAAAGGTTACTAGAAAGAAAGGGAGAACAAGCTGATTGGGATTCAGGAGGCCTAGAAACAGAGGTGACAGACAATGAAAGCATTAGCTTGGAGGAGTCACACCTTGGATAGGGTTATTTTACCCCTCACTGGCCCTTTGCAGGTGCTGAGTCCTCTCTTTATGGGAGATTTTGAACATCTGGTTAGTGGGAACCATCATTTGAGGGAGATTCTATTGATGCTAACCTTTCATCAAAGTTAAACAGTTTTGCTCACTGCTGATTTTCTTTGACAAATATTTGAATCACTCTGTACCTATTTAAAATACAGTAGAATGACATGGGGAATCAATTGACATACACATGTGAAAACATTAAGAATATAAATCCCTGTAAATTTTATCCATGTAAAAACCATTAGACCAACAGTAGCATTGGTAACACCAGTAACAATTACTAGAAGAATTCTATCAGATTCCATTACTCAAAATGTCCTGACCCAAGGCCTTGCATGAAATGATCACATTTGAGGGTGGATGGCAATAATCACATGATCTCTCATTCTTTTAAAATTTTGATTTCCTGATTAGTGTCTTTGACACATTCTTTATCTGTAGCTCTGAAATCCTTCTCATTTCTTCCAGTAGCAGGTGAATCTAAAAAGACCTTTCCAACATATACCGCAATGTCTTATGCCTGAAATTCAGATCAAGATGTACTCAACTTCCTGGAGGTCAGGCAAAGCCAGTCTGAGTTCATAAGGAATAAATTCTTATATATACCTCCTTTGATACCAATATCCAGGGCCATCTCCTGGTTTAACTCTATAGCTAGCAAAGGATTGGGAGGGAGCTGCAGGGTGGGAAGATTTTGTAACCAACAAAAAGCTTTTACTAGACTTAGGATTGTCTGGGAAGAAGTAGAATGGATTGAATTGAATATGGCTTGAGCTCAGGACTTCTCTTGGAAGGATTTAGAAGGAAAACTTGACTTACAAATAATGATAAATGAATGTTTTGTTTTACTTGCTATTTGCTTCTTTCTTCAGAATGTTGGATACAGATAGTTACTCTTTTGGGTTGTCCAAATCATTTGAAGCAGCACTGAGCTGCCGAGTCATGTAGAACATGTTCCAGCTGAATGAGACCTGTGCTTTGCCTGTATCTTGGCCACATGGATGACATAGCAAAGTAGGACCTTCTCTTGGCTTGAAAACAGCCTATAAAATGACCCTCAAAAGACAGAGTTTCTCCTCCTCCTGCTTTACTCTGGTGCTTAATCTTACCTAGACCACTATTACAATCCTCTTTAGGTCTCTATGTCTAGATAACCAGATTCCTTCCTCTCTTTCCCCATAACCTGCAGGCATGTGCTTCAGTTTGGTAGCCCTAGTGGAAACCTTTGGATGGATACTAGTTCTGGCTTGATGGCCTTAGACAAGTTACTAAAATTATTTAGAGGTTCTGTTTTCATATATGGAAAATAAAAACGCTCACCTATCTCATAATTTTAATGAAATAATGAAGTACAATCATGATTGTGAAGGACTAGGAAGCCTTTGACTTTGTAAGCATTCAGTGAATATGAGCTAGCATAATGAGCATCACCACTCACAAAATGTGGTTTTGCAAAATTCTTATCCCACTCATGCTCCTGCTATACCAGAGGAATCGAATTATGTGTACTAGGGAACTCAGCCCAATAAGATACATACGGTTTAACTGAACAGCTGAGATCAAGCTCTTTAGGACTTGCCTGGCCAAAGTTTGGCTTCTAATTCCACTGCCTGCCAGGTCTCTATGGCTGGAGGGGGAGCCCATATCTCTTCTCTATTACTTCTCATCTCTGGAACAGAGCCTGCTTTGCCAATGGGTGGCAGACATGCTCAGTTATAGTATTTTTTTTCAAACCACGATTCGCCTTGTATTTCAAGCTTGTTCCCTCTTTTAGCATTTCCATGCCCTCAAAGTCTGTAGAGCATATTGTGCATTAATCTGGCGATTGCTGGTGGGACATTTTGAGAATGTTCAAGAGACTGCTGTGTTGATAGACAATTCTGTGATTTATGGGAGTAAGATGTTGCCAGGCAGACCACTGAGTGATTCAATTCAACTCCTGGGTTGATGTGGCAGTATACCATGTAGTGTTCGGCTCTCAGATCCACCCATTTCTGCTCAAACACAGCATGGCCCGTGCCTCAGTACTGAGGGTATGGAGGAAAAGACAGTCAGTCAGTGTCTAAAAATGGCGCATGCAAGAGACGCTCGGGGAAGATGTAGCTGGACTTCTCAGGTAAGAACATTGATTGGGGTACTAGACTCCTTCACTGTTTACAATCTTTAGGAGACTGAAAATAGCTATAGGAAGGGGATAGATCGGCATACACTCTTGACAAAGTAGGGAAAGTTTGGTTTGTTTTTCGTTTGGTTTGGTTTTTTTGAGACAGGATCTTACTAGGTAGCACAGGCTGGCTTCCAACTTACAGTCTCTTGCCTCCATCTCCCTAGATGGAGAATTACACTCCCTAGAAGTGCTAGAATTACATGTGTATGACAATACATCCAGCAAAAGATTTTTGGAAGATTTTGTGTTTCTTTTCTCATGTCCAGGTCTGGAACTCTTTTAGCCTCCTAGCAATGATACAGAGCCCTGCTGCTGCTCTGATTAGGGCAGTGACCAGTTCCACATAGTTCCTCCCACAATTATTGTGTTAAAGTAGCAATTGACTCTTAGGCTTGGATGTTTTTCAGTTCTCTGGGCAGATGATACTTTATGTTGAATGTACTCTCCTAGGGTGAATGTAGGCCACAGAGGTATCTGAGGGTGAGGTCAAGATCATCACTAGCATGGCCCTTTTCTCAGATAAATTTCCCTCTCAGGAAATAGGAACTGCTTCAGACACCCAGTTTCTCAGCAAGGAATCTCTAGTGTACTTGAGGTTTGGGTGGTATAGTTGTCTAGTGCTCTTCTGGTCACACAAATGCCCTTTCTTCTACCCACTCTGTTATTGGTAAAACTACAGAGATTTCACTTGCTCATGAAGAGGACATACATTGACCTTGTCTAGTGTTAGTCTCTTCTTCTTTATCCCTAACACACACATAATTTGGACAACTTCTCCATGATCTAGTGTCTTCATGCTCCCTGATATCTTAGATTTTCCAATTTGGTCTATACCCTTTTTATGTTAAACACATGTCTATGTTGAGTGGTTCATCACTTGAGCAACATTTGAAAATGGAGATATTTGATTTCTGAGACTAGGTGCCCTTACTGGCATTTAGTGTGTGCTGGCTAGAGATGCTGAATGTCCTGTGATACACACAACAGACCCATATAACAAATTGTCTAGCCTAAATGCCAGTGTTACTCACCTTTGTTGAGAAAGACTAATTATTCCCTCTCCCCATAAGCATATCATTTCTGTGTCCCATCCCCACAAATGTCTATACTTGCTAACTCTGGTAAAATTAACCCAATGTAAGGGAGTGGCAATAGTCTTATCTTGTTCTCTTCCAAAGAAATGCACTTAAGCATGGGTCTTCCGTTATTTCAACCAAAAGTAGTACAAACTAGTAACTGAGATAGTGGGTAGCACTGTCAAATGGCAGGCTGGTCAGAGGGTGTTTTGTGGACAGAACATTTCTCATGATATTCTGCTCCTTCCATGTGCAATTCAGCTGTCATAGTATGGACCAGAGAATATAGGTTTCATTATCTTTGCCACCTTTTACCCCGTGGCTAGATCCTTTATGAGCAGCACCAGAAAACAAGAAGCTGGAAGGGAAAGAATAGGTAGTTTGCTATGGACTTCCATGCCTTCTACATCTCCCAAAGGGATCCAAAAAGCTCTTCTAGAAGCTAAAAACATTTTGTATCTCCAATTCCCAGTCAAATTGAAAGCAGATGAAATTCTTCCAACTCTTCTTTTTTTTTTTATGCATCAAGCCTCTAGTTGGGAGCAGTGGCAGAAAGCTGAGGAAACAATGTTTTAGGAAAAATCTGGCTCCCAGCTGCACAGCCTTGTGTGACTAGGAACTTGGCATGGTAGGAGGGAAGAGGATGCTCTGCAAAAGAGCCTGGGAGCCTGCAGTGCAGCTGGCAAGTGTCAGGAGCATCATGTGGTAAACCTGCTCAGCATGGGGAGAATCAGGCAATTAACAAGAGGATGGTCAGAATAAAACAGGGGATGGAAGGGCCCCAAATAGAAGGAATGCTATCCTCATTGTCTCAGGACCAAGAATTCTCTCTTAACATATTCTGTAGAAATAAGGAGAGCTGGAGACCTGGAATCTGGGTCTCATCAATTTTCCAAGGTCAATTGATTGTTTGGCCTTGGGAAAAATCACTTCCTCATTGGGGCCTCATTGTCCTTCTCTGTAGTAGACAAGAATGAATCAGTTTTCAAATTGGAAACCTCTTGGTTGGATTTGGCCAGTGGATGCATTTTGGTTGGCCAGCCTAGCATTTTGTTTATTTCCACGGTTTGGACTGGCTCCAGATCACCATGGTTCCCATTACCACTTAGGAAGCTATCACTCCTCACTAATCCTTCTCAACCATTTCCCATATTTCTAATATCCATCTGATTTCAGAAGGCTCCTTAACCCTAGAAACTCTGAACTATAAAATGATTGTGAAGAGGGTCTTATAATTAATGTGCTTTTGTGACTCTACTCATCAGCCTCTAACATTACCAAGAGGGTGGCAGAGAGCATTGGGAGTAAACAAGGGTAAGTGGGGGGGGGGGGTTAAGTACTTCTTAAGGGAATATTTGCATGGATTTTCTTTTTTTTTAAATTTTATTTTATTTGTGAACATGCTGTACAGAGGAGTTACAATTACATGGGCAGGATAATGCGTACATTTCTTACCAAGCATTGTAGCCTCCTCCTTTGTTTACCCTTCACATCCCTTCCCAGCCTCCCCCCCTCCCCCCCTGCATGGATTTTCTTAAAGCAGCACTGTACTCATCTCAACTTGTGATATAGCCTATTGAGCATCTCAACTTTTCCTGGCCTTTATTCTCTTTGATCTCTACATTGACATGATTGTTTTTGAAAAGTGTATACACTATCTATTACAGATTGGACCTTAGCCATTGTTCAGTTTTGAATTTTTAAGAATTATTATTTTGTGTGAAATGGAACCCAGTTGGAGTCCTTCCTCTGTAACTTAATAAGCAGTTTCAGGGAAATAGTTCTGTGTTGTTTTTTTCTTTACAAGGACAGTACAACAAAATGAACTTCCCCTAACAGAAATCCCCTCCATTGATGTGTCTGGCTGCTTGTAGCACTGGGGACTTTCCTTCACATAGAGTACTCTGAGAATAAAGCCTTTCTCTTTTATGTTTCCATTGCAATCCCTCTTTACCCTCTTAGTGTCATTTATGAGAAGGAAAATTGATTCAAGTGAAGTGTAGCAAGCAGGGGTAAAAAGTAGTGAAGTTCTTTCCATGGGTAAAGTTATAGGGTCAGAGTCTCACTGCATATTTGTTAATTTTACTGATTAACTCTTAATAAAGAGATTATCTTGCATATCACGTCCTACTCCTGGTCCAAAATACATTCATAGTCCTTTGATCTTTGTAGAAACAAGGTCTTTCCATCTGAATCCCCTGGGATTTATGTGGATCTCTGGTATGGCCCATGCATCTTACTGTGATGTCATTAAAAATCAGAATAAAACAGAGCTAACCTGAGCAGGGTGCTAGTGGCTCATGCCTGTAATTCTAGCTAAGAGGAGGCTGAGATCTGAGGATCACAGTTCGAAGTCAGCTCAGGCAAGAAAGTACATGAGACTCTTATCTCCAATAAGCTACTCAGAAAAAGCTGGAACTGGCACTGTGGCTCAAGTGGTAGAGCACTAGCTTTGAGTACAGAAAGACTCAGGGATGGAGCCCAGGGCCTGAGATCAAGTCCTAGGACTGGAAAAAAACCTAAGAAACAAAACCCCCCAAAACCCATAACAACAAAAAACAGCTAATCAGTCCCCAGTTTTGTTGGGAGTAGAGAAAGTGGCCACATGCTTTTATTGTAGAGGATTTTTTTTATGGACACCAAGCTATATTCCAAATGAGAGATCATAGGACTTCGGATTGTCCATTAGAAAATAAATAGTCCCAGTATTGACTATTAAATAAAAGATATTTTATGAATGGAAACTGCTTTTGTTTAACTTGAGTGTCATGAGTTAATACTGGCTTTCTGGTTTACTAGTCAAACAAGACCATTCAGGCAAAATTCTGTGTTTTCAGTAGGTATTAAAGAATGAATTAGATATGGCTCCATTTAGGGTAGGAAAGTATGTTAGAAAATTCAAAGGAGAGACAAGTAATTTTCTCCTTAAACATGTTTGTGTCTTTTTTAAATAAGTCTTTTATTGTGAAAATACTGTACAGAGGGGTTACAGTTACATGAGCAAGGTAATGAGTACATTTCTTATCAAGCATTGTTGCCTCATCCTTTGTTTTTCCCCTCCTTTTTTCCCCCTACCATCCCTTCCCTCCCACCTCCACAACTACACTCCCCTGCCCCTGCCTAAATTGTAAAGTTCGTTTTTTGACATAGCATCTTGTACATCTCATTGTTGCAATAGGTCCACCTGTATCCCTATTTAAACATTTTGTTCTTTATTTTCCCCTCTGCAAATTATACCAACATCAAATACAGTGAAAACAGGGGTTATACCGTGGGGGAGAGACATACAAAGCAACAAAAAAAATCACATGATACCTTATAAATACATTAGAAACAATAGCAAGAAAGAAAAAACAACTTGTGTCCCTATCTTGGGGTTCATTTCACTTAGCATCATCTTATCTGGTCATATGTACATAGCTTTTGACCTTTTCTACTTGTCCCAGATATATACTAGTTATTGCAAATAATGGAAACCATGGGACCTAAAACATTTATTTCTTTGATTTTTTCCCTTCAAAATTAATCTTTTTGGCTCATTTTAAAATATATTGCTTTTCTTCTCAAATGATAAAACATTCAAATTTATCTAGATTAGTATGTTTTGGAGTCTTCTGATTGTTTCCTGTCTTTAAAATTGATCAATTAAGCAAGTAACACTGGGCAAAGAATTAGGTGAACTTAGCTATATTCCTATCTAGGTTGTTAACTTTGTATGGATTTTTAAATTTTTTCTTCTCTGGGCTTCAATTTTTCTGTAAAGTGAGGAGGTGAATTAAATAAACTATAGATTTTATGAAAATAACTAGCCTCATTAGATTCAGACGATAATGTATTGAATAAAATAATAAGCACTGAATGACAGATTTATTTATTTATTTATGTTTAATTCTGAAAATACCATACAGAGGGGTTACAATTGCATGTGCAAGGTAGTGAGTACATTTCTTATCAAGCATTGTTGCCTCCTCCTTTGTTTCCCCTTACCATCCCTTCCATTTTTTTTCTTGTCCTAGTACTTAAACTCAGGCCCCGGGCTCTGCCACAGTGCCACTTCTGGCTTTTTGTGAGTGGTTTATTGGAGATAAAAAGTCTCACGGACTTTCCTGCTCAGGCTAGCTTCAAACTGCTATCCTCAGATCTCAGTCTCCTGAGTAGCTAGGATTATAGGCCTGAGCCACCAGCACCTGGCTGAATGACATATTTTTTATAAAACTGAAAGTGTACTTATAATACATGAAGAGACCTCAGGGATTACCTGAGTCCAGTTTTTCCCAAGCTTCAGTCACTTATGTGCCATCTTCATGATTTTTGTCATATTTCTGTCTTTTTGTATTACCAAGACTATTATTTAATGTTGTCTATACTGGCTTCATTTCTTTTTTTTTATTGTGAAAATACAGTAAAGAGGGGTTACAATTACATGGGCAAGATAATGAGTATATTTCTTATCAAGCATTGTAGCCTCCTCCTTTGTTTCCCCTTCCCATCCCTTCCCATTACCTCCCCCTTCATGCCAAAGTTGTAAAGTTCATTTTCAGAATAACATCTTGTACATCTCATTGTTGCAATGGGCCCACCTGTATCCCTATTTAAACAATTTGTTTTTTCCCTTCCCCTCCACAAATTATACCAACATCAAATACAATGAAAACAGGGACATACAAAGCAACAAAGAAATCATCTTATAAATATGTTAGAAACAATAGCCAGAAAGAAAAACCATTTGAGTCCTTATCTTGGGGTTCATTTCACCTAACATCAACTTATCTGACCGTTCTGCTTGTCTCAGACATATATTAGTTATTGCAAATAAGGGAAACCATGGGACCTGTTTCTTTGGGCCTGGCTTACTTCACTTAATATAATTTTTTCCAAGTCTTTCCATTTCTTAACAAATGGGGCAATGTCATTCTTTCTGATGGAGGCATAGAATTCCGTTGTATATACATACCACGTTTTCTTGATCCATTCATCTACTGAGGGGCATCTGGGTTGGTTCCATATCTTAGCTATGGTAAATAATGCTGCAATAAACATAGTTGTGCCGGTAGCTTTAGTGTGGTCTTGTCCAAAAGTGGGATTGCTGGGTCATAGAGGAGCTCTATGTGAAGTCTTTTGAGGAACCTCTATACTACTTTCCAAAGTGGTTGAACAAGTTTACACTCCCACCAACAATGCAGTCTCATCTAAGCAATACTTATTCAGGAAGCCATATTTTTTTGTTTTAGATACATCTCTCTAAAATATATTAAAATGAATAGGTTTGATTTTAGATACCACCTAAAGGCATTTTCATACTTTGGGAAACATTGTTCTGGTTCCTTGTTCATACGTGAAAACTAAAGGTTAGAGAGATTAAATATCTTTGTTTCTTATCACAAAGCAGGTTACCATGGAGGCATGACTAGAGGACACCTGTTACAGTCAGAGACAGAGTTGTGGCCAAAACCCAGGTCATTTGACTCCTAGATCAGGTCACTTTCTATCATATCATGATGTTCTCACAGTTGCCATTAAGATCTAAGGTTCTTTAATGGAGATGGGATTAGAATCCAGATCTTTCTTTCTTTTTTGGGGGGGGGGTCCAGTCCTGGGGCCTGAACTCTGGGCCTGAGCTCTGTCCCTCAGCTCTTCAGCTCAAGGCTAGCGCTCTACCACTTGAGCCACAGCGCCACTTCCGGCTTTTTTCTTTTTGCTTATGTGGTGCTGAGGAATCGAACCCAGGGCCTCAGGCATGCAAGGCAAGCACTCCACCACTGAGCCACCTTCCCAGCCCAGAATCCAGATCTTAAGTGTAGTAAATTCTAACAATAATAACAAATGAATATTTATAGCTTCAGATAAGTTATTCAGTCTCTTAGGATCTAAATTCTCTTATTTGACATGGGGAGAAAGATTGACTAAGGACTTCCTAGGTTGTTGCTGGGTCATGTTCCTTCCTCACAACACCACTAAGAGAGGATGGCATGTGGTGATTTCACAGATAAGTTTCTGCTGTGAAACTATATAGCTCAAACAGAATAAATCCAAATTTGCTTGCCTAAAGAATATATGTGTTTTAACTTTTGGAAAACCAGATGATCTCAGTAAGTTAGATTAACTCGAATAACCAGCTTATAAAATAGTTTAAAAAATGATGAATTGAAGCCGGGCATCGGTGCTTATGTCTGTAATCCTACCTATGCAAGAGGTTGAGATCTGAAGGTCAAGGTTCAAAGCCAGCCCAGGGCAGAAAAGTCCATGAAACTCTTATCTCCAATTAACCACCAGAAATCTGGAAGTGGCACTGTGGCTCAAGTGGTAGAGCACTCGCCTTGAGCTGAAGAGTGCAGGGACAGTGCCCAGGCCCAGAGTTCAAACCCCATGACCACCACCAACAACAACAAGATGAATTGCCCATTGGACATCTGTGTTCTATATGAAGAGTTTCCCCCATGTAGACTCAAGACGGAGCATCTTAATCTCCTGACCCAAGTTTAGGAGCTTCTCTCAGCTCTAGTTGTCCCCTCCTGTAGACATTTGAATTTGTCTAGGCAATGCGTTTAGTTTTCTGATTATTTTCTATCTTTAACTGGCCAATTAAGAAAGTAACACTGGACGAAGAATGAGGTGAGCTGCGTTACACTCCTATCTCAACTATTCATTTTGTATACATTTCAAAAACTTTTCTGGGCTTCAGTTTGCTCTGTAAAGTGAAGGGAGTAAATTTGAAGGGATTGGCATACCAATCCCTGCCCTGATGACATCACAGAGCTGCCTGGAGGCAAATGAGGTAATGTCTGAGAATAATGGTACAAAAATTAAATGTCCTACTGAGTTGAATCTTGGCCTCAGGAAACTGTTTGGTGTGGAGGAAATATATCGCTTCTTATTAAAGGTAATGTGAACAGAAGGAAATTTCAGGTAGCTTATTCTTGTTCTGGATATTCTCCACTTCTCATTTCTGTTATTTTTTTTTCTGTCTTAGATTTACTATTCTGAAGGTGGACAAGCTTCAGCCATGGGGCGATTTAAAGATCGAATTGTAGGGTCCACTGATCCAGGTAATGCGTCTATTACTATCTCGGATATGCAGGCATCAGACAGTGGAATTTATATCTGCGATGTTAACAACCCACCAGATTTTGTCGGCATAAACCAAGGCATCATCAATGTGACTGTGTTAGGTATGAACATTTTTTTCCTGCCTTCTCCACCTCTCCTTAGAACAACTTAGAACACTTGAGTGAACTATGCCAAATAAGTCTTTGGGAATAAATATCTTTCTTCTTCTTTTATTATTGGGAAATAGAGACATGTCCTATTTACCTACAAGGTAAATCACTCATGAAACATATAGAAATAATTGCCAAAGCAATAATACTGCCAAAATGACAACAGTAGATGATCTAACCACCAGGTGTCCCTATGTCTGAATGTTACAATGAGATAACCAATCCACTGTCCCAATAAATAATCACTAGTAACTTCTAGGGGGAACTTCCAGTTATAGCCACTTACCTAGAGGAGCTGTCAATTTGTTTCCTTTTCCTACCATTAAGTCATTCTTTCAAATGGAAGCAGGTGGGTACTTAAAAATGCTAATGCTGGACTAGCTGAAGGGTTCAAGCAGGAAAGTACGGGAATTCAACTCCCCTAAAATGCTAGTACTATTTAGGAAAGGGGCCTACACCCATTGTTGAGAATTAAGTAATCTGTATATTCATTTTGTAACGTTGGGTAAATCATATCTTCTCTTAAAATGAGTTTGGAGCAGTTCCTTTATTGGGTATTTGTTGAGTGCCTACTTTGTGCCAGGAGAAATAAAATTTGTAATGAGGGAGGTATGGTTTCTGCTCTTGGAGCAGGGATTCTTCCAATGTCTGAGAAGGAAATGGGGTCTTAGCCCCTGTCTGCAGGTCCTGGGGCTGGGAAGTACAAAAAGGAGGGGGAAAAGGGCTGACAACTTATATTGACTAACCAGTTCATTAAACATGGTTAGGTTGGGATGACTGATCTAGTTATTATCCTCTCAACCTATGTATTTGCATCACAGAAAAGAGGGAACTAGATCAAATCAGTGACTAGACAGTTGAGTCACTTAGAAAGGCAGGAAAACAATTTATAATTATCTTGGCTTGCTACCAAGATGGATACCCAAAAGGAACTAGCTTGTGTTTACTACGAGGTTTTCCATTGCAGCTACCCACATAGAAGAAGGGACTGGTGCTCAAGAACTAATGTTTAAGGGTGACTTAGAGCCGGGAGCTGTTTGCTCACGCCTGTAATCCTAGCTACTTAAGAGGCTGAGTTCTG
The DNA here is from genome assembly GCF_000151885.1 of Dipodomys ordii. Classification (NCBI taxonomy): domain Eukaryota; kingdom Metazoa; phylum Chordata; class Mammalia; order Rodentia; family Heteromyidae; genus Dipodomys; species Dipodomys ordii. The sequence goes on from NW_012267304.1 coordinate 3,465,481, forward strand.
AGCATCATGGTTCAAAGTCAGTCCGGGCAGGAAAGTCCATGAGACTCTTATCTCCAATGAATCACTGGAAAACAGGAAAATACCGGAAGTGGCACTGTGGCTTAAGTAGTAGAGTGCTCGCCTTGAGCTGAAGAGCTGAGGGACAGCACCCAGGCCCAGAGTTCAAGCCCCATGACCAAAAGAAAAAAAAAGTGAGTTAGAGTCAGGTGCTCGTGGCTCATGCCTACAATCCTAGATATTCAGGAGGCTGGGATCTGAAGATCATGGTTTGAAACCAGCCACAGCAGGGAAGTCCACGAGACTCATCTCCAATTAACCGTTAAAAAGCCAGAAGTAGAGGTGTGGCTCCAGTGGTAGAGTACTAGCTTTGAGCACAAAAGCTCAGGGACAGTGCCCAGGCCCTGAGTTCAAGCCCTAGGACTAGCATACACACACACACACACACACACACACACACACACATACACACGAGTGGCTTAGCTCAACCCATTGTATTTTATTGTATTGAGTCCTTAGACATTCAGGTGTAATGGCACACTTGGGAAATATTACTCCAACACTTTCTGAGATAGTTTATACTGTAGTTTGGAAGACCAGTCATATACATAAGAACAAAATGATATGGTTTAAATCCCAAAACATCAAGCTCAGAGTAGGCCTTATTCTGTGCTCAATGACTTCATGCAAATCAGTCTACCATTCTTTGGCAAGATGGATTGTAATTGCTGGCCTTGTCTTTTTTTTCTAAATATAATCCAAAACAAGACATTAATCATATTCAGAAAACAAATGAAAATCCACAGATTTTGGCATATCATTTTATAAGGATATCATTTGAAATAATCTGAAAATAATATTCTCATAGCAAGTTTGTACTATTCATATTTATCCTATGTTACATATTTTATAAATTTTGGCAATATATACACATAATTCAAAACTGGAAATACTTCTTTTTTTTTTTTGTCGGTCATGGGGCTTGAACTCTGGGCCTGGGCGCTGTCCCTCAGCTCTTCAGCTCAAGGCGAGCGCTCTACCACTTGAGCTACAGCGCCACTTCCTGGAAATACTTCTTAAAAGGATGCAAATCTTGCTCCTATCCTTACCAATATTTAACATACTTCCTGGCTCATATTTATTTTACTATTTAAAACATGTCTATATATCTTTCCACTTTACAGTTTAAAACCTCTATTCATTTTTTCTTTTTATAGTATTATTCCAAAATCTGTACAACATTCTGGAAATTCTCTCCTTCGTTGTTATGCCTTCTTCTCCACCTCATTTTTTTAAGTGGTGGGTCTTCTGCATGCCAGGCAAAAGTTCTGCTACTGAGCTGCATATCCAGTCCTTTGTCTTCTTTCCTGGTTTGTTATGAGGATCAAATAAAATATTGAAGACTCAAGAACCTTACATTTTCAAATCAGTTGAAGCATTAAATCCTCTATTTTCTGTTGTTCCCTGGCTCCAGGATGTTTTGAGCAGAAGTGATCTAAACACAGAAGGCTTTGGAATAGCCCTGAAGTTAAGCTAGACAAAAAGGTTAATGTTCTTGTTAGTGATATAGCTCAGTGGTAGAATACTTGTCTAGCATGTGCAAGACCCTTCCAAAAAATAATAAAGGTCAATGTTCTTAAATTTCAATTTCTGAGTATTCCAAATTGATTTCCATAAGAACTCAAGATTCACTTTCTTTCTGACTTATTCTTTCCCATAAGTCTTTGGGTCAGTGGTCAGACTTGACTGGACTGTATATGGCCTTAGCTTAAGCAGCCAGGATCCAAACTACATAAGGAGGCTAGAGTCTGTGATTTCCTTTCTCAAGAACTCAAAGATTCGGCTGGGCACTGGTGGCTCATTCCAATAATTCTAGCTACTTAGGAGGCTGATATCTGAGGATTATAGTTTGAAACCAGCCCAGGCAGAAAAGTCTGTGAGATTCTTATTACCAATTAACCACTAAAAAGCCAGAGGTGAAACCGTGCGTGCACATGTGTGTGTACATACACACACACAAATATACACACACAAACTCTTAAGAATTCCATCTTTATTAACTTTCCAAAGAACAAGTACATTTTGTAAATTTAGACTCTTTTGGAAATTATGAGACTGCTAATTTTCTGTTGGTCCCTGGCTCCAGGATGTTTTGAGCAGAACCATTCTAAACAGAGAAGGATTTGGAATAGCCCTGAAATTAAGCTAGACAAAAAGATTAATGTTCTTGTTGGTGATGTAGCTCACTGGTAAAGCACTTGGCTAGCATGTGCAAGGTTGTTAAATTCCATTGCATTAGGAGTACCAGCTTGCTTTGACTGGAAATGGGATAAGGTGCAGAATGTGAGAAATATGAAAGAAGAATTGTGAGCAGAGAGAGGTATTGCTGTTGCCTTAGAGATGAGTTTTCTTAGCAATACATCTTTCAGAGACTTTTCATTACTCGGCAGTGAACATGGATACCATGTGCATTCATGAATTCATTCAACAAAGTGTGAGCACATGTTGGTTTCCATGATAAACAATAGAGATGGGAGGATGTAAAAGACAGGCTCCACCCTCCAAAAGTTCAATCAAGTGACAGGGACAGGTAATATAAAATACAAGCTTTCAGTGGGAGGTATGGAAGAAGAGCTATTAGGACCCAAGGGAATGGCTACAGAAGGGAAAGCAGAGAAGGTTTATCAAGGAAAGTGGTTTTGTGCTGGCTGAGGCTGTTGATGAATGTGTGAGAGTATGTCAGGAAGAGTAGGGCTTGGGAGACAGGACACAATTTCAGTGATGGAAACAGCAGTGAGTAAAGAGCCAGGTAAGGTTTGGATGGCCATTTATTTGAGAGATTTCCATTACTTATGACATCCTTGGAAAAAATTAATCTCTGAAAAATATCCAGATTGAGTTTGACTATTTATTTTGTGAGCATTTGAAATGTGCATCATTTTCCTTCTGCAGCTTGGCACATGAAAATAAAATGATTAATTTAGAGAAGGTTTGAGAACACATGGAAGCATTTTCACTTACTTCCAGATCTGAGCTTGCCTCCCACCTCATTTTTGTTGAAAGCAATAAAGTTAAAGGGAGATCAATGGCTTTACCAGTAAAACATCTAAGTTTTACTGGGAAATTTAACTGCATGAAATGTCAGTTCAATTCTGATTCAGTACTTTTGGAATATATATAGTTTTGAGGTTTGGATAAAAGTGATTCAGTTAGTGTTTTGTTAATGAAAAATAAGAGAAGAAAAATGTGTTTATCCTCCAAAAGCCTACATAGGTTTGAAATGAACGCAAATTTCTAGGCTACTGTCCATAATTTAGTTCAAGACATAGTGTCTGATTTTTATGATAAAACACTCGCATTTAATTTTCTGTTCAAAATTGCATTCTGCCATAAAGGTTATAAAATCCCTGTCTCTAAAATAAGGCAGTATCTGAATCTAATAACAGCTTCAGTGGACTCCTAGTTAAATAGCGTAGTTTAGGATAGGAAAATCAAGTTGTATCCATCCGAGAAAGTCATTGTCAAACAACAGAGAGTCACAAGCAAAATAGAAAAATGCTTTAATGCTTAATTGTAAGATAGAGATCATTGTATGTTTCAAAGAGCTATAGCTATATGCATGTTTTCTTTCTTTCTTTTTTTTAATGTGAAAATACCATACAGAGGGCTTACAATTACATGAGCAAGGTAATGAGTGCATTTCTTATCAAGCATTGTTGCCTCCTCCTTTGTTTCCCATTCCCATCCCTTCCCATCACCCCCATTCCCCCACCCCGCGCCAAAGTTGTAGAGTTTGTTTTTCGACATAACGTCTTGTACATCTCATTGGTGCAATGGGTCCACCTGTATCCCTATTTAAATGATTTGTTTTTTCCCTTCCCCTCCACAAATTATACCAACATCAAATACTGTGAAAACAGGGGTTATACTGTCAGGGAGGGACATACAAAGCAACAAAGAAATCATCTTATAAATATGTTAGAAACAATAGCCAGAAAGAAAAACCATTTGAGTCCTTATCTTGGGGTTCATTTCACCTAACATCAACTTATCTGACCGTTCTGCTTGTCTCAGACATATATTAGTTATTGCAAATAAGGGAAACCATGGGACCTGTTTCTTTGGGCCTGGCTTACTTCACTTAATATAATTTTTTCCAAGTCTTCCCATTTCCTAACAAATGGGGCAATGTCATTCTTTCTGATGGAGGCATAGAATTCCATTGTGTATATATATACCACATTTTCTTGATCCATTCATCTACTGAGGGGCATCTGGGTTGGATCCATATCTTAGCTATGGCAAATAATGCTGCAATAAACATAGTTGTGCTGGTAGCTTTAGTATGGTCTTGTTTGGGTAAATGCCCAAAAGTGGGATTGCTGGGTCATAGAGGAGCTCTATGTGAAGTCTTTTGAGGAACCTCTATACTACTTTCCAAAGTGGTTGAACAAGTTTACAGTCCCACCAACAATGCAGTAGGGTTCCCTTCTGTCCACATCCCCTCAAACATCTGTTGTTATTAGAGTTCTTGATTATAGCCATTCTAACTGGGATGAGGTGGTATCTCAGTGTTGTTTTGATTTGCATTTCTTTTATGGATAGGGAGGTTGAGCATTTCTTCATGTGTCTTTTGACCATCCTTCTTTCCTCTTCAGAGAAGTTTCTCTTTAAGTCTTTAGCCCACTTATTTATTGGGCAGTTGTTTTTTTTTTGAGGATTTGTTGTTGTGAAATTTAATTTTTTGAGTTCCAGGTATATTTTAGATATGAAACCCTTGTCCGTTGTATGGCTAGTGAATATCTTCTCCCAATCTGTAGGCTTTCTATTGATCTTTCTAGCTATGTCCTTTACCATGCAGAAGCTCTGCAATTTCATTCAATCCCAGTTGTCCAACTTTTCTTTGATCTGTTGTGTTTCTAGGTCTCTATTAAGAAAATTTCAGCCTGTACCAAGGAGACCTAGGGTTTCTCCTATTCTGTCCTGTAATATTTTCTTTTTCTTTTTCTTTTTTTTTTTTTGATGGTTGTGGAGCCTGAACTCTGGACCTGGGCGCTCAGCTCTTCAGCTCAAGGCTAGTGCTCTACCACTTGAGCCACAGCGCCACTTCTGGCTTTTTCTGCTTATGTGGTGCTGAGGAATCGAACCCAAGGCCTCATGCATGCAAGGCAAGCACTCTACCAGTGAGCCACCTTCCCAGCCCTCCTGTAATATTTTCAGGGTGTCTGCTTTGACTCCGAGGTCTTTGATCCATTTGGAGTTGATTCTGGTGCAGGGTGGTATATAAGGATCTAGCTTTAGTTTTCTACAAGTGACTGACCAATTTTATGCATGCTTTCTTACTAACAACTTTGACATGGCTGAGGAGAGCAAAAGTCCATGGAAGATTAACTTTAGTAGCAAGATTAGATTTGTCCATGGCGAAGAGCAATTCCAAGTGCAAGGGTAGTTTTTAAATGTAATCTCTAGATATGCCAGAGTCTAGATAATCACTTATTCACATTGTGCAGATGAGCCAACTGAGGTTTAAGTTAGGTAACTTGTCTAGACACATCCAAGATAAAGTTGCAGAGCTAGTATTCTGTGTGTGTCCAGAATTGAGCTCATTATTGTGTTCCAGGGAAAAAATGGACGGTTAAGTGGTTAGAAGCATTTAAGGTATGACTTAAAGCATCTCAACCTTTGGTGAGTTTTACATTCAAATTAAGGTCATAAAGCTAGGTGCTGGTGGCTCACACCTATAATCCTAGCTACTCAGAAGGCTGAGATCAGGAGAATCAAAAATCAAAGCCAGTTCTGGCAGAAAAGACTGAGAGACTCCATCGCCAAAATCACCAGCAAAAAACAAGGCTGTTGGTATGACTCAAATGGTAGAGCACCAGCCTAGCAAGCCAGAATACCAAGCATGAGACTCTAAATTCAAACCTCAGTACTAGCAGAAAGAAAATGGAAGGAAGGAAGGAAGGAGCGAAGGAACAAAGGAAGGAAGGAACAAAGGAAGGAAGGAGAAAAAGAAGGAAGGGAGGAAAGAAAGAAGGAGGGCAGACAAAGAAACATAGGTCCCATGGTTTCCCTTATATGCAATATCTAGTATATGTATGAGTCAAGAGGAAAAGGTCAGATAATGTGATGTCAGGAAAATGAACCCTTAGATATGTATTTTAATGTTTTTTTCTTTCATGCATGTGTTTCTAACGCATCTATAAGATTATCTCTTTGTTGCTTTGTATGTCCCTCCCCCACAGTATAACCCCTGCTTTCACTATATTTGATGTCAGTATAACTTGTGGAGGAGATGGGGAAAAACCAGTTGTTTAAGGATACAGGTGGACCTGTTGCAACAATGAGAAGTACAAGTTGTCATGTCCAAAAGGAGCTTTACAACGTCGGTGCGGGGGGGAGGGGGTAAGGGGGGAGAAGGAGAAGGATTGGGATGGGGGGGGAGGGGGGAGGCTGGGAAGGGATGTGAAGGGTAAACAAAGGAGGAGGATGCAATGCTTGGTAAGAAATGTATGCATTATCCTGCCCATGTAATTGTAACCCCTCTGTACAGTATGTTCACAAATAAAATTAAATTAAATTAAAAAAAGAAGGAGGGCAGAAAGAAAGAATAGAAAGACAAAGAAAGAAAGAAAATTAGGATGAATTAGAATATATAGAACTTGAAATCATTGTTTGTGTATGTGTGATTAAGGATAGAATAAAGCAATACAAAGTAAAGAGAAAGGGGTGCTCCTGATGCCCAGCTCCCTTTAGAACTTCTCTGCTCCTTTCTCCTAATCACCCCTTCCCCTGAAACTTGCTCCTCTACCTGCATTCTTTATCAAAGATGAATGCATGATCATGAGCTTCACTGTCCAATCAGAAGTCTGGGAATCACCTTGCACCCATCCCTCTTCTTCATCCTCCATATCCAGTTGGTTGACAAGTCCTGTGGCACACATATTTTCTTTTTGACATTACTGATGTTTGAACTCAAGCCCTCTTGGTCCACTCACTGGCTTTTTTTGGCTCATCCTCTACCGCTCTTCGTATCTCCAGTTGAGCTTTTTGTGGGTTATTTTAGAGAGGAAGTGTTGAGTACTTTTCTGTTAGGGAAGGCTTGAAACCATGATTCTTTAGATCTCAGCCTCAGGATTACAGGTGTGATCCACTGGAGCCTAGCTGTACTCTACTTTGTTAATACTTCTCAAATCTGCCTCCTCCTTTTCCTTGATTCAAGCACCCCCAGTGTCACAGAGATCAATGTAAAATGTTAAAAATGACCATCATCACTACCCTGTTTAAACTCCTTCCATGGTTACCTTGTTCTTGTATAAAATATATAGACTACAAGCCTTCTAAGATAGGCCTCCTACCAGTGTCTAAACATATCTATTATCTTTCTTCTATCCAAATTTAGAGGTGGGCTAACATTAAATCCCCAGTGTCTAGTTCCGTGCAGGATGGATAATGGCTTCAGTATTGATGAGAGTCACAGGCAAATTCTAGTCCTTTAGCTCTCCTTTGTCACCCATCAATGAATAAATAGAAAAAAAAACATGTAAAGGAATGGAAAAACACAGTACCAATGAAATATTTTTAACCAAGTATAAAAACGAAATTATTACAAAGTATTTAAGGGGTTCTATTTTCATTGGGAATTGGTTTTAAAGTATGAACTATGCTCAAAGTCATTTAATGTTTGCTTACATTTGGCTGTTTTAATAAAAGCATATTTTAAGACACAATGCAGAAATTTACCGCTATAAATCTAGGCAGACAGAGGAGACAGAGAAACACTATTTGAATTTAAATGGCCTACTGACTAGTAAGTCCTGGTTCTGAAGTGCTATACTCCCATCTGGTGGTACATCCAGAAAACTGTCCAAATATATTTTTTGAGATTTTAAAAAAATAGACATATATTTGGTAAAATGAAATGACTACAATTGTTACAGGTTGTCATTCATTTTTCATGAGTTTTATTCTTTGTCATTGCTTTACAGTCAAACCATCTAAGCCCTTTTGTAGTGTCCAAGGAAGACCAGAAAGAGGCCAACCTATTTCCCTGAGTTGCCATTCTGAGATTGGATCACCATCTCCTACTTACTACTGGAACAAGCTTGAGGGAAAAAACATCATGTCAGTGAAAGAAAGCTCCAGTAAGTGTTATCTTTGGCAGTGCATGGTAAGGCCTGGGCAGTGGGGTTGGCAGACAGCATGAGTGTGTGGATGGCTGCCTGTCCTTAGTGTCTAATATTCTTTTCTTGGTAAGGGAAGAGTTTATTTATTTATTTTTTGGTTGTGGGGCCTGAACTCTGTGCCTGGGCGCTGTCCCTCAGCTCTTCAGCTCAAGGCTAGCGCTCTACCACTTGAGCTACAGCGCCACTTCCAGCTTTTTTCTTTTTGCTTATGTGGTGTTGAGGAATCGAACCCAGGGCCTCATGCATGCAAGGCAAGCGCTCTACCACTGAGCCAACTTCCCAGCCCTGTCCCTGAACTCTTCAGCTCAAGCTGAGCATTCTACCAGTTTAGCCACAGAACCACTGCCGGTTTTGGGGTGGTTTATTGGAGACAAGAGTCTCACGGACTTTCTTGCCTAGGCTGGCTTTGAATCGTGATCCTCAGATCTCAGCCTCCTGAGTAATTAGGATTACAGGCATGAGCCACCAGCGCCTGTCTAAGAGATTTAAAAAAAAATTGCCTGCCAACATGATGATTTGCTATGTGTGCTCCCCAATGATTAGAATCCACCTGACAATGAATCCAGGTGAGTATGATGGAAACAGGCATGGCCCTAGAGGGGCTACTAGCTCTTACTAACAGAGTTCTAGTTGGACCCTGGATATCTCCAGAAAGGGAGCCATTGTGAGGAAGTCCGTGGGCACTGGATGGTGTGATACTCTAACATGACTGGTACCCAATACAACATTAAATTCTATTTTCTGGTTTTGATAGGCTCAGCCAATGGGATTTTGGTTATTGGAAATCTGACCAATTATAAGCAAGGTTATTACCAGTGCATTGCCATCAACAGCCTGGGCAATAGTTCCTGTGAAATTGATCTAACCTCCTCACGTGAGTTGACCTTATGGCTTTTACTGTTTCTCTTTTTGACTAGGCCTGTCAGCCAAGCACATTAATTAGAATATTTGGTTAGTCTTTCTTGCCTCTCCAGATGCTTGAGTACCTTATTAATAGAGTAATAGGAGGTATACCATTATATTTCAGGCTTGTATTCTATTAGTATGTTCCCTAAATCCTTTAGAAAATTCAATTTGTTCTCTAGGGAGTAGATATTACTATATGATAAGACAATAGTCATATCAGGCTAGATTTCTCTTTAGGATGCTGTTTATAAACCCAGGTGACTTTTTTATACATACAGTTGTTAAATACTGTTCTTAAATACTGTTCTCAAATACTGTTAGGACTGGGTGCTGGTGGCTCAGGCTTTTAATCCTAGCTACTCAGAGGCTGAGAACTGTGGATCACAGTTCAAAGCCAGCCCATGCAGGCAAGTCCAGTGAGACTCTTATCTCTAATTAATCACCAGAAAACCAGAAGTGGTACTATGGCTTAAAGTGGTAGAGCGCTAGCTTTGAGCTAAAGAGCTCAGGGACCATGCCCAGGCCCTGAGTTCAAGCCACACAACCACAAAAATAATACTCTGTTAGAATTTGCCAATAATAATGACAATAACAACAAAATCAACAACAAAACAGCATCAATATTCTCAGCTGAATCTGGTGGCTTATGCCTGTAATTCTAGCACTCAGGACACAAAGGCAGGAGGATCATGAGTTCAAGGCCAGCTTGGTTATGTAGTGACTTTCCAGGCCAGTTTGAACAACAGTGACAAACTGATTCAAAAAAACAAAAAGAGCAGGGCACCAATGGCTTATACTTGTAATCCTAGCTACTCAGGAAGCTGAGATCTAAGGATCATGGTTCAAAGCCACCTTGGGCAGGAAAGCCTAGGAGACTTACCTCCAAATCTCAGTTTGAAAGCAACTTGGCTTTGACCATAGTTGCATGTGTCAGTGTTAGTGGTTATGTTGCACAGTTAACATACATATCTTTCTTCATCCACAGTGAATCTCACTGGTAGAAATCTAGGGGTTCCTATTCCCCCTGCTATTCCCCACATCACTCCCCTGCTATGTGAATGTTCCAAATATTCTCCCTCATGCACCAGTATACATGTAGGATATGACAATATGTTCTACTTTACTAACTGGCTGCTTTGGTCCTCCAGATCCAGAAGCTGGAATCATCATTGGAGCCTTGGTTGGTGCCCTGGTAGGTGCAGCCATTATTATCTTTGCCGTGTACTTTGCAAAAAGCAAGGCAAAGGCAAAGCAAAGGAAGAGGGACTCCAGCACCACCACAGAACTGGAGTAAGTCCTTTACTTCAATTCACACATCATTTTGAGAATGAAAAAATTTCTTAGGTATATTTCTTTAGTCAGAAATACCTCAATATTTCTTTTAGCATAAGATATTCAAATGTTTTTCTGGTCTCTCACTTGATTTATTCAAAGAATGATGTTGGCTACCATTTACTAAATCTATTGTGCCAGATTCTTCTGTAAGCACTTCATATTTATCAACTCATTTAATCATCACAACAACATTTTTAGATTCCCCCACAGTTTTATGATATAATGTTAACATACAGTAATAAATGTAATTTTGAATACTTTTATGGAACTAGAGGCCCAAAGTGATAGAGTTCACAAAAATCAGAATGTGTCTAGGCCCACAGCCTATGTTCTTAATCACTCTCCTGTTTCTTGTGTAGTGTAGGCCATATACATTCATTTGTCAATGCTTCCATCCACAACATTAAGATTCCATTCCACTCCATTCAAAATGTCTATCATCAGAATACAAACAACAGCAGATGCTAGCTTGGATGATGGGGAAAAGGAAGCCTATCAAACTGCTGATGGTAATGTAAACTAGTGTAACCACCAAGGAAGGCAGTTAGGATATTCCTCAAAAAACATAGAACTACCTTATGATTCAGTGATACCACTCTTGGGCATTTCTCCAAAAGATTATAAGCCAGGATGCAATAAAGACTTTTGCACACACATGTTCATTGCTCCATTATTCACAATAGCTATGTTATGGAAATAGCCCAGATGCCCTATAGTAGATGAGTGGATTAATAAAATGTCACATACACATACACACACACACACACACACACACACACACACAATGTAATTTTACTAATCTATCAGAAAGAATAATGAGAATAATCAGAAAAAATCAGAGAATAATCAGAAAGAATAAATAACATGGTTCTGGATGGAAGAACATGGAAAAATTATGTTAAGTGAATGAAGTAAGTCTGAGAGAGACAAAAGGCTCATGTTTCTCTCATACATAGGAGTTTGATCTGTTATAAATGTATATGAAAACATATACAGGTTCATGGGTACACACACACACACACACACACACACACACACACACACAAACACTAACATTTTGACCAAGGTATGGTATATGCAGGGGGGTATTGTAATGGTGTAACTCTTTTGAACAACTAACACAGTTTAACAAAGTGAATATGAGGAAGCTCAAATATGTGTTGTATAGGGAAGGTTAAGGGATGAGAGGGCAGATGAATGGAGAGAGGAATGGTGGGTAAATTCAGTCATAATATTCAATGTATGTATGTGAGAATGAAGTTAGCGTTTTCTTGTTCTTGTCTGGGTCTGCTTTCTTGTAGGCCAATGACAAACATAAACCAAACCAGAGAGGTTGAAGGAATGCCAACTGAAGACGCTGCCAAGATAGAAGCATCTCTGCCACCCTCCATTCATGTGGTTGACCCTAATACTGTCCTGGAACCAATTTCTGAGCCTAAATCACAGCTGGATGCCACCCCTGATCCTTTCCTAGAGCCAGAGCCTATGTCAGAGGTTGAGATTCAGGTAGAGCCAGTGCCTGAGTCCGAGCCTGTGGCAGAGCCAGAGCCAGAGCCAGAGCCAGAGCCAGAGCCTGAGGTTACAGTGGAACACCCGGGTGATGAGGAAAAGGAAATGGTTAAGATATAAACTTGACCCCTATATGCAGAATTATCACCAAGGATCCCATTACTGGTGTTTGGAATTCAGTTGACCTAATGAGCTTCCATCCCCTCCTTCAATTCTGACTAACCCTCTTCTAACAAGGTGCTCGGGCTTAACATAAATCCAAAACAAATGGGTTAATGCTCACTGCTAACTAAATGCGAGGGTTCCTGCATTATCAGAACAGAATACTAAAGAATGTAGGGAAAGTGATTCCTAACTCAGTTAAAAGGCTTTTGCAACAACTCTAGTTATATTGCAGAAAATCTTATTTTCTATTTGTTTTTCCTCTACTCGTCATTATGGTCACTTACACATGTAGCAAATTGACATAAACTCTATAGCATTTCTAGGATAAGTTGTCAGGCCTCTCTGTTCACTTTTATACTTTCCACTAAGAAAACAGTTCAATAGCATTAGTTCATAGATTAGGGAAAAAAATTTCTCCAAAACAACAGAGGAGAAAATATAAGGGTATGTATTATTTGGAACATAATCTTTGAGGTCAAGCTTTTCAATTTATCATGTTAAATTTCCCAAAAGTTACCCTGGTGTCAAAGTGTTATATTTTGATTACAACTCAGTTGTTTTAAATAGTAAAGAGTGATTTATTAGCAAAGCAAAAGTATCTCTCAGTGAGCGAGGGAGGCAATTGGATAAGGACATTGTATGGAAACTGTCAGGACTTTGGTTCTTTTCAATAGGGTTGGGTTACTGGGTAGTGTGAAACTGAGTCCCTCCTCTTGTGGTGTCTTTTCACGTGGTTCATCCAATGTAAAATGGTTGTCCATGTGTGCAAAAGCACTTGATTCTCTTTGCTCTTCACAGTTCATTTTGACATGGGGAGAGGGCTCTATAAGGATGATAAAGAATTATTATGCACTGGTCCAGAACATGGGCCATCTGGGGGCAACTCAATTCTTAGATACCAAATAAAATATAGGCAAACAATTTTAAATGTAATCTTCCTTTGGTAAATATAAAGTGTTTGTATGATAGCTGGATGTGCTATTTAGCTTTGAATAAGCCAAGATGTACTACCATAGTGTCTGATGCTAAGGGGCAGATTAAGAAGAGTGTTAATAAATAAATGATTAGATGGCTTTTAGATAATTTCAACTAATTCTTCAAGTAATCTCTTTTACTGTTCATATAGCCTGCATGAATAAGATGCATAGCATTCTTGTATAAATGCTAAATATTACCTAAAATGCATTAATCTCAGTTTTTATCTGCTGAAAAGCATTTTCATATTTGACTAATATCCTACCTAGGAGAAATTTATAAGTAGACTTACTTTTTTACTTATGTAACCAATCATACATTTTAAGGCTCAATAAAAATGCATTTTAATGACTCCTAAGATAAAATCTTTTAACAAATTTTAACATGTAATTTATGCAGTATAAAGTGTACCCACTTTAAGTGTACAATTTAAAGTTTTGACAGTTTTGCACACCCATGAAGCCAACATACTCATCTAGACATAAACCATATCCATCAGCCTGAAATGAGCTTCTGTAAAATCTCATTGTGCATGGACCTAGACAACCATCAATATGTTCTCCATCACTAGAAATTAGTTTTGCCTTTCCCTGGCATTTATTCTTTTTTTTGTCTTTTCTTTTTTGGTACTGGGGATTGAACCCAGGACGTTGCACTTGCTAGGCAAGCGCTTTGCCACTGAGCTACATCCGAGCCCCCTGGCATTTATTCTAATGGGACATAGAGTATTATACTTTTTGTCTTTTCCTTCTGAGCTAGATGCTTTTCAAAGAAGATAATGAACCTCTAATATATCACATACAGTTTTTCATGTAGAGAGTTTTTTCTATAGATCATATTTATATGGCACTTGAGATACTCTTTGTAGGTTCTAAGGTGAAAGGAAATTAATGTTAATTACATGTCTAAGCAAGCTTTTACTTTGGTATTTTTCTCTGGTGTGTTAAATTTCTGCCAAACTCAGGGATTTTTGGAGCATTCATTCAGAGATGAAATACTATGATAATATAGTGTCTGATGGCTACAGGAAACAAAATGAAAAGGGTCTTAACAATGACCTAATACTTTGAGATTGAAAATTAAAGCCCATTAGTATAAAAATCTCAATTACTAAAATGCCCAGGGCTGGGAAGGTGGCTCAGTGGTAGAGCACATGCCTTGCATGCATGAGGCCCTGGGTTCGATTCCTCAGCACCACATAAGCAAAAAGGAAAAAGCCGGAAGTGGCGCTGTGGCTCAAGTGGTAGAGTGCTAGCCTTGAGCTGAAGAGCTGAGGGACAGCATCCAAGCCCAGAGTTCAGGCCCCACGACCGGACCCAAAACAAACAAACAAACAATAAAATGCCCAAGTAGCTGAAATTCATTTTCCCTTCCACTTTTATGATGGAGGAATGTCACAAGAAAATGCAGTGACATGATAAAGTCATTAAACATATCCCCCAAATTCTGGGGTGTCAGTGCTGGAAAAAAGGCTCTACTAGAGCTTTAAAGAGTACTGACCTTCCTTATTAACACTATCTTGTTCAAAATACTGTGGGATAGTGGGATCAGTACTTAGCTATTGAGGTCGCAGATCACTCTGAGAATCTGTTGAAAACGCTGGATCTCCTCACCATTTAAAAATGCTTTATACATAAATTAGTGTCACATATAGTTTTAGATGACTTATATACTTCTTGAACCCAAGATTAAGAATAATGACCTAGCTATGTGCTGGTGGCTCATGCCTGTAATCCTAGAAACTCAAGAAGTTGAAATTAGAGGATGAAGGTTTGAAGCCAGTCTGCGCTGGAAAGTCCGTAAGACTCTTATCTCCAATCAACTAGTAAAAATCCAGAAGCAGAAAGGTGGCTCCAGTAATAGAGCACCAGCCTTGAATGAAGAAAGCAAAGGGATAGCACCCAGGGCCTGAGTTCAAGATCCATTACTGGGCAAAAAAGAATAGTGACTTAGGTTAAAACACAGAAGACACATTTACAAATTTCTGGATGACTGCTCCTTATGTGGGAGAGGGGGGTGGGGAGTTATTATAACAGACCATTGGTAGCTTGAGAGCTAAGCTGAAATCCACATAATGTATTCCACATAATGTATTCCACATGATTCTGTGGATTGGAAGGAATGGGCGTCTGGATTTTAAAATATAGAGTACGTTTTCCTAGGTGGACAAGGTTGGGAAACAAGTGTGTTAATATGAAGTGGTGCCTTTGGATTGTTCCTTTTAGTTCCCTTCCTGGCATTTGTCATAACTTATTCGCCATGTACACAGGATTCTCCCACTACTATTAGCTTATTGACATATTCAGGTCTTCATTCCTCAGGCAAGAAGCTTACCTGACAAGGATTAAAAGCATCAGTTCTAAAAATGTTTATGTAGTCAATCTTAAATTTCATGTTTTCAAAAGTTATTTTAATTACTGGTCATTATGTTTAATGCAAGTTTGTGAGCTCACCTGGATCACCTCAGGGAATGTTTTCAGCATAAAATTCAAATTAAAAAATAAAGAGTCACTTAGACTTCATTAGATGTCTTGACTAATAATCATTTAAGAAGCTTCTCTAAATTTTTTTTTTTGGTCCGGTTGTGGGGCCTGAACTCTGGGCCTGGGCGCTGTCCCTCAGCTCTTCAGCTGAAGGCTAGCGCTCTACCACTTGAGCCACAGTGCCACTTCCGGCTTTTTTCTTTTTGCTTATGTGGTGCCGAGGAATCAAACCCAGGGCCTCATGCATGCAAGGCAGGTGCTCTACCTCTGAGCCACCTTCCCAGCCCAGCTTCTCTAAATTGAGCTCAAATTTACTTACTAATTTCCTGTTGTTCTTTTTTTTTATCGTGAAAATACTGTACAGAGGGGTTACAATTACATGGGCAAGATAATGAGTACATTTCCTATCAAACATTGTAGCCTCCTCCTTTGTTTTCCTGTTGTTCTTTACAATTCAAAAGACTACCATTTTTGAAGATCTTAGTTGCAGTTCAAGCTCTGTTAATAATTTTATTGACTGTAGAGCTACCTCAAACTGAAAAATATGTCTTTACTCAATGTCTAACTGATGGAAAGAAAAATTGGGGGATTCTTCCAATATTTTATTTTTTGAAATACAAATGAAAATACATTTGTTATATTGCCATTGTTTAACAAGCTTAACCTTCTTTTCAATAAAAGGTGATTACATACAGATATTTTTAAATTTTCCTTTAAAAAGTGATACAACTTGTTTCTGGCAAACCAGCTCATTAAAAAGATACATGGGTATACAGGCTATTGTTCCACATTCTTTCAAAACATACCCTCTACAATTTGGTCCATTAAAATATGTAAGTATTCCTCCTGTAACAAAAATAAAGTAAGCTTCATGGGTGAAAATACAGAAATATTTGGCACAGGCCTCTGAGCAAGCTTGAAGACAAGTAAGGATGTTTTAAGGGTGGAACACAGGATGGCCAATTAGAATGCTCTTGGGGTTGTTCTGCTTCACAGAGGGCAAGAAGGTGCTTGGAAGATAACACAAGACTCACAATAGCCAAAAAATGACAGCCATACTCACTCAAAATGACCCAAAATCCAATACGGTATACTATATGACAACAGAACAACCTCAACAGTTATTCAATGCTTGGAAAGCAGGTTCAAAGATTAGAACAAGTACCTCAGCAGGACCAATCCAACATAAGTTTCTAAGATTTTAAAAGTGAGAAACTGTCACTATTCATACATAATACCTTGTGCACAACATTAGGTTCCAGAACAATGGGCATGACAAAACTTACAAAATAAGAATAGATCCAAACTGTTTAACCTTCCACCATTCTCTTAAGTATTAAACCCAAGCCACCCTTTGCCACTTGCAGGGGTGTCTTTTCTTCTTTATTCTCAATGTAAATGCTTGCTCCTTGTGACACCAGCAGTTTTGCTTCTTCCATTCTCTCCTCATCACAGGCTAGGTGTCTGCAATTGAGACCACAAAGACCAATTCATCATAGTATCAGTACTATGGAATGTTAAGATTTCCTTCTAGGTACTCTAATGTGTATATCATCAGGCAGTGGGAGTGCTGGAAACTTATTTAATAAAGGAAGGGAAATCAATTTCTATAAGAAAGACTGCTTATAAGTTGAAATCCACAAAATAGTCTTATTAATTCCCAAATCATTCTCCTAAATAGATGAATGAATCTAAATGCTTCCTTATTTTCTGGGTATTAGTAATCGTTTACTCCAAACACAATATAAAATAATTCAGGGTTATAATTTAGAAAAGCTTCAATTCATTATGTATTACTAGTTTTTTATTGGAACTTAAATTTTAGAAAGGCAATTGAGAAGATTTTATCTTCTTTGATCCAGAAATTTGCCTCATAGTCTATCAAGTTATTATGAAGGAAAGGAAACTAACTTTTGTCAGGGATTTATAGTTTGTCAGTCACAGTATAAGGTACTTTACATACTATTTTAGTTAAATTTCAAAATAATCCGGTGAGGAAGAAATTACTATTGTAATATTACAGATGAAAAAATTAAGTTATTTAACTCCTACATTTGCTGCAGATTATGTTAGTGATGCAGATCACTGGGATGCAGATCTTTCTAGTTACTCAGAACATAGAAAGATTTTTTTAAAAACTAAGAATTACCGAAGCAGTATTTGTATTTTTGTCTTTGCCTAGTGATAATAAGATTTAAACTGAGGGCCTCACGCTTGCTTGGCTATCACTCTACTACCTGTGTGACATACTTCTGACATTGATTTTCACTGGCTAGCACATAGCAACAAAGGTATGATTAAATTATGGCACATTCACAAACTGGAATTGTATATGGTCATTACAAATGTTTTAAAGGTATTTAATGACATTGGAAAATGCCCACGACATGGTTTGAAGTGAGAAGTTATAAAACTATATATACATACAGTAGGACCCCAATCTTGTTAAAATATATGTACGAAGCATACATATTTGCATAGAAAAGACAGGAAGAAACATCCAAATATGTTATCAGTGGTTATTTTTGGGTGGCAAAATTATACACAATTTTTCCTTTTGTCTTTATGCTATGGCATACTTTCACCAATTCTTTGCCATTAACAGTTGTCACATTTATAAGCAGAATAGTAAAAGAAATGATGTGTACAAATGACTTTTAGAGGGCTAATATCAGGTAGAATATGAATGGCTGCTTCTTGTCACTTACAGGGGAGTGTTACCCTCAGTGTCTTGGATGTTTGTGGATGCTTTGTAGTACAGAAGGATATGAATCATCTTCAAGTTACCCTTGGCTGCTGCCCGGTGCATTGCAGTAGCTTCATAATGGTCCTTAGCATCTGGATTCGCTCCACCTTCTAATAACATGACAGCAATCTGAAAGTATAGAAAAGGAAACAGTGCACACATCTGTGGTTGGGAACACATTTAGAACTCAACAAAAGTAGCCCAGACACACCATACCTCATGTCTATTTTTTGAAGCTGCATAATGTAGGGGAGTACAGCCATTCTGATTGATAGCATTCACTTGGGCACCTTTTCCCAGGAGGGCTTTTACAATCTCATCCCGGCCAGCAGAAGCAGCAATATGAAGAGGAGACCAACCTGCCTGTAAAAGAAATGAGTGGTATAATGAGTTATATCAAAGTCAGGGCAAAAAAGCCACAGGGATTAGTGTAACATTTATGCTGGATTTACTGAGTTGTGTGTGAATAATTTTAAAATGTTCCTTGTCTCCCTTACTAAAGACTGCAGAAAATTTGGAAATAAGAATGTATAACACAGAAAAAACTCAGGAGATAGGATTGAGATTCAATGTCAGCTTAGATAAAAGTTAGTGAAACTCTATCTCAAAAAAACAAGCCAGTCAGCTGGGTGCCTGTAATGTTAGCTACTCAGCAGGCTGAGATCTGAGGATTGTGGTTCAAAGACAGCTTGGACAAGAAAATCTGTGAGAGTATTATCTCCAATTAAGCATCCAAAACAGCCCAACCTAGAGCTCTGGCTCAAGTGGTAGAGTGCTAGTTTTGACCAACAAAGCTCAGAAACAGCACCTAGGCCTTGAGGACTGTGGTGGCCCCCCTCTCACCTTTCCCCCTTCCCCCTCCATTCTCCCCCCCACCTCCCCCACACCACCTACAAAGCCCCAGCACTGGCACCAAAACACAAGCCAGCCATGGTGGTGCATGGTTGTAATTCTGCTAATTAGGAGACCTGGTAAAAGGTGTGAGACCCTATATGAAAAACAAACTAAAAGCAAAAGGAGTAAAGTGTTGCTCAAGTGGCCAAGCGCTTGCAGAGCAAATGCAAGGTCCTGATTTCAATGCCTAGTATCACTAAAAATCTCCAATCAACCAACACCCCCCCCAAAAAAAACCCCAACCCACAGTCCTATAGCACCAAGATAATGATATATAAATATAATTCTAATGTGTTTTCTTTCATATAATATTTTAAGCCAGATGTGGGATCAGAAGATATAAAATTCTGTAAACTACATTCTCCACATTTTCCATTTACACTGTGAGAATTTTTCTATGTTATTCTTTGGAACTGTAACTTTATTGTGGCATATTACTTTAAGTGGATTTGCACTCTCTATTCAACCATTCTCTATCAAAACTGTTTTTATTTCTTTTCTATAAGTATTTCAGCAAACATATTTGAAAAGTAATGCTGCCTACAAAAACGTTCTATTCTTATTTATTTTCACAAAACTAATCTCAATATAAACTAACATCATTAGACTAAATCTCTTGGTATAACAAATATCTATGAAGGCTCTCATCTGAGCAATATTCACCAAAAAAATGCCAACACTATAAAAAGTGTTGGTAGTATTTTGGGATTCACAATAGTATGTCCTGTATTTTTACCCTGAATAACAGAATATGATTCATTGTAAAATAACAGTCAGTAGTGTCATGTTTGATCACCAGGACTACACAGTAATTCTAAGGGCTGTAATTTTATTTTGCACCTTAACACTCTTTAGTAAAGACCAGCATGGAATCTGAAGATAATTGGGAATTTATCAATTTGGCCAAGTACTCACATCATCTTTATCATTCACTGGCACTCCAAGTTGCAGCAAGAATTCAACAACTTCTGTATGTCCAGCTGAGCATGCCCAATGCAATGCAGTTCTGCTGTCCTACATGGGAAACAAACTGTGATCAACATTCTTGAAGAGATATAGAAGGCAAAAAAGCAGAATAACATATGGGTGCTGGCAAATCTACAATGTGAACAAAGAAGTGGAGAGCACTGGATCCCCAAGTAGGTAACCTTAGACCACCAAGGTTTCTTTCAGTGGCATGGGGTGAATAACATCAGTGAGTACAAGGAATTTTGGGAAGAACAGTGATGAAAGTATTGATTCCAATGTTTTGACACAAATGTAACTTTGACATTTTACTATTCCATTACTTAAGTACTCATAATCTCCTAGGAATATTATACACTTGTTATCTCATTCAACTTCACCATCCTATACAGTTGCAATTATCCCAATTTTATGAAGACTAATCCTTAGAGTAAGCAGCTTGGGCCAAGGTCACACAACTTATTGAATGTCTAATAGACTCTGAAATGTCCACTACTTAACTAAATAACACATGGACATAGGTGAAAAATGCTAATGAAACGAACTACATTGATATATATATATATATATATAATCATTTAAAGGCACGAACACACACAATTAGAGTACAACAAAACTGCTCTCTTAAAAAATAAGAAATACATGAATCACCATCTCTTTCAGAAAGAGATGGTGATTCATGTATTTCTTATCCCTGTGTAATAGAAAGTGGTTTTTGTTATTGTTTTTTGGAGTGCTGGCAATTGAACCTAGAGGTTCTATATGCTAGGCATTCTCTATTGATTGAGCTATAGGTCCAGCCTAGAAAAGTGGTAATTTATAAACTTTCTTTCAAAAGTCCAAACTCACATAAAATAGACTATGATAAAGACTCACATGTCTATAACCTAGATTTATCAATATATGTCTATCTTTTCACCATCTAATTTTTTTCATTACTGAGGTTTAAAAAGAAATCTAAATAAATATGACTTTTATTCATAAGTACTTCAGCACCTAAAAAAAGATTTCTTTCTTACATAGTTTCAAGACCATTTTTCAATAATAATGTAGGTAAAATATTGGCTAGGTGTGGTACACACCTTCCAGATGTGGGGAGGGTGGTGCAAAGGATCATGAGTTTAGGGACAGTGTGGAGTTTATAGCGGGACCCTGCCTCAAGAAAACCCCCCTAAACAAAATTAACATTAGCTTCTTTACAACATCTCATAGTCTTACTCAGATTTTTTCACTTGTTTCCTGTCCTTTTGTAGCTTTTTAAAATTAGGATCTACACTAAGTCCATAATGGTATTTTGATCCTGAATAGCTCCCCCATTTTTCCTGCCATTGATTTGATTAGAGAACGGTTAAATTTTGAATGGATGTTTATTAAATTATGCCTAATTTTATTACATTAAATTTAAATTGTTAAACATTACCAGACCATAACAACGGTAAAGAACCTAAAGGTGAGGCCTTTTCAGGATGAGTAATAAAGGAAAATTCCAGAAAACAGGAAGTAGTTTCCTGATTTTGAATTATCTTCCAAAGGAAACAAAATGGAAGTATGTAAGTATGGAGCATGTTGCTCATGCTTAGGTCATCTACACATATTTCTTGGCTTACTGAGGGCATTTTCAATTTTCTACACGCATGAGGGTTTTCTTGAGGAGAAACACTTAGAAATGTCCGTTCACTCATCCTCCTTGTTAAATTTTTTTTAGTCGGTCGTGGGGCTTGAACTCTGGGCTTGGACCCTGTCCCTGCACTCTTCAGCTCAAGGCCAGCGCTCTACCACTTGAGCCACAGCGCCACTTCCTCCTTGTTAAAATTTTTACTAATCTCCCCTTCTTTGCAAAATCGTTTCTCACTATCACAATATTTGCAACAGGTCCTCCCATTACATATTCTGAAAGCACCATGTAAATGCCTCTCAAGTGTTTACAATTTGCCAGTCAATGGACATATGTTTTGTGATTATTTTATGAATGTCTGTGTTTCCACTTGATCTTGTCTCTAGCTCCTCGCAAACTGTAAAGCACCGAAGAGGCGATCGTCTCACGTGATTCATCAAACACAATTACTAGCACAGGTAACGACATCCATGGTATCTGAACGTATCACAATAAAAAAGTTTTATGCAAAAAAGGGAGAAAAAATCCATACAAAATGCTTTCCTTTTCGTGAATATCTCCGTCAAAGACTAGACATTACTGAGAATTAGGCTAGCTAGAAATGCCCAAAACTTAGGAAGTAAACACGGGGGAGGGAAGGGGGGAGTCTACAGTGTGTGTGTGTGTGTGTGTGTGTGTGTGTGTGTGTGTGTGTGAGAGAGAGAGAGAGAGAGAGAGAGAGAGAGAGAGAGAGAGATGAGATGAGAGACAGAGACAGATACAGACATGGGGGAGGTGGGAGTCTACAGTGTGTGTATGTGTGTGTGTGAGAGAGAGAGAGAGAGAGAGAGAGAGAGAGAGAGAGAGAGAGAGTTGTGGCTACAGCATCCGGACCGCTGCGAGTCCTGACGTGACCCTGCAGTCTGGATGGGAAGCAAGGGCGGGGATCTGCCCCCTCGCACCAGTGGCCTCGCTTGGGCCGGGCCTGGGAAGCCACGTAGGACTTCGCTGACGCCATCGGCTGCAAACAGGCTGGGGTGGGCTTTACCTGGTCAGTTCTAGTAGCCAAGGACTTATCGAACTGGATGCTCTCCTTTAACTCCTCCAGCTTCCCGTTGTAGGCCAGGTTACACACCGTTAGGTTAGACACACACCCCTCCATTTCGTTTCCCCTAGATGGCTAAGAAACCCCAGTAACGTCTACTTTGCGTGGTTAGCTTCGGTGGCCAATCGAAAGCACGAGCGGTCTACCAATCACCAGCCTTTGTTGTTGCCGTGTTGCTTTTTTCACAGAGTGCCGCTTCCGGGAGCTGCCGTTTGAGGGCAGTTCCGGGACGGGAGAGGGAGGGCGTGTGTGCTCTCCTTTTGGACTCGGCCCCTGGCCAGGAAGAACTACAAGTCCCAGAGGCCCTTGGGAACTCTGTAGTCAAGTTGCCGGTGGAATTGGCCGAGGATGACAGCTGGAGAATGGAGTCAGGTACGGAAGGCGGCTTCTTGTGGAATTGTGTGAAAGAGTGGGGTGGGCGATCGCTGTTGGGCCATTAAGTCGGCCACATATAACAGATTCAAGGGCAAGGAGAGTCATGGAGCCTAAAGGTCTTGTTCCTCGGGGCCCTGACCTGAAGTGGCAGGCGGAAGGGACAACAGTTGTCGCTGAGTACTACCGCCTGAGTCCGAACCAGTGACTGTGGCTACCCTCCCCCTCCTAGCTACTGCCCAGGGAGAGGAAAGAAGTTAGGAATTAGTTATCTCACATCTCAGCAAAGGGGCATCAGAGCACAATTGTGCCACAGCACTGATGGCATATGACACCATAGTAAGATGATGTGCCAGGGTGATGCCAAAGGCTGGGTGTGATGCCCCGGGCGCCACTTGACAGCTAAGGAAACTCAATGCGTCTGTAGCCTGATTACAGCACCACTAAATGAGGGTCATTTTAATAATCTTGTGATCCTGCGGTATGTTGTTGGTACTTTATCATCACTATAAAGACGATGATCGTGAGTCTTTGCTAGAACTATTAAGCTAATAGTGTAGCTTTTATAAAAATGCCAAATAGTGCCAGAGCAGAGAGATGCGAGACTATCTACTTTATCAGGCATATCCACAGGGCATTTTGCCAACATTAGGTAATAATAAGAATACATTCAAGAAAGATGCTATGTTTATGTTTATCATATTATGATGTACAAGAAGGCTTGACAAACGGGTTGTAAAAGCCAGATAGTAAATATTTTCAAACCACAAGGTAAAATCTAGGATATTTTATGTTCTTATATGACAACAGAAACAAGATTCAACAAATGCTTATGGATGAAATTCAAAGTGTAACAATATTTAGTACTTCCCTGGTAAGAGTATTACTAAAGAAAGGAATGGAATTCTTTGTGGGGGGAAGAACGTTTTGCTTAATTATGTCTCAAAATTAGCAATGCCGATCATCAAAATTAATTATTCCTAATGCTCATTTGTTAATTTTCTTTCTGGAAATGTATTTTTACACAGATATACACGGCCAAATACTAATACCAATCCATGAACTTATATTTCTTAAATTCTGCTTTTATTTGATTAAGTTGTTCTTTAAAGAAAATTCAGAATACTTTTTACAGAAAAGTTGCAAAGATAGTACAGAATTTCCATATATACCTCACTCAGGTTCCTCTTCTGTTTTTCTATTTTAACGCTAATACATATATTTTAACATATTAATAATTCACCGAGGACTGCAGATGTAGCTCAGTGGTCAAGTGCTTGTCCGGCATGCGGGAGACTCAGTTCAATCCCCAGCATTACAACCAATAAACAAAAAAAATTTACGTCAGAATGAAACCTCCTTCTGCAACTAACGGGTGCTAATAAAATTGTGGGGTAATTTTACTTTTTTCAAGTGTGTGATTGCATGACTATTCATATATTTACAGAGGGTTGTGGCTATCAGTAGAAATTAGTTTTAAAACATGTGATTTTCAGTTAATCCTCATTCCTAGTCCTAGTCCAGGAAATGACTACCTTACTTTTTGTTTTCATAAATTTCCCTATTCTACACATTTTATGTAAATGAAATCACACAATATGTGGTCTTTTGTGTCTGGCTTCTTTTACTTTAATAATATTTTTGAAGTTAACCAGATTGTAGCAGGTGTACACACACACTTCCTTACTTTCATTGCTGAATAATATTTCGCTTTATGGGCAACATTTTTGTCTGTCTACTTACTAGGTAAAAAAATTTAGGTTGTTTCCAGTTGTTGGCTATTAGGATGAATGCTCCTAGAACATTCATGTGTTAGTCTTTGTATGGACATACGCTTTAATTTCTGTTGAGTAGATACCTAAGATAATTAATAAGTCATAGGAGAAATTTATGTTTAACTTTTCAAGAAACTGCAAAACTTTTCCAAATTGGCAGCACTATTTTTTATTTGCAATAGGAACGTAGGAGGGTTTCAGTTGCTCCACAACCTAAGAAGCATTTGTTGTTAAGTCACTGTTGTTGTTTTGCGTTGCTTTGTTTTTTTTGGGGGGGGATTGTTTTGATTTTTTTTTTGGTCAGTCATGGGGCTTGAACTCTGGGCCTGGGCGCTGTCCCTCAGCTCTTCAGCTCAAGGCGAGCACTCTACCACTTGAGCTACGGCACCACTTCCGGTTGTTTTGATTTTTGAGACAAGGTTTCTGTATGTAGCCCAGGCTGGCCTCAAACACATGATGATCCTATTTCTCCTACCATAGAGCCTCCTGAGTGCTAGGATTACAAATGTATGCCACCACGCCCTCAGCCTTGACTATTTTTTTTTTATTACAGCCATTCTGAGTAGGTGGGAAGAGATATCTCATTGTGGTCAAATTTGTATTTCTTTTATGACTAAGGATGATGAGCATCTTTTCATGTGCGTATTAACCATGTGTATATTTTCTGTAGTGAAGTTTGTCATTTTTCCATTTTAAAATTGAGTTTTATTTAATTGTTAAATTTTAAGAAGTGTTTCTATGTTTTAGATACGAGGCTTTGCCAGGTATGGGATATAAAAATACTTTCCCCTTGTGGACTTCGTTTAAAAAATACAGATCTCGACAGAATGACTTTAAACTTTTGTTTCTCCTGCCTTTATTTCTTGAGTATTGGGATTACAGGTGTGTTCCACCATGTTAGGCCCATTTCCATTTTCGTAACAGTTTCTTTTGAAGTAAAAAGTGTTTTGATTTTGATGTGGTCCAATTAATCAATTGTGTTTCTTGTATGGGCAATTCTTTTAGCATTATGCCTAACAATTGATAGCTTAATCTTAGATTTCAACAATTTTCTTTTAGTGGTTTTATGTCTTATTTCTTTCATTTAATCCTATAATGCATTTTGAGTTAATATTTGTGTACGGTCTTAGTTGAGCTCATTTCTGTTTATATTTTTCCATGTGGATATCCCAATTGTTTTGGCACTTTTGCTGAACCTACTATCCTATTTTTGTCACAGATGATAAACCTATATTGATATTTTACTCTTAACTCTACACCAAATTTATTCTAGCTCCAATTGTTTCTCACAGCCGTATTCCATTCAGTCATTGTTTCTTTAGCATATTTTAGTAGTGACAGTTTCTGAGACGTTTTTTAAAATTTTGATCACATTGATACTTTGAAGCATACTTGTGAGGTATTTTGTAGGGAATTCCTCAACTTCAGTTTGCCTTTTGTGTGTCTGATTTTCATAGTTGTGTTATATCTTTTAGAGGAAGTCTACAGAGATAAAATGTCATTTTCATACACTATCAAGTGTACACATAATTGTCTTTTGGCATTTATGGGTGTTTAAGTTGTCCTTTACTAACTTTTCATTGTTGTGAATATTGCTGCTATAAACATTTGAATAGAAGTTTCTACGCAGGCATATTTTCAATTGTTTTGCATACACATCTAGAAGTAGAATGGCTGGGTCACATTAGAACACTATAGTTAACTTGTTGAGGGAGAGACAGATTGAACTCTAACAAAGTGGCTATACCATTTTATCTTCCCATCAGTAATATAATAGGATTCAATTTCTCTACATCTTTACCAATACTTATTAATAACTTTCTTTTTTTATTATAACAATTGTAGAGGGTATGCAGAATATGCAGATATATCTCATTATTGTTTTATTGTTTGATTTGTCATAGCATAGGAAGCATATAAAACATCTTGCCATTACTCATAATTCAAGCAATATTAGCTATTAAAATAACTTTACTACAGTACAAGCTTCATATATGAATTTATTCTACCTTGTAATTTTAGGTTGAAATAAGTCAGGAACATCATCAAGCCTGCACCAAAACTCAATTTCAAAGCCAATGTTCAATAATATTGGCTAAAGGCAGTTCTTCTTACATTTTAAAATGTAAAAGTCATTCTTGTACAACTAGAGAAGGGATGAGTTTAGCCTTCTGGATGAAATTTGCCAATTACTGAGTAGAGCAAAAGTGCCTTGTATACAGTTCATGTTTGGTAAATGTTTATCTAGTTTATAGAGTTTTTTTAATTGAAGTATAGTATGCTTGTAGTATTGTATTCAAAATGGACTGGATATAGTGACATTTCACCATAATAATACATCAGGGTATTGGATCTGATTGCTAAAAAATCTTATGGATAAAGAGCTCCAAATGTTTCTCCTACTGAGTGATTTGTTTGAATCATGGTTTTTCATAGATGGTATAATGTGCTTTGATTTGATTTGATAGACATGATGGTTAACTTTTAATTCTGAGCCCCCCTCAAGGCTCTGTTTTTGAAAGAGAAAAGATAAATAGATCTTACTGGAGAACACTTTGTCTTTTTTGTTGCTGGCCCCAAGTTGTGAAGGAACAATGTGATTGCTGTTTATGTCCATCAAGGGACAAAAGGGTTTCTGTTAGGGTCTTGGGTGTTGTTAGGGTCTGACTGCTGCTCATTTGATTAAATGCTCCCTATTGCCCCCTTTTTTACTGGTCAGCTAGATTCTAGGTCCTAGAACCAGCCAAATTAACCTTCTAGACATAAAAGATAACTAGCATTTATGCATCACCTGTATTAGATATTGAGCTTAGACCATGTAATCCTTACAACAACCCTAAAAGGTAGGTTAGCCCATATCTTTTTTAAATAAGCAAAAATGCACAGAGAAGTGAAATAACATACCTAGTATAATTTGAGGGTAAAATAGAAAGTCAGTCCTTTACATTTCCACCATTATATCTACTGTAACATATTGCTAAATATTGCTGAAGAGAGGATGATGTGTAAATTCATACCCCATATAATGCCATACTAATTACTGTCAGAGTTCTTTGGGTGGTAATTCTGCCTGATAGTGGGGGAAGTAATACATTTTTCATGCTCTAGAGCACTATGGTTTATGTCCAGAGCCATATGTATCAAGTACTTACAATTTGTTTCAAACTGTTTTAATTTTATATAATTTTAATTATCTTAAATTTAATCAGCTTCATATTGCTAGTGGTCATCATTTTGGACTATGGAAAGAGGTAATTTCCCTTCTTCCTTTCTATCACTAATATCACTAATATGTCACTCAATGTAAGTAGTCTTTCCATAGTACAACTAGGAATGAATATTTTCTATAGTGACAAACAACAAGCAGCCTGGAGCACCATACAATTTGACAAGCAGCCTGGAGCACTATACAATTGCTTGACAGTTACAGGAAAAGGCTCTGTATTAACTAGCATGAAACTCCTTCATTCTAACTGCTGAGTAGGTTGGGCAGTTTGAACAGGTAGCCTGAACATTATTTGCAATTGTTTTTCACTGTTTTTATATTCAATTTATGTGGCTTATTTCCAGAATTTCACAAATTCCAGTGATCTGATTTAAAATGATTTGTTTTTTGGGGGAGGTATATTTTGGCAGTACCAAGGTTTGATTTGGCACACTATTATTTGAGCCAGAATACTACTCAATCTCAATTTTTTTCTAGTTAATTGGAGATGTAATCTCAAGGACTTTATTTTTGCCTTGACTGGCGTCATACGGTGATCCTCCTGAGTAGCTAGAATTACAGGAGAGAACTACCACCAACCAGCTTAAGATGAGATGTTTGAATGTGTGCTCAAATATTTTTAAGTCACAGTTTTTAATGTCCTTGGTGTTGTATGTCACTGGGCTATACAAACCATGCCTATTTAAAATCCATCCTTTTATAAAACTGGAATACTGTCACAGGCTATTACAATAAAACACTTTATTGAATCCCTGAGTTTTAGCTTTCACATTCTTGTTTCTGAATTATTTGCTTTATAAATTGTTTCTTTAGAGCTACTGATGAGTAGTAAAAGATCCACAGGAAGTTGAAAAAAAAGCACAGACTCTATATAATCTTCATTGAGTTCACTTCCATCATTATATATATATATATATATATATATATATATATATAACCTAATTATAATGTAATATCACAATAAAATTAATATTGGAATGTTGAGGTTAGATATACTATTTCTCCCCAAAGGCTCATGAGTTGAAAGTTTAGTCCTTTGGAGTATGGAGAGGTGATTGGATCATAAGGGTGCTAACTTTTTCAGTGAATTAGTCTGTTGACAAGTTCATACAGAATGGGCCTCTTCATTAGGAGGTGAGGCCTAGTTGGATATGCCTATGAAAGGTATGTTTTATCTCTGCCTGGACTATTCCTGTCTCTCTGCTTCCTGGCTGCTATTAAGTAAGCAGCTCCTCCCACCCACCTTGCCCTACCACCATGATGTTTCAAGCACACTCCAGGTCAAAAGCACTGAATCCAACTGACCATGAACTGGATGAAACCTATGCAAATGTTAACTAAAATAAGTCTTCCTTACTTGTTGTTTTTCTCATATATTTGTCACAGAAATGGAATGCTAACACATAGACCATAGTGTGTGAACATTTCTGTATTATTTTGACATGTACAGATTTATTTAACCATCACCACAATCAAGAAAGATTCCATCATTTCCAAAATTTCTCATGTGCTACTTCTTTAGAGTCATACCCATCACCAACTCTCACCATTCAAAACATCTGACAACTACTAATGTTTTTCTCCTTCTACACTTCCAGCTTGTTCCTATGTGAAATATTTTGATATGTAGTCTTTTCATTTTCATTCAGTTCACTGTCTTTTTTACTTTCCCTAAGATTTCCTTTTTGAATAATGGGTTATTAAAAGGTATGTTGCTAGTTAGGATTAATAAGCCTGAGTACCTGACCTTTGGACTTATTTTTCAATACTAGCAAGCCATGTAACTATGGATAGAGTGCTTTTCATCAGTCTAAGTTCTTTGTTCTTTAGTAAATTACTACCTATACCAAAGGCTCTGTTTACTGAATTATTAGAGCCTTACCTGGCTCCTTTATACTATAGTAGAATGGTGTGAGGGACTACATCCCATCTTTCTCTTTATTCATTATCATGAAACTTCCCTAAGAACTAGTTTTAATGACTGAACCTGAGATACTGGCATGACTGCCTAAGGCTGGCAATCTAAACAGACAGCTGCACTAGGCTATGGATGGAGAGTCAAGCTAACCCTAATCCTGACCTTTGCTTCCTCCATGAAGCCTTCTCTGACTGTGTTTACCCATGGTTACCTCCTTTGTCTGGTCTCCTACAATATTTGTTTCTACCATGACATTCATCTTGTTTGACCAACTAGACTAAATCTCAGTTACTTGCCTCTTTTGGGGAAAAATATACTTTTAATAACAAATTGTTTTCCAAAGGAAAACATAATCTTTTAAAAATTAATGTTTATTATTTAATGCTCATTTGTTTTTTATTATTTGCTTTATTTTTATTATAAAGGTGATGTACAGAGGGAGTACAATTACATGAGTCAGGTAATGAGTACATTTCATTTTGTGCAGTGTCTTTTGATCCCTCACTCTTTCCCAGTCCCTTCCACCCATCTCTACCCACAAGTTGTATAGTTCATTTTCATCTGTTTCCAGTGAACTTCACTGCTGCACTTTTTTACCCTTTTCCCTCCAGTTTTGTACCTTCCCTTGACCCTCATGAAGATATACTCATGAATACACCATAAAAAGAATCATTTGTTGTATTACAGGATAACAATGTGTTATAGAATATTGATTTATTATTAGGATAATGATATTCTAAGGCATATGGAAATAGTTCTTTTAGTATTTACTTTTATACTAAGTGGTCCCCAAACATTCTCTCAGTGTGTGTGTGTGTGTGTGTGTGTGTGTGTGTGTGCGCGCACACACACGCACACGCATGT
This sequence comes from Dipodomys ordii, assembly GCF_000151885.1. Classification (NCBI taxonomy): domain Eukaryota; kingdom Metazoa; phylum Chordata; class Mammalia; order Rodentia; family Heteromyidae; genus Dipodomys; species Dipodomys ordii. The sequence goes on from NW_012267304.1 coordinate 3,496,497, forward strand.
GTGCATAAATCAATATTTTTTTTGTTGGTCGTGGGGGCCGAACTCTGGACCTGGACGCTGTCCTTCAGCTCTTCAGCTCAAGGCTAGTGCTCTGCCACTTGAGCCACAGCGCCACTTCTAGCATTTTTCTGCTTATGTGGTGCTGAGGAATTGAACCCAGGGACTCATGCATGTGAGACAAGCACTCTACCACTGAGCCAACTTCCCAAACCTACATTTGGTTTTAATGGTGTTCTATTTCTTTCCATGTCATTTGAATCTTCTGACTGCTGTAAGACTACTTTTGTAAGATTGTCCCCATAATCTCAGCTAGGTAGGGTTATCAAAGGATGTTTGATGGGACTGGATGGCTGAAGGGACTCCTTCTCCAGAAGATGTGAGGGGTTCAGGATTTACCTTCTCTAGTCCATTTTATGTTCAAGTTTGGTCTAGTTTGGAGAACTTCACTGTGTGTCTAAGATCTAAATCACCAGAAACAGGAGCTACTGGAACCCCTTCAAGCCACATCACCTCAATTTTCCTTCGTTCATGTTCCACTCACACTATCAGGCTTTCCAATTGAAAGTTGCTAGCTGAGGATGCTGGAAAGAACAGTTGGTGACAGGAAGTATTTTGAGGTAACTAGAAAATGTATCACTTCCTGTCTTCAGAGAAACAAACTTGAAAAGGTGACAAAATATGGAATCTTCATTTTGAGGTTCTGGCAAAGAGTATTTAGATTACTGACAAAGAGTTTAGAGTGAGAAGTATTTTTAAATTCCATTATAGGGGTCATGATGAATGGTAGAAGGTAGAACTGGGAGAGACTTTTAGAGGCATGTTTTTAAATCCCTGGAGATTACTTGGGCATTATAGCACTGTATGCTGTGTGGGTGTTGTAGAAGCAGTTCAAAGTTTTTATTGTTTGAACTGAATATTGTGGATACTACATGGCTAAAATGCACTGAAAACACTAAACTGGGAAAGACAAGGAAGGAAGTTATCAATTGTACTTCCTTTTACACATCTATTTTCAGTACATATTATAATGGAATTGTTTCAACTTCTCAGAACTGGTAGAATTTGACTATGCTTTCTTTTTTTTTGGGGGGGGGGGTCCGGTCGTGGGGCCTGAACTCTAGGCCTGGGCGCTGTCCCTCAGCTCTTCAGCTCAAGGCTAGCGCTCTACCACTGGAACCACAGTGCCACTTCCGGCTTTTTTCTTTTTGCTTATGTGGTGCTGGGGAATCGAACCCAGGGCCTCATGCATGCAAGGCAAGCGGTCCACCACTGAGCCACCTTCCCAGCCCGAGACTTTTGGAGATGATTTTTTCTTTTTTTTTTTTTTT
>NW_012267304.1:3497874-3640308 GCF_000151885.1 Dipodomys ordii
TTTTGTCGGTCGTGGGGCTTGAACTCTGGGCCTGGGCGCTGTCCCTCAGCTCTTCAGCTCAAGGCGAGCGCTCTACCACTTGAGCTACAGCGCCACTTCCTTGACTATGCTTTCTAATCCTGACTCTGGTGCAGTGTAATATATTAAAAGCCAGCGTAGAAGCTTTGAAATTTAAGTACAAGTTTGACCTCTTATTAAACACTTAGTTTGGGGCACATTAGCATTTCTTTAGTGTTTACTAAGCCCTTTATGTATCAATTTTCTATTTACTCAACAAGCCCATGGGGGAAAGTATTATCTTTAATTTATGGATGAGTTTCCTCATCTTAGCTTTCAAAACTGGCCATGATAACTTGACCATAAAAATCAGGGCAGAAATAAAACCTAACTCTCTTAATTCATAGGCTAGAATTATATTTTTTTCTGGTGCTGGTACTGTGCTTGAGCCCAGAGCTTTTTTTTTTTTTTTTTGCTTAAGGCTGGCACTCTACCATGTGAGCTGTAGCTCCACTTTCATATTTTTGCTGGTTAATTGGAGAAAAGAGTCTCATGGACTTTCCTGCCTGAGGTAGCTTTGAACTGTGATCCTCATATTTTAGCTTCCTGAGTAGCTATAGTTACAGGCATGAGCCAGTGGTGGCTGGCTCCAGTGTACTATATATTTTTTTTCAGTAAGATTTAAGAGGTAAATTTGTAAACTTGGGCACATTAAAAATTTAAAGAATATTTAAACAGATAATAATTCATGAATTAGGTAGTCCTGAACTTTAAGCAGTTTGGATTCACTAGAAGGGAAAAGTTTTAAAAAGTAATTGCAGAAATAAGGCAAAGAGTACAAGACACTATGTTGAAAACAAACTTTACAGCTTGGGAGGGGAGGGAGAAGTTGGGGAGGTCAGGAGGGAAGGGATGGTAGGGGAAAATCAAAGGAGGGGGTAGCAATGCTCAATAGGAAATGGACTCATCACCTTACTCATGTAACTGTAAGCCCTTTGTACAACATCTTTACAATAAAATATATATTTTAAAAAGAAATAAGACAAAGACAATATCTTTATTAAAATAGAGAATCCTTAGCGATTACTTTGTTGTTTCTGATAAGTTCACTAGTTCGACATTAGTCCACAGTTTATTATTGGTTAAACTTGTTCCATTTTCTGTTTACACTTAGTTGGATATTGGTTTGTTTAAATAGGAATCAAAGGCACTAGAACCACCTTAGCCTAATCCCCCCACCCCATACTGGCCTTAAAAAATGATTTCCAGTAAATGGAAACAAGATTTTCCTTTGTAAAAAAAAAAGTACATTTCACTGATGAAAACTGCTAATGCTATAATAGGAAAACTGCTAATGCTATAATAGGAAAAAACAATGAATGACTCTGTGAATTTGTAGTCTAAGTGAGTTTATAAATATAGCTAGCATTTTAGAATGATATAAATTGAAAAAAATCTAATATATTAGCCTTATTGATAATATGTAAAGTCCTTAGATGCTTGGTTTAAATTTAAATCTGGAGTCTATGTGTGTATTTGTGTGTATATACAGAAGTGTAGAATAAATTTATTGTATTTCTACTTCCGATAATGAAAAAAACATATTGTTAAACTCTATTACCAGTTTGTATCAGAAATGAATCTGGTATAGAGACTAAACTTTTTAATCTTTAATAAAACTATAAAGGTAGTATTTTGTATAAACCTTAAATGTTCAATTCAATATATAGGTTTTTTTTAAATGTCAATCCTTGGGCTTGAACTCAGGTGCTGTCCCTGAACTTTTTTGCTCAAGGCTAGTGCTTTGCCAGTTGACCTTCATCTTCACTTAGGGCTTTTCTACTGGTTAATTGAAGATTAAATTTACACAGACTTTCCTGCCAGGGTATGCTTGGAACTCTGTTCCTCTGATCTCAGCCTACTCAGTAGCTAGGATTATAGCCATGAGCCACCAGATCTGGCTTCAAGGAAGATTTCTAAATGTATTAATTCTATGCAGATCAAGATATAGGCATATCTAATTTCAAAGTTTATATTGATAGAAAGATATATTGCTTGGCTTTTTTATTTAACATAATATCTATGATATTCTGTTCTTTTTGATTGCTGTGTAACATCCCCATGTATGGTGTGCTATGATTAAACCTCCATTCTCCTGTTGATGAATTTTATGTTTCTATGAATGTAGCGACTGAGGACATTTTAACCACATTTTGATGGACATAAGTACTCCTTTTCTTGGATATTAGTGTAGGAGTGGAACCACTGGAACATGTGCAATAAAAGCGTTTTGAACTAGAAAAGTCTAAATGAAAGCACTGATGTCAGAACATCCTGTAAGGAAAAACATTATAAAGTCACAGTTGGATGACAATTAGTTTGTGTTTTGATTAGTAAGTTAAGATTCCATGCTTGAGAGATATTTTTTTTTTAAGTTGTGCTTTGATCGCTGAGCTGGGTCTTTGATGCTTATAGAACATCTTTTGCTTTGGTCACTGGACTGAGTCTTTTTATGCTTGTGGGTAGACATTAATTTTCTGGGTGGTACATAGAGTGCACATCAGGAATGAGAGGCCATTTAATTGCAAATGCTATCTTTTTTTAAGATAGGCTCAAATTGTCTTTTCTTCGGCAACATGGTTCAATTGACAGGAAACTCAAATTCACTTTACAAAAATTTGCCTTAGGATTAATATGGAATTCACCTAGTATTTTGAAAGTAAAGGTACATATGTAATTTTCAGTAATCTGAAAACTTAACTGGCAAGATAGTTTTACATTACTTTGGAGGCAAATTATTTTCAAACATTCTATGTCTTCTGGCAACATTTACTAATGAAGTGTGATGTTGAAAGGGTATGGGGAAAATTCCTGTGGTCTGGGAAGGGAGTGAGGTGGTCATAAACAGAGAAGAAAACTGGAAATGTGCTCCAAATGAAGCTTAAAGTTTCTGGAATGGACTAAGTCTTCTAAGGTGGTGGAACACACAACATACTACCAGAGAGAGGCCTGCTTTACTCCCTTGAGGAAGATCCAATCTTTGCTTCTTAAAAATAGAATTAAATTTGAAGACAAATAGCAGAGTATTTCTTCTATAAGCAATGACTTAATGCACAACTTCTATTCTGTAAATTGCAGAATTCTTAGGCTTAGTTCTGGAAGCATTTGAAACTCTCTGGGGTTTCCATGAGCCTACATTCATTAAGTCCAGAATCTTTTCCACAGCTGCCAGGACTGGTATCTTCTGGCACCAATTGCTTCTCAGGCTAAACCTTGCCAGTTCCCTCACAGCCTAACTCTTGCAGACTCTATCCCCTCAGTATTTTAGTACAAGCTTTCTTGGCCCATACCATCCTTTCATTGTCTATTTGCTTAAACTTCTATTTTGTTACTGTTACTTTCTTTCCAAGGCCTCTTTAGGGCACCACATTGGCTTAGATGATCCTCTTCTAATTTCCCTTAGTCTCCTGTGTTCACACACATAGTTTTATATTAAACTGAACTCTTCTCGGTCTCCTCCCACGGAATTGGCAAGGTCCCTGGGGCTTAGCACAGGGCCAGACACACAGTTTATATGCAGTAAAGGATTGTAACCTTGATATTTAGATGGACATATCAACAAGCTTTTAGATATTTTCAATGCACTGATCCATTCAGGAAACATTTGAACCCTGAGAGATAAGATGAGTTACTACAAGATACTACGTCCAAAAGCACTGGAGATACAGAGATGATTGCTATGTGCACTAAGATGACATACCAGAAAATAGGAATACTTTAAAATACAAAAAACTCAGTGATATAAAGGACATATAAATAAAGGATTATGAATCCAGAAGGAGCTTTTTTCAGCTTCTTAGTGAGAAAATGAGGAAAAAGGATTCATGGAGCATGTTGTATTTGAATAGGGTAAGTAGGACAAGAATAAACAGAGATAAGAATCTCCAATATATCTTGTGGGTCATTTTAGCTGAAACATTAGATGCTTGCCACTAAGGCAGGAAAATCCACAAGACTCTTACTCCCAATTAACCACCAAAAAGCTAGAAGTTGAGCTGTGGCTCAAGTGGTAGAGTGCTAGCTTTGACAGAAAAAACTAAGGGGCAGCACCCAGGCCCCAAGTTCAAGCCTTATGAGCAACACATAGAGTGAAAAAGAGCAGATAACCTGAAGGAATGATGAACAGTAGGAAAAACTGGAAATGTCAGAAGTGGCCTTATTGGAGCAGCCCTTAAATGCCAAGGAAAATGCATTTGCATTTTATTTTTGTTCTGGAAGAAGATGGAAGGTTTCTAACAGTTTAGTAACACTGAGAGATCCCTTAAAACTAATGTGACAATGACCTACTTATTCACTTTATTAATAATTCTGTATTGAGAAATTAACTCCCAAACCCACAGTTTTATGGAAATGTCCCAAGGCCTTTGGTCCTTGACCTTTTTGCACCAGTCTTTTCTCACTGGAAATCTAAATGAGGTAACAGATCATATGACCATTTTTTTCTGAGAAATAAACATTGAAATTGAAAAGGGAAAGAAGCACAACCAAGACAAAATGCTTTATAAAAATGCATAGACATATAAAGTGCTGTTTGCTTAGGAACTGTGTCAAAACATTGCTGTTAGCCATCTGGAAAAATCTGGACATAGTATATGAATTATAGTGTTACTATTTATTTCTTTGATGTAGTTTTAGATCATTTCCAGTTAAATGTAACTGTGTTCTTCTAACTGCAGACTGTCTACTTTTACTCCCCCTTTAAACAGTGGGTTTTGAATTATCAGTTTGTTTTATGGTATGTTATATAACCAGAGCATCTGGTTTCTTATCACTTTAGGTGAGGTCTGCAATGCTTTATGCCTGTATTATTGCAAAAACTTTCTCATCGAGCTCCTGATCATCAGCGTTTTTAAGCCAGCTATCACTATATCACCAATATATCATGGGAAGAATACTGGATGGAGAATAAATTTTGGTTGGTTTGAATTCTTGTTATACTACTCATTAGCTATATGACCTTCAACAGTCATATTACCTCTCCTGAGACTTAAATCCCTGAAGTCTAAAATGCAAATAATGGTTCCTGCTCTGTTTGTCTTAAGGGGCTACCTCTAGAATCATATAAAAATGCTCTGAAAATTATCTGTGGCTTTACTAGGAGTTGGACTACATTGACTGGCATTACACTTTCCATAATCTAGTACCATGTCCCCTCTTTATTCTCTTTTTCAATATTCCCCACTCTCCAATACATTCATACTTAATATTGTTCCCTTCATCTGGACTATTCTGCTATCTCTACTCAACAAAATTCAAGCAATAATTTAAACCACTTCAAATATAATCTCTTTCTTGAAATCTTACCTGATTACTCCAGGGCTCATCGATATCTTTCTTTTCTGAATTTTGATAGCAGTCTATTATTGTCAACATTTTGCTTGTACATTGCTTTTTGTTTATTTTTTATTGTATTTTTTGTCTTTTCTTTCTTGGCACTGGGGATCGAACCCAGGATGTTGCACTTGCTAGGCAAGCACTTTGCCACTGAGCTACATCCCAGCCCTGTACATTACTTTTTAATATTAACTATTATAATAAAGTTAATATGTAACTAGATTATGACTTCGTGATGCTTACCTGGTTCCCTTAATATTTCAGTTAACGTTTATGAGGACGTTTCCTCTATATTTCTCATAGAACCAAACTCCATGAATGTTGTTTGATTTACGTAGAAATTCACAGATAATCTCTCTTAAGAGAGATACAGATAAACTCATCTTCTCTTTTCAGGTCCTGGAATATTCCTCATAGCAACTCATCCTAACTAGGCTTCCCAGTCCTAGAATACTCCTCATAACAACTCATCCTAACTAGACTTCCCACAGAACCATTAAAAAAGCCTTTAGATGAGGAACTGTCTAGTAGAACTTTCTGAAATGATGGAACTGTTCTATATCTATGCTGTCTTATGTGGTAGATATCAGCCATCTGTGACTAGTAAAATGTGGCTATAACTATGAACTAATTTTTTTATGTGTGCTTGAGATGGAATCCAGGACTTTGAACATGCTAGGCACATACTTTACCACTGAGCTACACTCCAATCCCCTCTAAATTTTCTATTGTTTTTATTTTAATAGATTTAAAAAGCTATATGTTGCTAGTGAGTACTATGTTGGGCAATGTAGGTCTAGAAAAGTAGCTTTCTGATTTTTTTTATCACAACAACACAATGAAAATACATTTTATGTGGACATGACTGAAGTGATAGAGTTCTTGCCTGTATTGCAAGCACAAGGCCCTGAGTTCAAATCCCACACTTACGAAAAAAGAAAACATGTGTGTTTGGTAAAAAAAAAAAAAAAGCATAAAATGCATTCTACATGTCAACCTGGTTTATAAAAACGTGTCTTACAACAATAATACTTATTACTGTGTGCAATTACTGTAATATTTTCTGTTCTATTCAATTTCATTTTTTCAAAAGTGCTGACTTCAGCTTACTATATAGATTTCATAACTCATTTGTGAATTACAATTTGCTGTTTGAACAATTCACCATATATTTTATAGATGGAAACGCTAAGGTCCAAATAAGTACAGTAGGTTCCCCAAGGTCATGGAGCAAGCTAAGTGGCAGTGTAGCACTAGAATCTTCATTTTGGAGTTATAACAGGGGTGAGAGATGATTCCTTCTCTTCCTCTTCCTCACACTGACGGTATGGGAAAATCAGAGAGAAAAATCAATAGAAACACTCTCCATTTGGACTAAGTATTGTCACAGCTTCTTGATTCCTACATGAACCATGTGCTCAGTATTTGAATGTTACTGCTCTTTAGACACAATACTATGGACGCTTACTTTTGACCTTTTCCATGACCTGGCAGTGACACTAATGCAAAGTTATCCTCCAAGGGTTATATAGTTGTGCATTCCTTCAGTGACTCAGTGACATGTGACTAACACATGAATTCTTAAAAACAAGAAAACTTGCTGATGAAGAATCAGGATGTTTCTTATCTCTGTTGTGGAAGAGGTGCCTCAAGTCTTAAATATTATAGCTAGCCAAGTATTTTTCTTCATCTATGGGTCCATTGTGCTACCATTGCGATAAGCCTTGTTAACAAAGATGGTGGCATCTTTAAGCAGCACTGGCTTATTTTGTTTTGGGTTTTGTTTTGTCACAAAGCATATGGTTCTCTTTGCAAGGCTAATCTCTTTATTTTTGTGAAAAACATGTAATCTTAGCAAAAGCAAAAAGAGGCAACAATTTGGAGGAACAGTGGTCAGTTGTGGAAAAGCAGGGTTGTAAGAGGAACCAGGGAGAAGGGTATAGGCCCACTTTAGACTGTACCAGAGATTTGGTCTTCTGGATTAACTTTCCTTTTCTAAGGCCCTACTATTCAACCTACCATTTACCATGTCTCTCTTTTATTTTATTTTATTTTTTACGTGCATATTTCTTTTTTTTATTATTTTATTTTATTTGTGAAGATACTGTACAGAGGGGTTACAATTACATGGGCAGGATAATGCGTACATTTCTTACCAAGCATTGCAGCCTCCTCCTTTTGTTTACCCTTGACATCCCTTCCCAGCCTCCCCCCTCCCCCCTCCCCCCCATGTCTCTCTTTTAAAAAAAGGACTTCCTTCTCACTTTTTAAAGACTCTTCTCCTTTTACTAATCATATCCATGCATCCAATGTGTTCTGGCTAGACCAAGCTTATTCACTTGCACATGAAAACTGTAATCTCTCTGTCTCTGTCTCTGTCTCTGTCTCTCTCTGTCTTTCTGTCTCTCTCTGTCTCTGTCTCTGTCTTTCTCTCTCTCTTTCCATCTCCCCATCTGTCTTGCTCTTCCACACTTAGCTGCTAGTCCAGTCCTTTACCTCAAGCATTACCTGCCTTCCCCCTTACCACTTTATTCTTATTGCTATTAAGGCTCAGCTTGGATGGTGCCTTTCTAAGTTAGAGAAGGCTCATTCATTCCCCAGTTGGAATTACGTTTCCTTTCCTCTCCCTGTCTTTCATACCCTTTCACTTTCCTTTCCTTTACTCCCTGGTTTTAATTGTTTCTACATCTTCCTTTGGAGGATGGAGGCTATATCCCATTGATGTTTTATCCTCTAAAGCTTGTGGAATGAAATGTGGATGAATATTTGGTCATTACCACATGTTTCTGTGGATGTGATGAGACAGTATGGTAAATATGTGCTGCTTTGAAGGCTGTTTGAGAACTAGCAGCCACATGACATGCTTTTAGAATTAGTGATCTAAAAGGAACTTACCCTATATATCAAGCTCTTCCTGGCCATGTGATTCCGTAAGCCTTTGACTCTAGGGCATTTGTGGTGTTTTAATTTTTCTAGCTTCACAGAATTTAGAAGCCTTGGTGTACAAAGTATCTTTGTTAATTTATAGGAAAAAGTTTTCTTCAAGGTGATTCTTTCTTTTACTTGCAGTTTTCTAAGATTACCCCTAGAAATGTAGTTAATCACTAGAAAAAGTAAGAACTCAGTAAAAATGGCAGAGGTAGAACCTTTGAAAATTCTCTCCATAATAGCAATGCAGAAACTTACAGCACTTGTCAGAATCAATATTTTTGAGAAAAATGCAGTAAAAGCTTGCAGTAATTCAGGGAACATTTACTCAAGAGAGCCAACTGTCTTTGAGTAAGAAGAATGAGCTTTAGGATGTTTTTGCTTGCTCTGACCCCTTGCTCCCCTGCTCCACTGCTCCACCATAGCCTGAAATCAGCAGCCATCACACAACCCGCAGCCTGGCAGCTACTGAAGATAAAACGGAGTGGTAGAGCCTTTAATAGTTACATTTCTAGAGAATTGAACTGAATTATTCACTCTGTCTGATAGTTCTCTGGAACACCCCACCTCCAAGACTGTTTATTTGACCTAACGGGGATTAAGAAGGCTTCTACCAAGGGTCCTTTTCCCCGCTGAAAACCATTAGAAGCAATTGATTAACTTCTCAGAAGCCTGAAGAAGTGGGAAACATTTCCAGCTAACCAAGGAGCCTAAAAGGAAAATCTGGGAAATAAGATTCTTGGCAACTCTCAAAAGCTTGTGTAGATTCCTGGGAAGGTAGAAGAGTGAATGTATGCATAGAGAATGCTGGGCATTTCCAGAACTGGGCACATGCTCAGGAAAGACCTGAATATATCTTAAGCTCTCATTCTGGCTAATCTAAGCAGAAAGAAGGCAAAGTTATCTCCTTCCTGGTTGAGTGCCAATGACATGCCCTGACATGTACTTAGAGCCCCTTGGTCAAGATTGGAACTTTTTGGTTCCATAAAAGAAAAGAAAACGTTGTCCATTTATTAGTTAGCCACTACTATAATCCAGCAGAGACTTCAGCTTAATAATCATTATAAAAATACAATGGGATGAAGTCCTTGTAGGAGTGAATTCTTGTTCTGCTGAGCTGAATGTATATACTTCTGTCTGTATAGACCCATGTCTCTCTAAAAAGAGCAGGAACTCAGCACCAGGTTGATACTTGCCTTGTTCAGTTTGAAAAGCAAGACAAAAATAGTTTGTGAAAAACAATTTAAGGGGGTTTGCTATTAGAAGTAATTGTTTAGAAATGGGAAGTAATTGTCTTTGAATTGTATATTGTGCAAAAATAATGGGTTTGTTGTGATGTTTCCATAAATGCATATAATGTGATTTGATCATATCCATCCCTCTATTTTTCTTTTTTCTGTTTATTTTTGGGGGAAGTACTTTGATTTGAACTCAGAGCTTCACACTTGTTAGGCAGGTACTCTACCTCTTGAGCCACACCACCAGCCCTTTTTGGCTCTAGTTATTTTTGAAATAGGTCTCACCTTTTGCCTTGACCAGTTTGGACAGTAAGTGTCCCATTTAAGCTTCCCACCAAACTGGAATGACATACTATCATACCAACTTGTTCTGTGAGATGAGATCTTATGCACATTTTTCTCAGGTTGCCCTGGAACTGCCATCCTCTGTCTCAAGTCTCTCAAGTAGCTAGGATCATAGGCACTCCTGCCTTCCCCCCTGCAGTCCCTTTTACAGAATTTTATATGGGCTTCCTCATGATATGTGGTGTGTGTGTGTGTGTGTGTGTGTGTGTGTGTGTGTGTGTTGGACCTGGGGCTTGAAATCAGGGACTGAGATGATGTGGTGTGTGTGTGTGTGTGTGTGTGTGTGTGTGTGTGTGTGTGTGTTGGACCTGGGGCTTGAAATCAGGGACTGAGTACTTTCCCTAAGCTTTTTTGCTCAAGGCTAGCATTCTTGAGCCACAGCACTACTTCTGGGATTTTGGTGGTTAGTTGGAGATAAGAGTCTCATGGACTTTCCTGCCCTGGCTGGCTTCAACTCATGATTCTTTCCTGCCTTGGCTGGCTTCAACTCATGATTCTTAGATCTCAGTCTCCTGAGTAGTTAAAATTACAGGTGTGAGTCACCAGCTCCTGTCTATGAACTTTTAATATATACATATAATGCACTTCCATCCAATTTTACCACACTAGTTTTCCCATGGAAATTGGATTTTAACCACTTCTGAGATAGCTTTGTTATCTGAGTTCTTTTTTTTTTTGTTTTGTTTTTTGTTTGTTTTTTTTTGGCCGGTCATGGGGCCTGAACTCTGGGTCTGGGTGCTGTCCCTCACCTCTTCAGCTCAAGGCTAGTGCTCTACCACTTGAACCATAGTGCCACTTCTGGCTTTTTCTGCTTATGTGGTGCTGAGGAATCAAACCCAGGGCCTCATGCATGCAAGGCAAGCACTCTACCACTGAGCCATCTTCCCAGCCTGAGTTCTTATATAAATGTGTTCTCTCTTTCTGAGGCTCTTTATATATAATCTCCTGAGTTCACTTCTCTCTACTTCTGTTAATCTCATCTTATTCAAATGAATTGTTCCATACACGTCACTTTGACTAAAGGCTGACTGTGGCTAGATACAGTGAACTCTAACATTCTATCTTGTAAGAGAAAAATCAAGAAGAATAGAGACTATAATGACCTTCATGCTGGCCTAGCTAGTTCTGAGAGGGGGTGAAGAGCCAGAGTCAAATTCTTTGGCTACCATTTTGCTCAGAGTCATCCCAAATGAAGCAGAACAGTTGTCATGGGCTTTAAAGGGCTGTACTCATTTGACCAGATAGCTGGGCAATGACTCACTGAGACAGGGTTGGAGATAGAGAAATGATTTTTGCAGCCAGTACTAAAAACAGACCCATGGCTTATATGCATACATGCTGTACATTGAATCATTGCCACCCTTCATCACCCCTACCATGTGGCACATAGGCTGCCCTATTCTCAAGTTACATCTTTTTTTATGTTCATTTTCTTCCTAAGTTACACTGGATATTCATTCCCACCTGATTTCTCCTATCTGTGCAAGGTAGGGGGTGGGATGTGAAGATTTTAAGTATGATATATCCATCTGTGTCTACCACTTTCTGGGGATGGTCTGACCTGGATGATCATTTTTAGCCTGGTATTTCCTGAACAAGGGCCAGGAGCTGAGGCCAGCAGCACAGAGGTTAAGAGGGCATAGGTTTCCTGGCAGATTTGACAGTGATGAATTTTCAGTGGGGAATGAGATAGTGCTTTCATTTCTAACTATTTTAAGGGTTGAAATACTATAGACTGTACTCTTAATAATTAAAACATACTAAAGAGAAATACTACTTCAATTCCTAAAAGCTTGCACTATGCTTCAAGAAAGGCAACACCCCTGATTAGTTGTGTTTCTAAAATGCTTTGCAGATTGTAACTTCAACTTCCAGCAAAGTATTTTGAGCAGATGAACCTGGTTTCATGATCAAAAAGACTTGTTTATATTTAGGAACATTTGTTTCTGTCAGGATAGCACACTACCTTGAGGAGGGGGGCAAACACTGTCCTTTGTAGGGAGTTAGACAATACAGAATGCCATCTGCACAAGAAACTGCGTCTATAGGATGCATAGGGATTACTTTCAGAGAGTCTCTGCAGCCACTTGTAGCTTCACTAAGAGCCTCTGCTCTCTGTGAGCTCCCCTTTCCACAAAGGCCAGGGAGCCTACAAAAATGGATGGATGGCATGTGTTAGCCTTGAGCTTGGAATTTTTTTCTCACATAAATAGCACCATAAACTGGGAAATCAATTTAATTTTTCTGGTTACAGATTAAAGTAGGATTTTTTTGTGGGCTGACTTAGTAACTTATTTACTACCTACAGTATTATTTCCTTTAAAAATAACTTCCAAAGAATTTGGAAGCAGTCTTTCTTCATGAGCCAATCTTGAGAGTCTTTGAGTAGAACTGTTCCTCATAAATAGTGCACAATGAAATATTTTAACTCTTCTCCTATTGCAAGGGAATAAGTTGTGGAAGTGTGGCCTATGAACTAATGAAGTTCACTTTTTTTAATCTTGAGAGATATCCATAAGATAAACAGTGGTTTTGCTTCTTTCATATTTACCACTCAATAGCTGGAAAACCAAATATGTGGAGGGTTTCCCCTGTATATCAAGCAATTCTCCATCAGACACCTCAAGTGTGTCCTGGGATTTGATTGAATTTTGACATGAGTGGAATTGGAATCAGAGCCCAGAGTTTAAGGGCTCAGCCTTACCAGACTGTTCTGTATTGTGAATGTCCAGTAAAGACCTGTGTTTCTGATCAACTGGTTGTTAAGTCAGGATTCCTTTGTTCCTCTTTTGGGGTTCAATAATTTGTAAGGAGGGTTCATCAAATGCAAGGAAACTCTTTAATTATGGTTACCTACTTAATACAAATGGCATTACATATAGGCAAACCACAAAGTGGCAGACAGAGATGTGGGTGGTGGGACATGTGGGTAAGAAGGGGTTCTTTGTTTCTTCAGGCACAGTGCCCTCCGGGTACTTTCACATGGTTGGGCAGCAACATGGATGCTGTCCAAATGCCAGAGTTCAGAGATTTTTTTATGGAGACTTCATCATGTAGATATGATCTATTTCATTGGTTCTCCATCCTCTCACTTTTTCCTAGGGGTGGGGATATGGTGTGGCTGAAACTTCCAAGTTTCTACTGTTTGCTTGATCTTTTAGGTAAATAGCCCCCATCTAAGAACCCACAAAAAGTCATCTCATTAGAACAAAAGATCTTATTACCCAGACAGTTCCAAGGCATGAGGAACTCTGTGTGTGGAACAAGGGTCAAACAGCAAATATCAGTACAAAAAATACACCTGACATCTCCAGTGCTCAGAAAATACAGTAACACAGGTTTTAGGAGCTCTGTGCAGAAAACAGGGAGAGCGATCAAATATGTAACTTTATTGTGTTACAACATCACAAGTTATTTGTCACTTCTAAGAATGAGTTGTATTTATTTCATTTTTTGTATGAGTTTGAAATCAGAGCCTTAGAGGCTGGGAAGGTGGCTCAGTGGTAGAGCGCTTGCCTTGCATGCCTGAGGCCTTGGGTTCGATTCCTCAGCACCACATAAGCAAAATGAAAAAAGCTGGAAGTGGCGCTGTAGCTCAAGTGGTAGAGTGCTAGCCTTGAGCTGAAGAGCTGAGGGACAGTGCCCAGGCCCACTACCGGACCCAAAATAAAAAAAAAATTGAGAATGAAATCAGAGCCTTATGCTTGCCACATTCCCAGCACATGTTATATTGATTTAATTTTCTTTTTAAATTATCTTGCTGGATGAAGGGGTTTTAATTTACCTTGTCAGTTACAAATACAGTGTATCTTGATCAATGTTATACATCCCATCATTCTCTCCCATCTTTCCCAACCTCATCCATACCCTAAAAATTACATGGTTGTAAAGACCATGTTTTCCTACCTGTCCTCTCATTTATCTATCCTCTTTCCCCTTGAAGTTGACTCCCCACTTCTCTGACATTCTGGGTCCTTTTGGGGGCTTTTAGTTGCTTATCTCATTGCCTGGGATGTAATGAATAGTAATATGAGGCAGGTGTCCTTAGGACAATTTCCTTGTATATTGTTTCATGGAGGGATACCACCACCATACACACCTCATCTCCCTAACATATTTCCACCCACATACCACCACCATACACAGAACATTTGCTGCTCATATATATGCTGTGCATATATAAAGATGATGTGTCTTGGGCTGGGAAGGTGGCTCAGTGGTAGAGCACTTGCCTTGCATGCATGAGGCCCTGGGTTCGATTCCTCAGCACCATATAAGCAGAAAAAAAGAAAGATGTGTCTTGATCAGGGTCACCCCAGCTGTCACTCTCTCTTGACCCTCCTCCCTCCCAAACCAATCTCATCAGGTTTCATTGTTCCATTTTCACACAGTTACATAAAGTATTCAGGTCATAGTCACCCTTCAGGTCATAGTCACCCTGTTTTAACCTTTGTCTTTTCCCTTCCTAATAGTACCCACATCCCAGACAGGACCAGTTTCAACTTTATGTATGTTAACTCTAAATGTTTCACCATTGCATTCACACCTATAATAGTATTTTAATCAGATTTTCCCCCATTTGGGGAAGAACGCTACCATCAGACCTCTAATAGCTCTGACCTGGATTTCACTACACACACACACACACACACACACACACACACACACACACACACGGAGCATCCTTTCCCTCTCTTATGGGTCCTATTCCTCCATGTCTGGACATGTCAATTGGACAGCCACCCCCAGAGGACTCGCCTCCCTCCCTTCCCAATCACCCCCTTTTACTCTTTTCCTCTCCCTCCCCACCATCACAGAGCACACAGAAATGCATATGAGACCATCTCGATGTATTTTATTTCAACGTCTTATGTCCCTATTGGGATAACATGTGCTGTGACACAGCAGACCATCTGTCAGTGGCTAAGGCTGTAGACACCTCGGGAGATGGCCCCGAGGACTGTCCCTGGCCTGGCTCTCAAGTTAGTGGCTGCCTAGATGATGGACCTTTCTTGTTCTGGTCCTTTGCTGGCTCAGGTTTACGCAGCTGCTTATTAAGGAGGCGACCACAGGTTGGCGCTGGCCCTGTTCCTTTCTTGGAAGTAGGTAGAGCAGCAGATCTGGTTGTTCCCTTTCTGTTCCACGCGCTTTGCTGTCTGCCGCGCCTGAGACCCACCACAGCTGTTTTCTGGACCGGGAAGGACAACAAGGATCTCTTAGAAAGGCATTGGATGGAGAGAAGGGAAAAGGGGCTTCATTGGAAGGGGTGAGGTCTAGGAACATTTTGTTCCAGGAGGGGCCAGAGGAGAATCTTGGAGCCAGGGAGGGTCAATAGGAACAAGGGGAAAATCTTGGGTGGGTCACCTCACCTTTCCTTTGGATATGGGTCTTGACAGAGGCTTCATGCTCTTCCCAGGTTTGTTTGATCTTCCTCGCACTAGTGAGGTTCCCTTGTGGACAAGGGCAGCAGCAGCAACAGCAGCAGCTGCAGCCCTACTCCTTGTAATAATGGTTCTAGTCATCCTTTCTACTTCCCTCACCTGGAGCCGTCTGACTTCCAGACCTTGGGACACTCACCTATATGCCCACCTTGGACAGGGTGGCCACGCCCCTAGCCATTGTTTTGTCAGCAAGCTTCTCTCCAGCCAGCCAATCCCTGACCAGGGAGGAGCTTATACATCACAAAGCACCATCTTGGCTTCTGTTGAGGCAGTTGTGGTGATGGTGGTGAATGGATATAGAGGGGAAGGAGAGGGAAGGTTCTGGAAAGGGAGGCCAAGTATTTCAAGTCGGAGAAACAGCTTCACTACATTAAAAAATTATCATTTTAAAGATAGTTCATTTTAATGAGTCAGTTTATGACTGACTTGATCTTGGCTACATCTTAATCAATGTTACCCCTTCCATCATTCTGCCTTCATCTGTCCCACCTCATCCACTTCCTACAAGTTATATTCAGTAACATACTTAAGAACCTTCTTTGTAGAATAAATGTATGAATGTGTATGTATGAATAAAGTGACAAAAATCCGTAAAAATATCTTGTTCTCCAGCTACAATCTTACTACTTTTATAATTGTACAATCTTTCAGGCTTTCCAAAGTCCCTTCTAGGCCATTAACTTCTAGAAATGGCACCAGACAAACCTTGTCAGACTTGCTATCACCTGGGCAGGAGGCAGGTATACAGGCACTACTGTTTTAACTTGATGCATTCTTTCAAGGAGAAGCTGGAATAAGTGTCCAAGGTAATTATCAGTCAGTAAACAACAGCAGTAAGTCCTTTGTATTAAATTTTATGCATATTTATTTTATTTTATTCTTTTAGTTTTATCCAAGTATGAAAACCAGATTACTATATTCACTGACTACCTAGAAGAATTTCCAGATACAGATGAACTGGTGTGGATCCTGGGGAAGCAGCATCTCCTTAAAATGGGTAAGGTCTGTCAGTATTGGTCTTTAAGAACCCAATTGAGGTAGGCACCTGTGGTTAAGGTCCTGTTCTTTTCCTCCTACTTAAAAAAATAATACTGGGGTTTGAGCACATGACCTCATGTTTTCTACCACTTGAGACATTGTTCCATCCCTTTTTGTTTGGGTCTTAACACTTCTTGCTCAGGCCAGCTTCAGACCTTGATCCTCCTCCCTTTGCCTCCCTTATAGCTGGAATTACATACATGAGGTACCATTCCTGGCTTGTTATTTGATATAGGATCAGGCTAACTTTTTGCCCAATCTGGCCATTAACTGCAGTCCTCCTATCTGTGCCTATAATTAGCTAGGATTACAGGTGTAGACCACTACCCATGACCTTTTCTTTCTTGAGTTGATAGAGATTGGCTTTGATCAATGTTGAGGCTACTCTGAAGAAGATTTACCATGTTGAAACAGTTTTAGTTTCAGACCCTTTGCTTGATGCACAGGTCTCTCTTCCAAGAGTGTACAATTTGTTATAGGTTTTATTTATTTATGGTACTTGTCTTGAATTGAGGGCCTGGGTACTGTCCTGGAGCTCTTTTGCTCAAGGCTAGTATTTTACTACTTGATCCACAGCTCCACTTGTGACTTTTTGGTGGTTATTTGGAAATGGGAGTCTTACAGGCTTTCCTGCCTGAGCTGGCTTTGAACCATGATCCTCAGTTCTCAGCCTCCTATGTAACTAGAATACAGGTGTGCACCAACATTGCCTAGATGGTTATAGGTTTTAGTACAGTGTGTAAAGGGAATCTATTTTTATATTTCTCCTTAAAGGAGAATCCCCACATTCTATGAACCTTGATTCCTAAAAACAGGATCCACTCTGGAGTCACTAACCAGTATCTACTCTTTGGTGTCTGTGCTACATATTTTTCATTTCATATCCTTTGCTTATCTAGATAAAACATGATTATAAAAAAACAATATCGTGCATGAGAAGCATTTATGTTTTAGATAATTTGTTTTAGATAATAGATGATCTCCATTTATCCTGGTTTTGTATAAACCTGTTAGCCACTGTAGCCAAGATAGAAAGATTTGATTTTCTTCTTGATTGAGTGAAATTCACATTTGTATAGACTGGGAAAGATCTTGTGCTATGAAATTGCTGAGGACCCAGCACCTAGAGGAAAGTTGAGCTAGAGAAGAAGCAGTTTTGAAAATGGAACCTTTCTGAAGAGGAATCCTTGTCAGAGGTTTTGAAGCACAGAGTAAGGGTCAAATGTACAGAAGTTAGGTCTTCCTCACTCCTCCTTTGCCAGGCTTCATTATTTTGATTAGAAAATTGAGAACAGTGGAGAAAGCCTGGTGCTAGCAGTTAGGAGACCTTGTGTATTCAGATTTTTCTAGCTCTGGTAAGTCACTTCTTTCTGGATCTTAACTTGCTTTCCCATGACTTAAAATGAGGAGACAGGAGAAGGCTTCTTCTAGTTCTGTTTTCCAGGAGACCCCAGCTTGCTAAATGTGTTCAGAAACTAAGTGGGGGGCTGGGAAGGTGGCTCAGTGGTAGAGCGCCTGCCTTGCATGCATGAGGCCCTGAGTTCGATTCCTCAGCACCACATAAGCTAAAAGAAAAAAGCCGGAAGTGGTGCTGTGGCTCAAGTGGTAGAGTGCTAGCCTTGAGCTGAAGAGCTGAGGGACACCAGAGTTCAGGCCCCACGAACGGACCCTCCCCCCAAAAAAGAAGCTAAGTGGGTAGCTGTGTTGTAAAGTGAAATTACTGTTAAAATACTTACATGACCTTTCCAGTATAAAATCAAGCTGCCAGACATAGAGATTGTAAAGGCAGGAGTGAGTAGTGGGAAAATTGGGAGGACAGGTATATAATAACTGATATTTGACACAGCTTACTATATACCGGACACTAAGCACTTTATACAAATTATCTTGTTGAATACTCAGAATTCAATGCACTAGGTATTATTATTCTTATTTCCTCAGTTTATAGATGAGAAAACCATAAATAATGTCACAGTCAGGGTACAAACCCAGGCAGAATATGGCTCTAGAAATTTTACTCTGTTTTTTTTAGACAGTCTTATTATATAGCCTAGGCTGATCTTGAACTTTGGATCATACTGTCTTAGCCTCCAGAGTGCCACCAATTCTACTAGAAATCTTAGTGTTAACCATTATTCACCTGCTTCCCAAAATGTGCTAAGCACTCCAGGCATAAAGAGAAAGGAAAATCCATATAGGTCAACTTTCTTTTCCAAAGGAAAGGAAGGAAATACAACAACTATTGGCTAAAATAGAATTTTCCTTTTTTTTTTTAAAGTACAATGGCTATAAGTTTTATACAGAATACAAATGTGGGTGTGTTGTTGAAACAAGACTTTTTTAGTTTTTGATTTTTGATGATTTTGTCTTTTGTCTTCTTAGGTATGATGTATTCACATGTATATCTTCGGGAGGGGGGAGGCATAGAATATGAGGGAAAGGGGGTGAGAAAGTGCAACAGTAAAGCTCACAGGACATTGATGAAAGTGAACTATACAACTCGTGGGTGGAGACGGGAGGGAGGGACTGGGAGAAAGTAAAGAAATGAAGACACTGTATGAAAGGAAATGTATTCATTACCTGACTCATGGAATTGTAATCCCTCTGTATATCACCTCTATAATAACAATAAGGTAAATTAATTTAAAAAAAAGAAAAAGGGGGATAAATGACTAGGAAAGAGACAACCATGTCTAGGTATAAGAGGAAATGAAGAATTTCTATTTGTGGACATTGAAGTCAGTTTGCATCATTAAATACATGCCAAAAAACAGAAATCTTTCCAGACAGTTTCTTTATAAAAACAATATTCACACAAAAAAGAATGGTGGACTATATAATTTTTTTCAGTTGTGATATTCTGAAAATTATATCAATTATTTCAAATTTTAAAAAGATAGCATGCTTTCAATAAAAAAGACACAACTAGGGGCTGGGAAGGTGGCTCAGTGGTAGAGCGCTTGCCTTGCATGATTCCTCAGCACCACATAAGCAAAAAGAAAAAAGCCGGAAGTGGCGCTGTGGCTCAAGTGGTAGAGCACTAGCCTTGAGCTGAAGAGCTGAGGGACAGTGCCCAGGCCCAGAGTTCAGGCCCCATGACCAGACGCCCCCCCCCCAAAGACACAACTAGTGATGTTATAATTCACTTATGTGACAAATGCCAGTTATATAAGATAACTTTATTCGTATTTTGCTTATCAGCAGAAGTAAATGCATGCATATGCATATATACATTCATGTGTATAAACGTATACATAAACACACATTGTTTGAGATAACAGACAATGGATACTGATGAGAGAGATAACTAACCATCATCATTAAAGATGGTTCAGATGATTCATTATTAATAAATTCCTTAAGGTCCTTGCTTTTCTACTTTTTGTTTTTTCACCATGACCCCAGATTTAGTAGCTATCAAGACCCTGGAGATTAACCAAGAGATAGGAATTACCCAACATTGTTGGATTGGCCAGTGGAGTGGGCCTGGTCAAATCAGGTGAGGAGAATTTGAAATTATTTGCTTAAAAGGAGATTGAGTTTCCTGTTAATTTCTCTAGCCCCATAAAAATGGAGTTGAGTGTTTATTTAAAAAATACGTTTGTTACTGGCTTAGAAGCCAAACTCAAGCAATTTAGATGGCTATGGTTAATTTTAATTTTACATTTAATTACAGAAAAAGCTAAGCTGTTGTCTGATATAAGTGCTCGTCTATGGTTTACATACAGAAAGAAATTTTCACCAATTGGTAGGTATATCACTTGTTCTTCTGTGTTTTCTTCCTTGTAGATAGCTTGCCTCGTAGATAACACTTCACTTGTCAGTGAACTTGATTTAGGGACATAATAAATCTTGCACCTCATCCAGAAGTCTCACTCTTGAAGTTCCTCATAACATATGGCTACATGGTGTTGATACATAATGCCACTGTATTTTCCACCCACGTCCAAGTGTTCAGGCGCACCATAATATTACTTGTTTGATTTTTGAGAGTAGGCAAAAAATTTAAATGAGCCTTTAGTTATTGCACAGTCCATTAAGTTACCACTTTGTGGAACTACATGAATATTAAAGAAAACTATGTTTCGAAGGAAAGAGCATACTTCCTTTGATTTTTTTTCCGTGTAATGTGAAACACCTTCACGCTGGAAGACCAATTTCCATAGTTTTCCTTAGAACGAATTGTACTTTGTTCTAAACTGCTGTAAAGAAGACAAAACAATACAAAGAAACAAGGCAAACAACAAAACACATTTCTGTTAGTTATGTGAATATATTCCTTCCAGACATTTGTTAAATGTTTTGCCAGTCCTCAGAAGATTGGTAAAATATTTGCTAGTAGAGTGGTTACTTCCTATATCATAGCCCTGTTTTAAAAAAAAAAAAAGTCAGTGGCTCACGCCTGAAATCCTAGCTACTCAGGAGGCTGAAATCTGAGGAGTGTGGTTCAAAGCCAGCCCTGGTAGGAAAGTCCATGAGACTCTTATCTCCAATTATCCACCAGAAAACCAGAAGTGGTGCCGTGGCTCAAGTAGTAGAGTGCTAGCTTTGGGCTGAAGAGCACCCAGGCCCAGAATTCAAACACCAAGACAGACCAAATGTCATAAAAATGGCAGAAGCTAATCTTTTAAAAGGAAACTTGTGTGACTGATTTTGCTGCAGGACTGGACCTCATCACTGGAGTGAAATATGCCTTTCTGTGAAGGGCCAGAAGTGAAGACCATACAATTATTATTATTATTATTGTCAGTTGTGGACCTGTGCACTGTCTCTCAGCTCTTTGTGTTTAAGGCTAGCGCTCTACCACTTGAGCTACAGCGCCACTTGCAGTTTTCTGGTGGTTTATTGGAGATAAAAGTTTCATAGCCTTTTCTGCCCAAGCTGGCTTTGAACCATGATGCTCAAATCTCAGTCTTCTGAGTAGCTAGGATTACAGGCATGCGCCACCAGTGCCTGGCTACACAATTTTATTTGCTCTTTCAAGAAAGTATTCAACAGTAACACAGGCGAACAATATTAAGTAGATGGATGTTCCATACTGTTAAAGTTCTATGGATAAGGAGTTCTTTGAAAAGCTGGGAGACATTTCCAATTAAACTCTGGTAGCATTTTGGTAATAGATGAACTGTTTATCTGGACCTCGCTGTACCTTTTCCACATGAATATGCCTTATACTCCTACTACTAGCAATAGCCAAAGGATCTTCTTCCATCTCACAAATCAACACACTCCTCTCCATATTGCTCTAGCAACTCTTTTTTTTCAGTCTCCACAACAAAAGGAAAGGGGTGACTGCCTTGGCCTGTTTATCTTGCAGGATGATGATCCCTTTTTCCTTAAAGTTAGTTTTCTGAGACCATGTTGATAGCATACTTTCTCCATTTCCATATTGGGAAAGGAAGTCAATTAAAGCAAAATGTCCCCTCTGCCATCCGAGCTATTTGATTTCATTGCTGCCTTGGGAAAAGCTATTAATAGAGCTCATACTAGGCATGTATATGGAATTTTCTTTACCTCAAGTGTTGTTGAAGTGAAACCTGAGGCCTTATTTCATTGATTGACTGGTTTTATACCTTTTAGGGATATGGAGATGTGACATCTTTCTCAATTTATTAGTGGAATTTTATATTATGACTATACTCATCAGACCATATTCACAGCTAGTCACTCATTTAATTGCTACAACACCCCGACAGTAGGCAGAGTTTGTGCTATAAATAAGACTTGGACTGTGTAACTAAGGAATGCTGTTCAGATGTCTATTTTAGGGCTCTTTCCTCTACTTTACATTGTCCTTGCTGTTTAGAACTTCATAATATATATTTAGAACAGTTGAGAGTCTTCAAAATGTCTTCTGACTATTTTGATATCTACCTTTGAGTATCTGTTCTTTAACCAAAGTAAGACTGGCCTCTCTGAAGTTCAGGTCATGCAAGTGATCTGTGCGAGATAAGATTTGGTCAGGCAAGTGATGGCATGGAATGGACAGAGTGTTGGGGGTCATTTATCAAAATTGCTTGCATAACTACAAGCATCTAAACAGAAAACCTAAGGAGCAAGCTTAGTTCACTTTTTTTGGCTTTGACCCTAACATCCATTTTGATTAATTCAGCATTGTCTTTGTAAGTCTCAACCCTACACTTCAATCCTATTTGATTTCTGAATATTTCTCTTGCCTCGTTTCCCAGAATAAGTGTGTTTGCTTGTCTTGTGTGAGTCCCAAACATGGTAATGTTATAATAAAAGTTGATTTAAGAAATTCATTTCATGCACATCCATTTTTCCAACAGGGGGAACAGGTCCTTCATCTGATGCTGGCTGGGGATGCATGCTACGCTGTGGACAGATGATGTTGGCTCAAGCTCTTATCTGTAGACATTTGGGAAGGGGTGAGTTCCATTTGTTTTGTAAATGGCTTCAGCGGCCTCTGTAGTTCTCCTTGCTTCTGTTGATTTAGCATTAGTGCTGAACTTTAGGAACACTCAGTGACAAAGCTGCAGGTCCTGAAATGATCTGGGTAAGCTCTGAGTATGTGGTATTGACAAGTTAACAAAGCCTCCCATGAGAAGGAAACAGCTAATATTTCCTTGTGACTCACCAGGCAAGAGAGTTATTTTTCTGAGGCAGAATTCAACATTGAGGCAGGTATGCACTTATAATTTCCATCTTTGCTATTGTTTGAGCAAGTCTTTCAAAAATGCCACATAACAAAGGGAGCAGGAAGAAGGGTGTGGTGGTAAGTCCCTTTGCTTTCTTGAGAGCATTTGAAATATCTGTGGGTGACCTAAAGGAAGTGCCTAATGAAGGATTTGTTCTATTTTGGTTTGGGTTCTCTGAGGATATTCATTTGATGATGAAGGAATCCTTAAATTAGCTTCCATGAGAGGCTGCTTTGTTGATTAGGAACTTGCCCCAAATCATTATTGGAACTCTTGAGTCTCATTTTCTTTATGACATGGACATGCTTTCCTGTGAGTATCTGCAGGTGGACCTTGGCTGGATGTTAGCTGAGGTACAGGGTGACAGTCCCACTAGACATGGGGAAGAGAGAGTGCAAGGTTAGGTTGCTGACCTAGTTGGCCATTACTGATTAAGGAAGGGTAATGTCAGTTCCCTTCCCCCACTATGCAGAATCACAGATCTTGCAGTGATTTTCAGAGCATCAAGGAAAGGCTGGGAAGGTTTTAGGGAATAGAATATCCTGTGTCCTCTGTCTGCGGGTACTGTGGCTTATGAAAGTGAGTTGATTTACACAGGGTCAGATAGCAAGAAAGTATAGATGAGAGTAGAATATAGACATGTTGACTCATCCAGTGATTTCTCTACACATACTTTTTGGCAGGAATTTTATATATATATATATATATATTATGCATATATGTTATATATATATATTATGCATATATGTTATATATATATATATATATATATATATACAGTACTAATTTGAACTCAGGACCTTGTACTTGTTCTACACCCCCAGTCCATTACCTTTTCATTATGACATTTCCATATATGCATATAATTTTCATCCCCTTTATTATCCTTTCTTATCTCCTTCCCTTTCTCCCCTTCAATATCAATATTAGTCCCCCTTTTATTTTCAGTCTTACCCCACCTAAGTTCTATAATTGAGAGAAAATGTGCCATACTTGTTGTGAAACTTTCTTTCATTTAACATGATCTCTAGTTCTCTTCATACTACTTAATATTTTTCTGGTGTATGAGACACTTCATGATGACTTTTCTGAAAGCAAGTCCTGGAAGTGAAGGGAAACTGAAATCCACCCCTTTCCCCACAACCTGCCACCAGGTCATCAGTTTGGTCTCAATCAATAAAAGCAAGTGACAGGAAGAATTCAGTTATAGATGTTGTAATTATGATGAATTAGATGATCTATTTTTTAAAGCCTTTTGGGTTGGTTCCTCTCCAGTCATTAAAATTGAGATAGAGTGTTCATTTAGCCCTGGCATCAGTGAATATTTAAAGATACTTGAGCAGCCAGCTATTAAGGATTTCCCCAGACACAGACAGTTTAGCAGCTTGTGAAAAGAAAGTTGTATGTGGTTCACTTTCTGGAGAACATGCTGTGTTTGAAGTTAAAAGATTTTGACTTCAGAGGTACTAGAAGCAACAGAATTCAAGAGTCTATAGATTATGTCCTTTGGCTTCAAATGCATTTCAGTCATTAGTTCACATTTTCTAAAAACTTCAGGAAAGAAGTTTATGACTTGGAACTGAGTCTCAGAATTCTGCCACATTAGACTAGATTCCCAGAGTGTAGAGAATGAAGGTTATGTGTCTTGTGATTATGTGATTATTCTCTTAGTTGTCTTCAGTGAGTTATAAGTGGCCACTGTAGGATCTCGGGGGTGGGTAGACTGGGCTTTTTGATCTGGAGGAAACCTTGAACATATAATAGCAAAAGCATTTGTTTTTCCAAAGCTTATTGTGGATTATTAAAAAGGTTGTGGAAACATGACAGCATACAATTTTTTAAAAAGCGGTCTTAGCGATGAATTGCTTATAACCCCATAAACTATTGTCTGTCAGAATAGCTCTTCCCCTATGAGACCCTTTTGGCAACACTGCCAGATGTAAGGATAAACACTATTTCTATCTGTGTAGAGATAAGACTTTATGGTATTATTTTTTGTCGGTCATGGGGCTTGAACTCTGGGCCTGGGCGCTGTCCCTCAGCTCTTCAGCTCAAGGCTAGTGCTCTACCACTTGAGCCACAGCGCCATTTCCAGCTTTTTCTGCTTATGTGGTACTGAGGAATTGAACCCAGGGCCTCATGCATGCAAGGCAAGCACTCTACCACTAAGCTATCTTCCCAGCCTGTATCTGGGTTTTATATGTATATATAGCCAGATTTTTGTGGTGACTTTTAAAGAGTAGTTTCCCAGAAAGGCCTTTGTGACCTAGTTTTTATGTAATATTTATCCAGCTCCAGCCCTTGGGCTAAGTCAATTCCTTGGTCATCCTCTTGTTCTGACTTTGTTTTATACCTACTTAATCTTTGAAAGTAATCAGTTTCCAGGTGTCTTTGTTATCTAAGTGAAAAATACTGGGGTGGGGGAGCTTTCTCACTTGATCATCCCTATCTTCTAGATGCAACTCCTTTGTTTTTTCTAGAAATTAGTAGTTACAATAAGAATGTTGAGGGTTCATCAACAATTAAAATGATTTTAACCCATTTTTTCCCTCAAAAGACTGGAACTGGCAGAAACAAAAAGAACAACCCAAAGAATACCAACGGATTCTACAATGCTTCTTAGATAGAAAAGACTGTTGCTATTCTATCCACCAAATGGGTAAGATAAATTAATAGTTTCAAAGCAATGCCTATACCTGATCTTTTTCCTCCCCTGCTTTATATGGAGCTCCACTAAATTATCATTTGCTTAATTATTTATGCAAAAAATAGGAGTATGTGGCTCTTTGGAAGATATTTTGCTAACATGTTAATTTTTTCCACATAAAAACAGCACAAATGGGTGTAGGAGAAGGGAAATCAATTGGCGAATGGTTTGGACCAAATACAGTTGCACAGGTGTTAAAGTAAGTAAAAGAGTCTGGCATTTGCCAGTTCTACCATCTCCTATGCTTTCCTCCCTAGCCAACTAAACCTCTTATGCAGCCTAAGAATTGTCTGAGTCCCACTAAAAAGCCACCTTTCCTTCCAAGCCATCAAATATCCATACCAATTTGCTCAGATAATTCTTTGCAATGTGTAAGTATAAACCTCCAACTTGGTACATCAGGGTTGTATTCAGTAGCATCAGTATATGTGCTATACTCTAGAACGTGCTCAGCATCTTATTCTATAGATGAATATTCACATACCTGAGGATCCTTTGTAGTTAGCAGGTTTATATTAAGGCATGTAAGCTTAGCCAGCCTAAGAAATGGACTCTGGCCCCATGTGGTATTTAGAAGTCCCATTAATTCATTCAGCATTTACTGGTTACCTTTACTGTGTTAAGTACTAGTTTAGAAATTACCTAGACACAGTCTTGACCTCAAGGAATTTACCACCTGTTGGAGGAGACAAACTCCAAGGGAGTTTTGGAATCAGTTTGTCCTCTCATAGCAGGTTCAAGGTACCCCAGCCTGACACTTTTGCAGCTATCCTGTTCAGTCTCATAATTCACCCCCCCACTACAAGATGTGAAGAGAGGTCAGGACCAACTTTTTGAAACTGAATAAGTGAGTATCTTCAGCACCTACAATTGGAAGGCCACTTTACCTGTTGTCACTCTCTCCTTCCTGACATCTTGTCAGGAGTGTAGAGATTGTACTTGTCTTCTTCATGTTGTATCACTAGCACATACATTGCCTGGCACATGTAAGCACTCAGTAAATGCTGATGAACAAATGAAATTGGTAAGCAAAATCTAGGACCAGCATTACAGACAAGAAGATTGAGATTATCAGTCCTCCTCTGGTGTGGCGTGTTTCAATCTCCAGATGTTATGGTAGATCTACTACTTGTAAAGTACATATGGGCCCTGTTTCTGTAACCAGGCAATCTTTAGTGAGCTAGCATTCTTTGGAAGTGTATGTGTGCCTGGATTTTCTGGGCACCCAAGGAAAATTCTGTTAACTTTATTCCTTACTCCTAAAGACCACTTTCTTGCTTTAGTCAGAGGGCTTTGGGACCATCATTGATGTTTGAAAGAGAAGCTGGCAGTATTTCAGGCATCACTGTAGCAACGAGCCCTGGGCAAGAAGTACAAAGGATTAGAATGGTGTGCTGAGCTCCAAATAGTTTTTAAATGATATTCCTTAGAATTTCCTCCTTCCTTCTAAATTTAAATCTTGAAGAATTTAAGGGGACTCTGATTTGTCATCATGGTTTCTAAATGATATTCCTTAGAATTTCCTCCTTTCTTCTAAATTTAAATCTTGAAGAATTTAAGGGGACTCTGATGTCATCATGGTTTATTAACAATACCAATACTTCTTGACTTATGATGAGCTTATATCTAGGTAAGCCCACTGCAAGTTGAAAATATCATAAATAAAAATGTATTTAGGATACCTAACCTACTGAATTAGATTCTAGCTTAGAAACACAATCTACCCTAGAGAATGGACTTTTCCCTTGCTGATGGAGCCACTCTGCATTGCTAGAGAGTATGATTCTGTTTACTGATAACCAGGAAAAAAATACCTAAGTTTAAAATTCACTATATGATTTCTGCTGAGTATAACTTGCTTTTGCACTATTGGAAAACCAAAAATGTCTTAAGGCAAAGAGTTAAGGCTTGTCTACTACTACTACTACTATTATTATTAAAGGATAGTGCATTAAGATAAGTGAAATATAAATGTAATGATAATTAACCTCTTCCTGGGAGTTACTTTGTTAGAGAGAATTTTTTTTCTTTTGCTAATGGGACTAGGCTTTACCCACATATTCCAGAAGTAGACACGTTAAACAAGTCCTCTCAAATTAGTAAGAGAGGAAATTAAAGGATAAATAGGTAGGTGCTTTACTTAGACCTCAGGCAATCTTTTTCTTTTTTTTTTTTTGTCCGTCATGGGGCTTGAACCCTTGGTCTGGGCACTGTTCCTCAGCTCTTCAGCTCAAAGTGAGCACTCCACTGCTTGAGTCACAGTGCCACTTCCACTTTTCTGGCTGTTTGTTGGAGCTCAGTCTTATAGACTTTCTTGCCTAGGCTGGCTTTGAACTGTAATCCTCAGATCTCGGCCTCCTGAATAGCTAGGATTAAAGGTGTAATCCTAGCACCCTGTAAACCAGCACCCTGCCAGCAATCATTTTTTTAAAAAAGAATTTTCTTTCTAATCTCCCTTGAAGTCATGCAATTTAGCATGCTATCTCTCTTCAGTTCCTGACTTGTAAGGCCTTACACCCCAGGCATCTATCACATAAGTCTCCTTGAGTGGTACTCTAAGTGTAACTATAGAGGGAACTAAGAGCTCTGTTTTCCTGTGGCTCATTTCCCATATTATCTATACTCCTAAATACACACATACATACATACATACATGCATGCAAGTGTATATATAATTTTAGGTATTGGTTATTTGGATGGAACCTGCCTCACAAACACTGCTACCATTGATCTCCATGTATGTATGTGTGTGTATTATATTTATATGTATAAATATATTATATGTGTAATATACACACACACACACATTTCTTTTGCTTTTGAGACAAGGTCCACTATGTAGTAAGACTGGCTTCATACTCACAATTGTCCTGCCTCAGCCTCCTGAGTGCTAGGATTACAACATGCACAGCCATGCCTGGTCACAAATCTATATTTTTAGTGATAGCTTTCCTTTTCTTTTTCTTTCTTTCTTTTTTTACGAAAAGAAAACACTAACTCAAAATATCATTTACCTAAGGAAGTAAAATTTCTTTTGACTTTGGGAACAGATGCATCAATAACTTTTCTTTCTCAGGCAGTAGGAGTAACATTATGAAATAGAATCTTCTTTTTCAAGTTGAGATATAGTGTCCGTGTCACTGTCAAGGTCCCTGAAACATGGAAAGTCCCAGAATTCTGATGGAGAAGCCAAGACTATCTTAAACACAGCTTCTCTGTTAGTAGTTGTTAACCTTAGGAACAAGCTGTCTTGCTTCTTGCTGATATTTCCACCTTACCTTAAATGTGACTTCATTGTACATTGCTTTGCAGAAAACTTGCTTTATTTGATGAATGGAATTCCTTGGCTGTTTATGTTTCAATGGATAACACAGTGGTCATTGAAGATATCAGTGAGTCCCCAGCCTATTTACCTTTATGATTGGTGGGTGATGAGCTCCTACTTTGCCATTCAGAAATCTGGAATGTAAACAATCTGTGACTTACTCACAGGTCAGGGGAGCCTAGAGGAGTAAGAGCTCTGGTTCTCTTCCCGTCCAGCTTTCTGAAAGCTAGAAAGCCCTTAGAGAATCTTTGTTGTCCCTCTGGGAGGCATCACTCTCTTTCCCAGCAGGATGCAGGACATGTGTATACTATGTTAAGCCACCAGTAGATGCTTCCAAGAGGCCCTGTGCTCTGGCCTGCATCTCTTGCCTGCATTTAGGGAAGCCAAAAGACACCGTTCCTTTCTCAAAGTTCTCTGCAGTTAGTTGAGAAGCGAGCTTTTCATAATGAGCCCAGATTATCTCTTTGGAGCTAATCCAGTGCTCATTGGGCTGCAGGAAGAACATGAGGCTGAAGGAATGGCCTGTCCTTCCTGTGGAAAGTCAGGCTTGCCGGGCCCTGATGACAGAGGGGAGGGCTTTCTAGACAGGGTGAGTGGCATGAAGTCTGTCTTAACTTTAGAGTGGGGTTTCTTACACTAGATGCTTGTGACTCACCCAGGTCTTTGGCCTTTTGTTTCTAGAAAAAATGTGCTGTGTTCCTCCCCTGGGTGCCAATGCAGCTGGTGAGAATCCTCCTGATTTTGTGACTGCTTCTAACCAGAGTCAAGGCATCTCTGCCTTCTGCCCAGCCTGGAAACCCCTGCTGCTCATTGTGCCCCTTCGTCTGGGCATAAACCAAATCAATCCTGTGTATGTCGATGCATTCAAAGTAAGTCATTCCTTTTCCTGAGCCCATTGTTGCCTGCCCAGCCCATCACACCACCATGTCAGCACAGAGATCCGTGAGCAGCAGTCCACAAGTGAGTTGAGAATCTTGCATTCTCTTTCCCTCCAGGAGTGTTTTAAGATGCCACAGTCTTTAGGGGCATTAGGAGGAAAACCAAATAACGCCTATTATTTCATAGGATTCTTAGGTAAGAAAGGATGAATCACAAGTAAGTCATCATGGGGAGGGGTGGGTATGGGGTGAAGGTGTGCCCAGGAGGCCTTGTGGTTCCACTGAGTGGGCCACTGTGAGGTCCAAGGAAACTAGCCTCTTGTCTAGTTGTTTTTCTCATCTCCAACCTGATCTATAAAGAGTCAGGTTTCCTGAAGGAAAGCAGGTCCCTTTAGTGCCTTCACTTTCTTGCCCCTTGATAGGATGCTGGGCCATGAGCTTCAAGTATTGTTTCAGAACCTTTCTCCTGCCTGTGGGAGCCTTGGGCAATGGGGTTGAGTCCTTTGACTTTGTTA
This sequence comes from Dipodomys ordii, assembly GCF_000151885.1. NCBI lineage: Eukaryota > Metazoa > Chordata > Mammalia > Rodentia > Heteromyidae > Dipodomys > Dipodomys ordii. Next base: position 3,528,340 of record NW_012267304.1, read on the forward strand.
ATGTCCTTCTTCTTGGAGTTCAGCAACCAGGTTAGGAGCATCCTCTGTCTTTCTATGCTTCTGTGGCCAGGCCTACTGGTTCATTGTTCAGAGCTGTGATAGGTTGGAAATTAGAGGAAGCAAAGATAGAACTGTCCCTTTCCCATTAGCAATGTGTAAGCCTAAGAACCACTAACCTTTTGATCCTAAGTAGCCTGCCATTCGCTGCATAGAGTAGTGGCTCTGGAAATCTAGCCACCTTACCCATTAGCAGTGACCAGAGACATTTAAGGCCCTTCATATATGGTGAGGGAGCTCAGTCTTCCTGAACTTTTCTGTGCATATGTCTCTTTGAAGGACTATTAGAATGCAGACTCAACAGGTCTGGATGCTGCTGAGATTTGCCTTTCTAACTTGGTGGTGCTAATGCTGCTGGCACATAGACGTCACCTTGAGAATGCCTGGTTCATGCTGAAGAGCATGAGGCAAGGGATTGATGAGGCCAGGGAGATTTGGCACCAGATACCTCATGTAGGAATGGAGTGGTCAGAGACTCAGGGTCCCAAGGAGGGTATTAGCATCAATAGATTTGATAGGAGAGCTAGAGCAGTTATAAGGAAATGGTAAGTGGCTGTTTATCTTTTGGAGATTCAGGGATGTGAGGTGTGATGTCAACAGACATATCTGGCTTTATATACCACTCTCCACTTGCTAATGGTGTGGCTGCAGAAAAAATATCAGCTCTTTCAGTCTCAGATCCTCTTATGTAAAATAGGTTAACAGCTGACTTACCATTAGGCCATCTCATAGTGTCTAACAAAGAGCCAGGCATATAATATACACTCAGTAAAAGATGGCTCCACCCAACGCTTTTCCTTCCTCATTCTTTCTGTCTTCAGGGTTGGTTTTCCTTGCTATACAGCTGCCTTTTCTGCCATCTATTGGTTGATTATGAGAATTACAGCTAAATGGTATATCTGGAGTCCATGGGCAGTTTTTACTTTTATTTTTAATTGTTTTGTGCCAGTCCTGGGGCTTGAACTCAGGGTCCTGGGCACTATCCTTGACCTTTCTTGCTCCAGACTAGTGTTTGACCACTTTCACCACAGACAGATCCACTTCTGGGTTTTTTTTGGTGGTTTATTGGAGATAAGAGTTTCATGAATTTTCCTGCCCAGGCTGGCTTTGAACAGTGATCCTTATCTTAGCCTCCTGAGTAGCTAAGATTATAGGCATGAGCCACCAGTGCCTAGTGGCTTTTACTTTTGTAAATAAAAAACCTAGTATTTGGAGTTGTTGCTAAGAACAAGAAATGGTGTGATGACCCCAAATTGAAACCAAGAACATAGGACAAAGAGTGAATTAAGTGGTTTGACTTTCAGGAAAGTTTTCATCAGACAGCAGGAACATACTCTTTGCCACCAGAACAAACGTTGGCAAAATAGATGTGCCCTCCTGGGAGCCATTCCAGAGAAGGTCTCTTTCTTGACTTAGTTGAGGATACAGAGACCCAACCAAATGACCTCAGACCTGAAGAGTGACATTGGGCCCCCCTTAGGTATTTCTACCCCCTAAGCATTGGGAACTCTCAGCTCTTTAATTACGAGATCAAGGTAGAACTTTCATTATCCTCAACTCATTCTGGGACATTTGGGAGTAAGCCTGTTCTCTTGTATGTAAAAGACAGTTATCCCAGACTGGAGGTGAAGCTCAGTGGTAGAGCAGTTGCCTAGCATGTGCAAGGCCCTGGGTTCCAACCTAGTACCACAAAAAAAATCATTTTCCAGTAAGCTCTCCCAGTGAGGTGCATCTGTGCTGATGTTAATGTGACAAAGGCAGTGCTGTGTGACAGGAATTGACTAACTTGCTTATCATGACTATAACCTTCTTGCTAATTGACACCAGAAGTCAACTCATTGGATTTTTGTGTCTGGCAACTTAGCATCCTTGTTCCATGTGGGTAGAATTTCTTTTGTAGGCCAAGGCCTTTTCCTTTAGCATATTTCTGAGCATTGATTATATGAATGGAGATGCCTTCCAATGTTGAAAGAGGCAGATAGTACCCTGGTTAGCACTTAGGTATACAACTTAATGTCTACTTGTCGTCTCTTTGCTACTGCTGCTCACAGAGCCTGCCATGTCATCTGCAGTATCCCATCCCTCCTTTCTGCAAACTGTCACTTTCTGCTTTTGGACTTGGACTTTGAGGAGATGTAAGGGCTAGGGCAAATCTTCTCTTTGAATTAGTAGATTTTTTTTCAAGCATGCTCATTTGGCTTCAGGCTTCCTGTCATCCCATTCTCATGGTCACCAGGAAAGGGTTAGGAGAAGCAGGGGGCCTCCTCTCCAGGATAGCAGTGGGACAGAGCCAGTGGGCTTCAAAGTTTAAGCATATCTCATCCAATCAGGTAATGAGCTCATCTTCTTGGACCCTCACACAACCCAGACTTTTGTTGACACTGAAGAGAATGGAACTGTTGATGACCAGACTTTTCATTGCCTGCAGTCCCCACAGCGAATGAACATCCTCAACTTGGATCCCTCTGTGGCACTGGTAGGTAGCTAAAGGTTAGGTGGACTGGAAGATATGCCACCCTCTTACAGGTTGGTTCCCTGGGAGTTTTCCAAGTTGTAAGGTAGCCTGAAAAGTGTGTGTTTGCTTACCATCCCTGTGAGAAGCAGTATGGTGTATTGAAATAGGGGAGGAAAAGAAAGAAAAGGAAAGGGATGGGAAATGAGTTAGAGCTACGGTTTGCTACTTTCTGGTTGTAGACTTAGGGAGAGTCATTTAACCTTGCTGACCTCTGTCTTCCCATCTCTAAAATGAGAAAACAATAGCTCCTTCCTAGTAGGGGTGCATGGGGTATAGTTTGTGTAAGGTACTGGCACAGGACCTGATACATTGTGATCGTTCTATATATGTTATTACTACTAGCTCATTCTTTCCCCATTTTTCTTCTTGTTCTCAAATTATGCCTCACACAGGAATAAGGTAGGACATGAGTAGGGAAGGAGAAGGGGTTAAAACCCTATAGGAAGACAGTGCCATTTCTTTTTTTCCCCAAGGACATTAATGTACCAGGTGATTAGCAGTGATTATTTCTAAATAGAAGGTTTACCAGAAATATTCTTGTTTTCTTTGCTCTCTGGCTTATTTTCTAAGTATTCTATCTAACCCAGAAACTAGTGGCACATGCCTGTAATCCTAGCTAGCCAGACAGCTGATATCTGAGGATTGCAATTCAAAGCCAGCCCTAGTAAGAAAACTCTATGTGACTCCTATCTCCAATAAACTACCAAAAGCCATAAGTGGGGCTGTGGCTGAAGTGGTAGAGTGCTAGCCTTGAACAAGAAAAACTTAGCGACTGTACCCAGGCCCTGAGTTAAAGACTTAGGACCAAGTACCTGTTTTTTGATGCACATAATACAAGAAGTTGAAGATTTCCTCTAAAAGTATGACTATGATCAACATACATTGATTGGGCATCTGCCTGTGATGCAACCAGTGGTTCTGAGGCCTGTCTGCATTTTCTCTTCCCATGTGACCCAACTATCAGCGTTGAGAAGAGATAGAGCTGTGACCGAGATGAGTCCCCCTCTTCTTTTAAACTATGAAATGGTTCTAAGGATGAGGAAGGGGACTACTGGTTCTCTCTCTCCTAATAGATAATTTTTGAAGGTCAAAGGCATTATGTCAAGTATTGCCTCTAGCAAAAAGTACTATTTGGCCTTTGCTCATTTAATAAAATGTTCTCCATTGGTTTGTTTCTTTTGCACAGAATATGGTGGAACTAACCTCTTGCTGTGGAAACTGATCTCCAAATTCAACAATCTCACAGCATGAAGGAAAGGGGACTGGAAGGGAGAAGGACAGGCAGCATGAGTCAGAGAGACAGGCGGAGGATGAGAGTAAGAGCTAGTGAATGACAATGTGTGTGTCCATGTGAGGCAGGCCAGCTAGTCTTCCTCTATCACTGGGAAGATGCATCCAAAGAGAGTGGCCCACATCCTAAGTCTGAGAAACAGCTCTACTATGCAATACAAAGGAAAATTCTAAATTATGTTCTTTTGCTTTCCCTCAAGGGATTTTTCTGCAAAGAAGAAAAAGACTTTGATAGTTGGTGTAGCCTCGTTCAGAAGGTAAAGACATATGATTTTCTTAGTCTTAAAAAAATGAAAGCTACTTAGTTTTTTGTTTGTTTGTTTTTTGTTTTGTCATTCATGCAGCTTGAATTCTGGGCCTGAGCGCTATCCCTGAGCTCTTCAGCTCAAGGCTAGCACTCTACCACTTAAGCCACAGCACGACTTCTAATTTTCTAGTGATTTACTGTAGATAAAGAGTTTCATGGCTTTTCCTGCCCAGGCTGGCTTCGAATTGCAATCCTGAGATCTCAGCCCCCTGGGTAGCTAGGATTACATGCATGAACCACCAGCACCCGGTAGTGATTCGTTTGTGTGTGTGTGTGTGTGCTAACACTAGGACTTGAATTCATGACCTAGATGCTGTCCCTTAGATTTTTTTGCTCAAGGCTGGCACGTTACCACTTGAGCTACAGACCCACTAGTAGCTTTTTGGTGGTTAATTGGAAATAAGAGTCTCATGGACTTTCCTGCTTAGGTTGGCTTTGGAATGTGATCCCCAGATCTCAGCCTCCTGAGTAGCTAGGATTACAAGCATGAGCTACTGTCAGACAGTGAGTCTTTTTAAAGGTTGTTTTACATAGTAACATAAATTTGGTCTGAGAGAATTTAACTGTAAGAAAAAAAAACTAATGATACCCATGAGTGAGAAAGCTAAGTGAGAGCACATGGCCCTGAATTCAAGTCCCAGTACCAGCACAAGAAAGGAAAATGAAATTAAGTAACAAAGAAACTATCACATGAAAATAATTGTGCATATCATGGGGATATTAATAAAATATTTTGTTTTAAGCATGCTTGATGCCTGACAAATGTTAGTCTTAGTGATGGAATTTAATGTTTTGTCTCATTAAGGCCTATGAGTCATATAAAATAGTTTAGTAATACTCTATCATTTTCACATAAATTACCAACATTAAACTTCCCAGCAAAGTAAGGAAATTCTTGTTTTCTCTATTCACAACATGAGATAGCTAAGGGAATTAATATATTTTTCTATGTGTCTAGTAGGTCTTTTCCATTAATACATTTCATCATCAAATGCTTTTGAGGGCTTTCCTTTCTATTAGCTGCTTTGTTTCTGTGAAATGTAGATTGACAACAGCTTGAAAGGCTCCCAACTTTTAGAATTCATGTAGAAGTATTCTTTCTTTGTGTGGTCTTGTGGAAATGAAACTATTTCACTGGCTTAATAATCTGGTGATTTATGTGTCTATCTCATTATCAGCCCTTAATACATGCCCAGTAGTTGATAGATACTGATAAACACTTACAGCACATATACTAAGGAATGATACAAGAAGATTAGCACAGTCCCTGCACAAGGTTGACATGAAAATTTGTGAAGTGTTCTATATTTAAAAAAATAAAGGAGATCATAGAGTAATTTAAAGAACTTTGGGTTGGGTAGCAGGAGACCTAAAAAAGTTCTCCTATCTCCAAAACAGAAGGATTTGGAGAGATGAAAGCCCAGAGCCTTGTACACAAAAGGAGGGAAGACTTTTCTTTACCAGTAAATGAATGACTAACATTAATATCCCTACTTAGATCTGAAACCCTGGGTAACAATTTGCTGAATATAATACAGGCTTATTTTTAAAGGTAATACTTCTTTACCAAAATGCAGCAAAACTATATTGGTATCAAATTTAAAAACAAAATGACAATTTTATAAGACTGCCATTGAAATTAAAACATATACTTTAAAGGCTGGACTATAACTGAAACCATACTAATATGTACCAATATTCTCGCGGGGCATATTTGATTCAGACAGTATTTTAGAACCAGTACTTCAGGAACAACTCAAATGAAGTGGGCCTTGGCAACTGGCAGATTAACTGAGCCTCAGGATGGAATACGGGCATTGAATACTGGATTCCATCAGCTAATGTCAGCTGAGGTCTTCCAGTGGTTCAAGGAGAGGATGGGTGTATTTATTGGGCATTTTTCTACCTGTCAACCATTAGGCCACTCCCAGGGTTTGGGCTCACAGATTGCCAAGTGGACAGAATTGTCCAGGCACTGCAGTATTTACAACTATGTCTGTGTCTCCACAGGAAATTCTGAAGGAAAATTTAAGGATGTTTGAATTAGTTCAGAAACATCCATCACACTGGCCACCATTTGTGCCTCCAACCAAGCCAGAAGTGACAACCACTGGAGCAGGTAAGCTGATACTTATGGCTCTCAGACAGGAGATTTATATATAGCAATTGTTTTTGAGACATAGCAACTATGGCTCACGCTTTCTGTGGAAAGCAAAATTTCTACTTGGCTGGGCTGAAGGAATGCTGTTTCTGATGAGCTGATTTTTGCCAATTTCAAAGACTAATAAAAAAGAACATGAGCTCAGTGCAAAAGTTCTATGCAACATCAAGATAAACTGAATTGTTTTTTAATGTTATGGTTCAGAATGACAAATTAGAGGGCATGGGTTATTCAAAAGGTACCTAGAGGCAAGACATAGTGGTACATATCTATCATCCCAACATTTGGAAAGGTGAGACAAGAGGATCCAAGTCTAGACCAGCCTGGGATGCATAACAAATTTAATGGCAGTCTGGGATACATAGCAAAACCTGTCTCAACAAATAAACCAAAAAGTCCCTCAAGGTTACTTGTTACTTGTAAGGGCTTACAATCTCATATCACTGTGACCAGGAGCATGTACTGGATCTGCATATTTTGAGTCTTTATAGACAATTTTTAATACTTGATAGTAGTTCTAATTTTAAGTCTCATGAAAAAGGCCTTTCTTACCTGGCGTTAGTGGCTTGTGCCAGTAATCCTGGCTACTCAGGAGGCTGACATCTGCATAACATGGTTCAAAGTCAGCCAGGACAGGAAAGTCCATGAGGTTCTTATCTCCAATTAACCAATAGAAAACTGGAAGTGGAGCTGTGGCTCCAAGTTGTAGCTAGCCTTGAGCAAGAAGAAAAGCTCAAGGACAATGCCCAGGCCCTGAGTTCATTGACCCACAAAAAAGGCCTTTCCTTAGCAAAGTGATTAAAATGTGTAATCTTAATGACTGAAAAATATTGATTGAGCATATCGATCCAACTGTCAATCTTTGCTGCTTTCTTGTTTCTGTATTCTGATAGAATTCATTGATTCTACTGAACAACTGGAGGACTTTGACCTGGAAGAAGATTTTGAGATTCTAAGCGTGTAGAATAGTGGAAACTCAGTTTGAAGTTCTGTCTTCCATCTGGCACCACAGGAACATAAACTTGTTACATAAAACTTTTCTAGTCAGCAAGTGCCTGATATGCCAACCGCATACAAACTCAATAGCAATCATGACTGAGCCAACTAGCAGTTCTCAGAAAAACAAACAAACAAATAAATGACACCAATTCTTCCCAGAAAGAAATAGAACAATCATGGAGTCTAGGAGCAAAAAGATTAGGAGGAGTCCATTTGTTCCTAGTTTGTCATACATGGCTACAAGTCTTCCATGACTGAAATGAGAATGTTTGCAAATCAGACAGCAGCTCCCATCTCGCTTCATCAGAAGCAGATGAGAGGTGGTCATGTTGACTTTCTTCATGCTTTTAGGTGTGACCTCTTGGGAGCTAAATACTAAGAAGCAAGCTGTTCTCCTGCTCAAATAATAAAGTAACTGAATCAGGGAGAAAAAAATGTTCTTAAATTATCTCAGTATGTATTTTGAGTAATTATAATTTATATCAAAATATCTTGATTGTCTTCCTATTTGGAGGAAGCTTTGTATTTGATAGGTCACAGTATCCACCCTTATGGACACTTTTATCAGATAATACCATGTCCTTAAATGAAATCACGATCATTTAAATTAGAAGTCAGAAAACTTCTTTTCTGTAAAAAGTCAGATAGTTAATATTTTAGACTTTTCAAATCATGTGGCCTCTGTCTTAACTACTCAACTCTGGGCAAAAGCAGCCATAAACAATATGCATGCAACTGACCATGGCTGAAATCCAATAAAACTTTATTTACAAAAACAAGTGGAAAGCTGGACTTGGCTTTGCCAATCTCTCATTGTAATTGTTGATTTTGTGTGAGGAATTAAAATAAATCTTGTTTGAATTATATTCTGTGTAAAAAAATATTCATGTGGTGACATTTAATCTGTGATTAAACATAATTCCAAACCATTTTAGGACTAGAAACTTTCCTGTTTTGAAGTATGTGTTCTTCATGTCCAGAGGATCTTCCTGTTTTTCTATCTTGCCCTCTTTACTGCATATTTCACATGGGTCTGCATTTCACCATCACCATAACAGTGTTTCACAGGAGGCTAATATCTAGAGTTTGGAAGGTAACACAGATCAAATCACTTGTTTCTTGGATCTACTCTTTTTTTTTTTTTGGACTGTTGTGGGGCTTGAACTCTGGGCCTGGGCGCTGTCCCGCAGGTCTTCAGCTCAAGGCAAGCACTCTACCACTTGAGCCATAGTGCCATTACTTGTTTCTTTAGGTTCTATCTTTTGTTTTGTTCTCTAGTAGGTAACATACTACAGGTATTCAATATTTAAAAGATGCAAAATACTATTCAGTGTAAGGTGTTTCCCTCAAATAGGTCAGCTCTCTTTTCTGAAACTCCCAATATTTATTTATTCTTCCAGAAGATATGTTGCATGCATGTATAAACATATGCATATATTTAAATATATTCACACATATTAAAAATAGGCATACACACACTTGCTTTACTGCCTATTTTTATCTATAAAAGCTCCTGAGGCAATGTAAGTATGGAAACTCCTTTCTTGAAGTCTAGCAAATGATGAAGTTAAAGGCTTATCTTGATGCACACTCTAGGTTTGCTGACTAGCAGAGGATTCTTTCCTTTGTCTTTGATCATTTTCAAAGTTGTTCTTGCCTCAATAGTTCATTAGGGTTTAGTGCAATGGATATTAGGAAAGTTGTATGAAAAAAAAGGTCAAGTCAAAACTTCAGATTTTATTCATTTTATTTGCTATTTACAAAGCCTATACCATGTTTATTAGCTAATAGGTGACAGTGACAACAGTTTGGTTATACTGATTATGCCTTGTCTGTGTTGGCACAGTTCACAAAATACTTAAGGAAACAGAATCACCTGGAAGGAAGTGCCTTATGTCAACATAGTGTTCTGGGAAACTGGCAATTAAAACAAATCCCCCATAGCACAATACAATATACTTAATAGCCAACTCAGGCCATGCTTGAGGACTGTTAACAAAAAGTGTGTGCTAGACTTTTATGAGGTCTTAAAAACATATTAAAACAGTTGGAAAGGCTACCTGTGAAAGAGTAGCTAGATAACTATTTGAACAGGGAGTTTCTAATAGCCTCAGAATGCAAAGGATCCAACACACCGCAGCTTTGATTTGCCACATGGACACATCTGGACGGCATTTGGAATACACAGGGACTTGTGAGCAATGGGATTTTCCTTTCTATTCCTTGAGTCAAAGACAAGATCCACTCCTCTCTCCTTGGCCAAGAAAAATGAATGGTTCTCATTTGCATATATGGACCTGGCCACATTTGTTGCATCCTCTTGTGAGCTTTGTACCAGCCAGGCCAGGCAGGTTCTCTGCCTCAAGCTGAGTAGAGAGCTGATCAGGTGGAGGTGATTTGGCTGGGGCTATGAAGTTAACAGATCCTTCTCAGCTCCTGACCTCTAACCTCCTTTTTTTGGGGGGGGGGTCCAGTCGTGGGGCTTGAACTCTGGGCCTGGGCGCTGTCTCTCAGCTCTACAGCTCAAGGCTAGCGCTCTACCACTTGAGGCTCAGCGCCACTTCCGACTTTTTTCTTTTTGCTTATGTGGTACTGGGGAATCAAACCCAGGGCCTCATGCATGCAAGGCAAGCGCTCTACCACTGAGCCACCTTCCCAGCCCCCTCTAACCCCTTTATGCAAAATGGAGAACAATTTTGCTCACTCTGGAAATAGTTAAAGCTTCATCAGGGTTACAGGCTAGTAACCCTGTAACCTGCTTAGACAGGGCCTTGAGGAGTGGCAGCTGGCCTAATGTAGACTTGAGCTTTCCCATGACCATTCAGCCAGACATTTTTCAGCCAGACATTTTTCTTTAATCTGGAAACATTAGGTTCTGGCTTAAGCTAAATAATATGGATATAAAGTGGACCTCTGGATATAAGAGCTACAATGAAAAACTTACTGATCAGGGCAGTGAAGAGAGCTAGCAATCAAGGAAAATTGTGACCCTAGGGCTCAAGTGGCAGAGCACTGGTCCAGCATCACAGTACCACCAAAAAGAAAAAAGAAAAAAAGAAAATGTTGACCCAGCAAATCTTTCTGAGGTATCCATGAATATACAGGCAAACATCCAAATGGAATAATAGCACCAGGTTGCTGGAGATAGGACAGTAAGGCCCAGCTATTGGGCTTGAGGGCTGGGGTGATTAGGGTCTGGTTGTTCAGTCCAATCTATTTGACAGGTAGGCACAAGAGCTCAGGCCTTCCTTCCTCACATTGTTAAGCTTGTGAGGTGACCCCTGAGCATGGAAGGGTAGGGCAGGGGCAGCATGGTGGGCACCAGCCTACAGGCTTTTCATACACACCTGGCAGCGGCTCACCCGGGTGTGTAGCTGCCCAGTTTTCAGCGTCTCAGACACAGGATCTTCCCTAAACTGCTGCTTCTCTTCCACTGTGGTCAGCCAGAAACTGTACTTGTTGGCAAAGTAGTGGCAGGTGCCTAGGGCACCGCTGCATTCGATGAAAGGTGTAGCCCGGAAGTCCTCGAGGCACGAGCCTGGGGAAACCAGGGACTGGCCACCACCTTCAGCCCCAGCGGCAGTGTGCTGAAATGACAGGAGGCATGTGTGGGAGTTGTACCTGGCTGGGCCTAGCACTGGGGATTCTCACCATTCAGGGGATACAGAAGAGCACATGCACCCCTTTCGTAAGTACCAGTCCTTGGGTCCACCCAGCTTGAATGGAAGAAATTGCCTATCATCCCCTACATCAGCCTCCCTTCTACAGGCTTGGTGACCTCACAAAGGCACATTGTGACCATGTCTCAACCTGTGTTTCTCAAACTGCTCCTGGTCCATTGAGTTCATAGGTATGTTTTCTTCCCCCCTCACCAATTTCCATGGACAAATAAAACATGGATTAAGGATAACTCACTAGCAGCTGGGATTGTTGACATACAATATTTGAAGCTACTGCTGGCAAAGTTACCAAGACTGTCTCAGCAATCAAATACAAAGAAAAGGGGTGTGGGTGTGTTTCCAGTGGTAGAGTACTTGAAAAGCAAGTTTCTGAGGCTCTCTGATCAATAATGAAATTAAAAAGGTAAACAGTAGGATTCTGAATCACAGCTCAATCGGCCTTTTGTTTACAGTGCACCTTCCTCTAAGAATGGTAAGAGTGTTAAGGATTCCATACATTGCTTCTACCTCAGCCCTTCCCTTAGCACCTTGTCTATTATTAGCTCTTACGGCAGAGCTAACTCCATTAGAACTACTTCTATTTTCAGTGCTTGTTTCCTGCTGAGTAAAAGGGAGGGGGCAGGGGAACCGTTTATATTAGGCCTAAATGTCTCAGGCCTCACTTCATAGGGGCACTCATGAGTTAAGTCTCTGGATACTGTACTCCAGTCAGTATCTCCCACCTCTCCACACCCAGGCCTTCTCCCTGTACCATGATTGGCTTTTGATGTGGACCATGGAGGTGAAGGAGCCATCACATACTCATGTCAACAAATGGCCAATGATAACAAATGGAACCCTTTACTTCCTAGTACTTTGAGACGATGAGGACCACCAAATGACCAAATGACGTTTCAAGGTATCCCCTCTGAGTAACTGAAGTATCCATTTTTTCCTCTTTTTGACCATCAGGATAGAAAACTGAACTATACAACACATCTCTATGCTTTATTGAAGAGTAGAGGAGTTACGCTCCTGTGGAAAGTTGGGGCCATCTCTCCCTATTTCTTGGTCTGGGTGGTGGACAGGACAGAATGACAGGTGAAGTGACTCTCTCACACTGGGATAACGTACAATGTTCAAGGACAGAGCACAACTAATTAGCTAATTCTTTAGATCCTCCTTCACCACCTTGCCTCTGGCCCATCTCTTTTCCCATAGAAGAGATTTCACAAAACTTAGCACTTCAGATGGTGACACCTGGTTTTCATGGACAGTTGTTCTAGATCTAAACCTGACTTGGTTGGATGAAACATCTCCCAAGTATTCACCAGCTACTGTATAAGAAAGTTCTTTTCCATCCAGACACAGCATAGCTGGCCACTGCCTTCCCACAAAAATGGAAAGGCAGCAATAATGTGTGTGAGGACATAGAAACACTCTCTTGTGAGCCTTTTGGGAGACAGCTGTGGACAGATGGCTCTGGGAGGCTGAGTGGGAGAGCAGAGATCCATGTACAGCTTGATTAGAGCAAATACATCGTGGCCCAGAGTGAGGACAGCATCTCTCTCACTGCATAGTGTGGTTCATTCTCTCTTTGGTGGTGCATTAATGAAGGAAGTATAGCAATGATAGAATCTGTGCCTGTCACTTACTTCAGAAATACTGGATGCGAACTACTGACTACACCCTTAGACCTACCATGGCTTTTTTTTACCCCTTGGAAGTATTTGGGTTTGAACTCAAGCACCTTTGTCTTGCGAAGGCAAGTGCTTTACCACAAGCCACACCTCTAGCACCTTTTGCTTTTAGGTATTTTTCAGGTAAGGTTTTGCATTTTTGCATGATCAGGCCTCAGACCAGGATCCTGGCCTACCATACCTGGGACTACAAGTGTTGACCACTATGCCTAGCTTATTGGTTGACATGGAGCCTTACTTTTACCCTGGACTGGCCACAAACTGCAATCCTCCCGATCTCTACCTCCTGAGTAGCTGGAATTACAGGCATGGGCCAAGGCCAGGCCAAACATTTCCTTTTCTTTCAAACTCTACTTTCTACTCAGCATCTCTTGAGCTTAGGAACTAGTCTCATGGACCTTCTCAGAGCTCCCCATTCTGGCTTCTTTCCTGTGGGAAGGTCAAGTGCAGTGCCTTACCATGAGGAAGGAATACCCGATCCAGAGGCTGCGCCAGCCCAGAGGGCACTGAGGGATGGTGATGTCTTGGCTGTGCACAGCAATGGCTTGAGAGGGTGCCTCACACACAGAACAGCGGCTGATGTACTGAGGAATCTGGGCCTGGCCGACGGGCATCATGGGAATGGGGGCAGTAGTAGAGAGCCAGTAGGATTTATCATTGCGCCTGGCATAGTGGCACACCTCATTGATGTTGCAGTAGATAAAAGGCATGGTGGTGAAGCGGGGCAGGCAGGAGCCAGCAAACCCTGGAGACAAGGTGGACAAAGAGAGGGAAGGTCTGTCTTAGGTTCAAGGCTACCAGGACTGGACCCAATGGTAGTGTGGGTTTACAGTCAAGTACTTGACCTCTCTCTTACAGTCCCATCACACTGTCCCTACACTGAAGTCTGCAGATCAAATCTTACTGTAAATGTACCAAGGGAATTTGATACCAGGAAGCCTTTTCTTATAAATGGAACAATCACTAATTAATTGGAATACTGGCTTTGTAAAATCAGTATTTAATAGATGGAATCCATGTTTAAGGTTTAGTAAGCCTGCAGCTAATGTATTTAATTCTTGAGTAATCATCATTGCTGTGAAGCTCATGTATTGTTGTTACTACTAATCACTGATACTTAATGGAAGCATATATGCCAAATACTGTTCTAAGCATTTTACATTGAGTAATTAATGAACTCCTTCTGCCACCCTATGTGCTAGGTACTGGAATTAGCTTTGTGCCAGTAAGGAGGAAGTAGAAGCTTAGAGAGGTTGAATAACTTGAAGAGCTCACTTGACCCTTACTACAGTGCTCAGAGATGGTACTATCATTGGGGTACAGGGCTAACAACCCATGTCGGCTTGACTACAGAGCTAGTGCTATAACTCAGTATCCAATAGTGGATTCAAAGGGCTAAGAGAAGCAAAGTTTAGTCTTGGTCCTGTGAGGCCAGGAGGTCAGGACAGCCTGTCACAACTGGTACTTACCTAGGTCCTGATTATGGGCTTTCTCCTGTCCTTCCACAAACAGCAAACTGTAGCCCACCCACAGTTGACTCATTCCTATGGGGCACTGTGGCACCTGCTCCGATTGACTGTGTTTCACCAATGTGTAGCCCACTTGCACACTGGGCCCGGGTATCCCAGGCCTACCAAATGGGCCTTGCTTCCCTGGAACTCCTAATGGGGAAAAGAGCAGAAAAGGTGAGCTTGGTGCAGCTGATGATATCAGCTATTCACTGGGCACCACCCATTGTGTAAGGCACGTTGTTTAAACACATCATTCCACTTGATCCTTATGATGACCTTGGGAGATGGTACTATTATTAGCCCAATGTGTAGATGAGAAGACTGAAACTCAGAGCTACAAACAGCTGGTAAGTCTTGGAAGACCCAGAAATCTAACTTGCTCATACCTGGCTACAGAGTTGCCATTATAAAAAGCACATTATCTATCTCTCCTCTTCCAACGACCTGTCTTTGGATTGTCTTTCAATGGGATGAGTGAAGAGGGATTTTTCTCAGGCCCCTCCTTGAAGAGCCTCATAGGACATAGGTAAGTAGCTGCTGAGTCAGAAGCATTGAAATCAAGATGAGCAGGAAAATGCTTTGCCCTTCTCTCTTTTCTGTGGCAGATGTAGGTAATGGATTGCAACACTTTCCCCCTGAGCCTCAGAAATGGTATCTACTGACAAGTGATTTGCTGTTCTTATTGTGAAAAGAAGGGAAGCAGCAGAGGTACAGGCAGACATCTCCCTTAAATGTTATCCTCTGAGCTCCCTTTCCCCCCATTCATATCACAGTCCCTGGGTAGCAAAGGGGAGGGGTGTGGCAGGTGGCTATGCTATAGAGTAGAGTTGTAACACTTAAAAGCTGGAATCCAGGCCAGGCATGGTAGGGCATACCTGTAATCCCAGTTCCTGGGAAGGCAGAGGCAGGAAGATGCTGAGTTTGAGGCCAGCCCAAGCAAAGGTATACAGATGTGTTCTTACAAAAACAAAATAAAAAGAAGAAAATAGGGGGCTGGGAAGGTGGCTCAGTGGTAGAGCGCTTGCCTTGCATGCCTGAGGCCCTGAGTTCGATTCCTCAGCACCACATAAGCAAAAAGAAAAAAGCCAGATGTGGTATGTGGCTCAAGTGGTAGAACTCTAGCCTTGAGCTGAAGAGCTGAGGGACAGTGCCCAGGCCCAGAGTTCAGGCCCTATGACCAGACCCCCCCCCCCAAAAAAAATAGAAGTGTAGCTTCCTGGTTTCAATCTTCCATGGAGGTAATAGGGGGAGAGAAAAGGGGGGAGAGAGAGATGGAAAGAGAGAGGAGAGAGAGAGGAGGGGAGGAAGATAATCTGAAATAGTTCTTTGTAGGGCTTCCCTTCACTTACTGCAAGTCAGTAGGGAGTGAATGGATAAGAGCACAGTATATGAATCCCTCAGATTCTGGCTCATCCCCAAATCTCAACCTTGCAGAAGCCCTCTACCCTCTAGGTTGACATCTCCAGACCTTCAAATCCTGGAGGGCCTTGTAATCCAGGGAGACCAGGATCACCAAGTATCCCAGGTGGGCCTGGAAGCCCACTAGGACCATCTTTTCCAGGAATACCAGGTAAACCTTTGGGGCCTGCAGGAGACAAAGCCAGGATGGAGTGAATGAGTTGAGTGTGTGTGTGTTTAGAGCACTCAATGTACAGGGTTATAGACGATACCTTTCTGGAAAAAGGGACTGACCAGGAGAGAGTGCATTCTCCCAAGTCAACAGGAGAGGGCGCACTAATTGAACCCTTGGTGCTCACCCTGGGCAAGGAGTGAAGAACTACCCAGGAATTGGGGCCAGCCCAGCCAGTTCTTTACAGAGACATTTCTGCCCTGGCTCAGGCTCCTTGCTCTCCATTTAGTCCTTCTGAGCTCCTTCTTACTGCCTCCCCTCCCCCTTCCTCTCATCTTCCCATCCATCCATGCTGGGTAGAATGAAGAGCCATTGTTAGCATGGAGTTCCAGTGAGACTTCTGACTTAACTCTAGTTGGGGCAAAGCTAAGACTTAAAAACCAGTCTCCTGTCCCCTTGATCTGGTTTTTTTTCCATGCCCTTGTTCTGCCCTTTATCTGCCACCACACTCCCTCCATCTGTATGCAGTAGTTCAGGGAAGCTACTGTCTCTGATATTTGAAGGAGTGACCATGTTCTGCTCTCACATTCTCCACAGCTGAGTAACACCTGTTGCACTGGCCCTGTTGGACTTTTGATACCCCAGTAAGAAACATGGGAGCCTTGTGATGAATCAGAGGAAACACCCAATTGAAGGAAAACCCTTGGAATCAGGAAAACCCTGAGTTGCTTAAGACTCAGCCAAGACCACTCAGCTTCCTAAGAAAGTACTGTCACCATTACCTTGGAGGCCAATAGGGCCTTGGAGCCCAGGGTCCCCTGTGAGGCCAGGGATGCCTTCGAGGCCTGGAAGACCTAGGGGTCCAGGAGGAGCCTGGATAACTTCTGCAATTGGTGTTCGTCCAGGAGCACCTTGGGGACCAGGAAAGCCTGTGGGCAGGTGGGGAAATGGCATCCTCAGGTTGAGGTAGAGAAAGAAAGCAAATGGCCAAGCTGCCTTTCTGTGTCAACCACTGGTTCTTTCCCTTGTTTGTTCTCCAACTGCTCCTGAATACTTCTAGGACAGTTTTTGCCACCCTTTACAAACTACCATGTTTCCCCACATACCTCCAAGTGTTTGGGTAATTCCTTAGGGACAGGGATTGGGTCCCATTCATCTTTGTTTCTCAGGGCATAGTCCAAATAATATGTAGTATAGGCAGTTTTCCCAAGGAGGTAGACAGGATGCATCTCACCCCAGGAATTCTATTGACATTACAGCTTAGGAGTCCCAACCCTACTCGGCTACTTTGTTAATAGAATAACTTGGTTACTAATTTATTGAACAAGTACATTTTTGGAGTGCTTTCTATATGCCTGGGTTCTGGAAAAGCTGAGACTAGAGTAATGATAAGATAAAATTTTATGAAGATATAGTCCAGTGGTAAAGATGAACAATGCATGTTTTGACAAATATCATTCAGCTTTATGCAAATTGTGAGAAGTTCTATGAAGGAGATGAATGAGTCAGTGACAGTGGGAGGGAGCACTGGTTGGTATGGATTGGAGGGATTTACTTTAGAGAGAAACCAGTAGCCTTTCATAAGTAGTGACAATTGAACTAAAACCATTTAAATGTAAGAAGGAGCTAGCTATTGGAAGGGTAGAGAGGCAATAATACCTTAAGAACAAAACTGACATATACAACAGTCCTGTGGTAGGCCAGAGCTTATATTTTTGATAACTCAGGAGGCCAGTGTAGCAGGAACACATTAAAGGGCCAGCATCATGGAAAGGGAGACATCACCTAAGGATTTTGTGGGCCATAGTTCATCTCTATGCCATAGATATCTATGGGGTGTTTTTGAGTTTTCAAGGCTACTTTGCAAAAAAAAATGATTCGGAGAGAAGAAGGATACTGTATGAAAAATTTTGATGGACTGGACCTTGGAGGACATGTGAACTGAATGCCATTGGTTCAGACACCTAAGAGTGAGTGGGGCTCTTGTGAAGGATTTAGAGGAGTGGTTTTTTCATTTATGGACTGAGCTTAGTAGCAGGAACCACTGTGGCAAATAATCAGTAGTTTTCAGTCCTGTGAGCTGCTGGGGCAGAGATTGCTAAAAGTAGCAAAACCACCTCCCGGGGTGGGCACCCCACCCAATTGCTTTTTTGGTATAGTGGGCAATGACTGCTGAAACCTTACTATCACACTGAACTCAGCCCAGCCTGTCACTTCCACTCACCTCTTGTCCCTGCTTTCCCCTTCATGCCAGGAAATCCTGGGTCTCCTTGTGGCCCAATCTTGCCTGGAGTCCCCATGAAGCCAGGCTCACCTCGTACTCCTGACAAAGTCCAAAGGAAAGCATGTCAGGTCTCGGCCCAGTGGTAATAGAATGGAGACTAGGCAGGAAGACAGCTGCCATCTGACCTCTCTCCCAAGGTTGCAGGCCTGTGGACTGGAGATAGTCCCAGCAGCTCCCCCAAACAAGCTTACCTTTCAGTCCTAGATTTCCAGGGAGACCAGAGAAGCCTGAAATTCCTTGATCTCCTTTGGGCCCTTGAAGGCCAGGAATTCCAGGGTAGCCAGGGTCTCCAGTGTCACCTTGATCTGAGGATGGTCCAGGGGGACCTGGAGGACCTTGGAGGCCTGGACGGCCTAGAGATAAGATTGAAAGAGGGATGAGGGGAATATGAGTGGGGTGTGGCCACTGTTGAAAATATAAGTACCTATAGGAAGCCAAAATTCATTTCCAAGATAGAGAATGTTTCTGTCAAATCTGTGAAATCCTAGTTCCCAGATCCCTTTTCTTTTGGCTGAAGGAAAGAATGTGAGGCCAAGCAACAAGTACATAGGCTGCATAGAATACAAGACAAAATGGGGCAGCCAGTCCCCTTTGGACTTTCTTATCTTTACCTTGTTCTCCATCTAGGCCTGGTGGACCTGGGTCACCAGGCCGTCCTGCTGTGACTGAGGGCAAGGAGATGCCTGGAGCTCCAGCAGGACCAGCAGGGCCTTGGAGTCCTGGGAATCCTGTAAAGGATAAATCAAAGGGGCTGGGTGACTTCACATGGCCAGGAAAGGGCCAAGTGCTGTCAGAGAAAATGGATGTGCAAACACACACAAAAAATAGAAGTGTTACATAATTGCCAAGCCAGAGAACACCAGAAGAATATTCTACTCCCCTCATTCTACCTTTCTAGTTTGCAGATAAAAGTAAAGGAGGCTCAGACTTCCCTTTCCACCTGGAGGTTCATTTCATTGGGAGGGAACTATGGAACATTCTACCTTCCCAATTTCACTTGTAATGGAAATACTTTAGGCAGTTTTCCTCCAAATGATAAATTAAAGAAGGCATGACTGACCAGCTGGAATTTAAATTCCCCAAGTGTTTTTAATACCACCTCCAAGGCAAACAAAGGTTCCTAACTTAGCCAGTTATGTCTGATGGGACCCAAAAGTCACAAATACAGGTAGAACCCAGACCCTAGCCAGTCAGCACAGAGGTGGGCAGAGGACCTGCTTCTTCTGGGATGTGTAGGCAAACTATCTTTTTTTTTTAATTGTGAAAATACCATACAGAGGGGTTACAATTTCATGGGCAAGTTAATGAGTACATTTCTTATTAAGCAGTTTCCTCCTCCTTTGTTTCCCCTTCCCATCCCTTCTCATCTCCCCCCCCCCTGCTCCATACCCCCTACCAAAGTTTTTATAGATAATTTATATTACTAGCTGAATGATTGATTAATTGCCCATAGAATAAATTTCTTGGTATTAAAGTTCCTCCTTTCTCCTTTTTGGCCAAATAGCCTTTTATTAGAGTAATTAATATTTATTTATTCAGAATTTAGTACTGATTTGCATGTTTTCTGTGGAACAATTTCCATTACAGGCTCCAAAGAAAAGCTTTCATCTGATCATAAATGGTTTATGAGTCACATGTCAAATATACAGATACTAAACTCCTGATGGCAAAACACATAAAAGCTACACACACAAGTATAAGCATTGCTATTGTACATAGATCATGGGAGAAATTCATTCATTGCTTTGGTGTATTCTAGAAGACATTCATATGAAGTGAGATCAATTAAAACTGGTTAATAAACTGTTATAGTAACAAATTATTGTTTGTTGTTTTGGTGGCAAAAATATATTCATACTGAATTTCCCATTTTATATACATCTAAAAATAAAATTCATATAAACATAAAGAAAATGATAGCTAAAAAAAGAAAATGATAGCTTAGCTAAATTGGGTATTTAAAATAGTTCATTAGTTAATTGAATCATTAAGAAATCTAGAGAGAAAAAATAAATTTTATGGAAAAGGTTGATCATTTTAGATCTGAGAAAGGAAAAGATAAACACAAAATGAAAACCTTGTTGCATAGTCACATACTCATAACATTGTCATTTATTTCTCAGGGAGCTTCTAAGGTATTTTCCTTTCTCACAGAGGCAAGTATCTGTAAAGACATTGTATGCTTTTCCCTGGAAATATAGCTTCATGTGGGTATATAAACACATGGAGAGCTTACATATTTGTATTAGCTTAAATTATGTAAAACTAAGATACCCTGTATCCACAGCACACAGACTCTAAATGTTACCATGTCCATTTTTGAAGCATCCTTTACCCCTTTTTGTTTCTTTATAATGATATTAAGGTGTCATCTCAAGGCCTAAATAAAGACACTAGTCATTTCAAGTAGTAGAAAGAGCTCACATTTTTGGATTAAGAATAAAACACTTCAAGCGAATAGTTGTGCAAGCAAAATGGCCTATTTTTTTCTAACTCACTCTGCTGCCAAAGCCTAAAAAACTATATATACAAATGCAGCCTCTAGCTAACGCAAATATGGAAGAAATAGTGGGATGGAGAGTCATTTAACTAAAGCTGTTGTTAGAATGTGAAAGCTGTGGTTTTTCTCCTATGGTTCAATCCTTGTTTTATACTGACTTCTACCATCAAATCACAGATGAGCTTCTTTGAGGGAGGGAGGATGACATGAAATATTCACTTTAAACAAACTGTTTCTACTAGATATTGAGAGAATACTATAGAATATTTATAAATAACATGTAAAGAACAATCCACGTATGACAAACTTGTTTTCAAACCATCTCATTAAAAAAAAGATGGTATTACCTTAGACACTCTTGTTTTTCTCTACTAATTTCACATCCTTCCCTACCTCTCTGAGCACACCTTCCTGAATTTTGTATTGATCACTTCTTTTCTTCTCATCATAGTTTCCCCATGAATATTTGTATCACTAAGCAATATACTGGCTGGTTTTGCTTATTTTCCAGTGCTTATCAACTGAGTCATTCCAAATGTATTCCATTGTGATGTGCTTTTCTCCACTAAACATTATGTTCCTGAAATGTATCCATGTTGACATGTGCTGTTTACTCCATTTGGTATTGTAATTGTTATGACCATAGCTAAAGGAAATGGATAATTTAATGACCAGGCTTCATAGTCAAGATTTGCAGACAGAAAAGGAAATGTCCTGTGCTTTTATTCTGTCATGTTTTCTCTATGTGCTATGGAAGGAGCCACTCGCCCTACAGGCTCAGATCCTGCTTTGAGCCCTTCCTTTGCAGAAGATGCTGGCTTTCAGAAAAGAACAGATTGTGCAGACCAAAGGAAAGAGTAAACATGGAAATAGCAGATGCTTCCATTCAAAGTGTAGCAGAAATAAATGAATGTATGAATATAGTTCCTGAGTAACATATGTACATTAGAAAAACATAAACATAATGAGACCCTAGACTAGAGCTAGAAGGAATAAAACATTTTGCAAATATGATTTCCCTAGATTAAAACAATGGCCGTCATTTCCTGAGTACCTACTGTGTGTTAGACCCCAACTAAATGTTTTATATACATTATCTCATTCTTCATTGATATCTCAAACCTATGAGGTGGTTCTTTTATACATCCATTTTAGATAAAATGAAAACTGAGGGTTTATTGGAAATTGAGAGGCAAATGACTTCATTGTTCAAAGTCCTTTCTAAAGTTAGTGAGGGGTAAAGCTTGCATTTGAGCAGAGTTGCCTGATTCCAGAGTCCATATCCTCTCAGCTGTGCTGCTTTGCTGAAATCATTTCCTGCTTTATACTGAGTGGTAGAGATAGGTGTCTTCAGAATAGTTCTATGGAAAGTTGAAGGCTAGGGATACATTCTTTTTTCTTTCACAGTAAAGGTAGGTGGGTTTTATAATGGTTTTTATTTAACACTATAAAAGTAACTTTCTGGGAGGGAAGGGATGGTAGGGGGAAAACAAAGGAAGAGGCAACAATGCTCAATAGGAAGTGTACTGATTACCTTGCTCATGTAACTGTAACCCCTCTATACAGCATTTTTACAAGAAAAAATAACTTTCAAAACATTTATTGGCAGACAAGACTTACTGAAAATACTAGAGAGAAAGTGCAAACTACCTCAGTATTTAGAGAAGGAAAATGATGCACCCTTCTTGTGCATGCATGAATGTACATGTACACAGATGAACCTAGATAATGTACATGCATTTCACCAGTTTAAATACAGTAATCACTTGTACAGAATATAATATCCATCAAAGACATTTTCAGTAAAAATGTAAACCAGCCAACTGGCATATCTTTTGTTCATTGGGATCATTTTAAAGATAAAAGTGTTAGCCAAATCTAAGGTTAATTTATATGTAATTATTAGTTCACATATAATTCCCAGGAAATATTTTGGGGGGGGGTTGCCATGGGAACAAGCATATGAGTGTTTATTCTTTTGTTTTTACAGTTTAAACAGGATGCATTATATTTTTTCTTTTGAGAATGGTTTTATTTGTGTTTTTGAATACATATTTTTATTGTAAAGATACTGTACAGAGGGGTTATAGTTAGTTGAGTAAGGTAATGAGTACATTTCCTATGGAGCAGTTACCCTTCTTTGTTTTTGCCCTACCATTCCTTCCTTCCCCACCTCCCCAATTCTTCACTCCACTCCCCAAGTTGTAAAGTTTGTTTTCAACATAGTGTTTTGTACATCTCATTGTTACAATGGGTCAACCTGTATCCTTGTTTCAGCATTTTGTTATTTACCTTCCCCTCCCCAAATTAGAAACATGTATATACAAGATGCAGGACACTGGAATCGATACAGTGACAACAGGGGTTGTACCATGGGGGAAGAACATGCAAAAGAAACAAAAACAAATCACATAGTACATTATAAGTACATTACAAAGACCAGCAACAAAGATCAAACCTTTTGTGTCCCTATCTTGGGGTTCATTTCACTTAGCATCATCTTATATGGTCATATGTACATAGCTTTTGACCTTTTCTGCTTGTCCTAGATGTACACTAGTTATTGCAAATAAGGGAAACCATGGGGCCTATGTTTGTTTGGGTCTGGCTTACTTCACTTAATAAACTTTTCCCAAGTCTTACCATTTCCTAACAAATGGGACAGTGTCATTCTTTCTGATGGAGGCATAGAATTCCATTTTGTGTGTGTGTGTGTGTATGTATATGTATGTATGTATATATATATATATATATCACATTTTTTTCGATCCATTCATCTACTGAAGGGCATGTGGGTTGGTTCCATATTTTAGCTATGGAGAATAATGCTCCGATAAACATAGTTGTGCTGGTAGCTTTAGTATGGCCTTGTTTGTGATCGTTTGGGTAAATGCCCAAATGTAGGATTGCTGGGTCAAAGGGGAGCTCTATGTGTAGTCTTTTGAGGAACCTCCATACTGCTTTCCAAAGCAGTTGAACAGGTTTACACTCCCACCAACAATGCAGTCGGGTTAGGGATTCATTCTTAACTTTTGAATGGTGGCAAAAGGGAGGCTCAGAAAGACTTCAGGTTTCATGATGAGACCAGGGGCTAAGATTAGGATGGAATTTGCTTTCTAGTAAAATTGACAAATCCTAATTGTGCAGGCTGTGGGCCTGTTCATGGGAAGAGACATTAATTCTCTCAGTCTTGGGCTCTTCTGCAAGCCAGTGTCTTTCAGGACCCTCGTGATACCATTCATACTTGCCATAGGAAATTCTGGCCAACTCTTAAGTAGACAAGGGACAAGCCCTATCATTTAGGATTGATTATTCCAGCTCTGATCAAGGCGCAAGAGAGGACTTGAGGTTAATAGGGAAGAGCTAGAAGGAATCTGGAAGCTGAAGGGGAACTCAGTGGTCTGCTTCCTAAACACCCATCACTGGGAAGTTACAGGCACTGTCTATCCTCCCTTTTTCAGCAGTCAGTCCTGTGGGTTCATGCGACATGTAGAGATGCAAAAACATGCAAAACTCAAATATTAGAGCCACCTGGCCCTGATGAACCCCAAACCAATGACTCATATAATTTTTACAAGGCTTGACCTGGGCCCACTTACCTCGACCACCTTTTTGTCCTCTTGGACCTGGTTGCCCTGGAGCTCCAATGATAATTCCTGGCATGCCTTTTTCTCCTTTTGGACCAGGCAGGCCAGCAGGCCCAGCAACACCAGTGATACTGGATCCTAGGAGGAGATTCGGAGGGAAGGGACAGAGGTCAGTGGAGGTGGAAACTTCATGCCTAGCTCAGTTGTCTGTGGCCCAGAAGAAGAGCTCATTCTAGTAGAGAGACAATCCCTATCCTATTTCTCCCTCATATCTAAGAAATTCAATTGAAGGATTGTGAGTACAAAGACATAGGGTATACCATAGTTGAGAACTCATGTGGGGTATACCACAGTCTAGGACTCACAATCAGTCCCTGCCAGGTTTCTGGAAGAGTTGGTGTCCTTTTCCACCCCTGAGGATCTTTCTTACCTGGAGTTCCATGAGTACCCTTGGTTCCTGGAAGCCCATTCAGTCCATGTAAACCAGGAAGCCCAGAGAATCCTGTGGAAAAGAAGTTGAAAACAGCAGTTGTTAATCATAAAGAGTCAACAAGATGTAATTACTCATCCAGAAAAGTATTGCAAGATCTTTATTTGCAAGTCCTGGTCTTTCTTGAGATACTACTTAATAATCTCATGGAGAATAGTCCACCCTAACCTGTAATCTATATCTGAAGTTCTCATGACTCCTAATCAGATATCAAAATAGCTTCAATAGGGCTGGGAAAGTAGCTCAGTGATAGAGTGCTTGCCTTGCATTCATGAGGCCCTGGGTTCTATTCCTCAGCACCACATAAGCAGAAAAAGCCAGAAGCGGCACTGTGGCTCAAGTGGTAGAGCACTAGCCTTGATCTGAAGAGCTGAGGGACAGTGCCCAGGCCCAGAGTTCAGGCCCCACAACCGGCAGAAAAAAAATATCTTGAACAGCAAGGTGGCATCTAATTTGGTGTTACAGCTTGGATTTGAAACAGCCTCAGAAGTTCTCAAAAGCTCATATATTGAAGACTTGTCCCTAATGTAGCAGTGTTTAGAGGTGGTGTTGATGAGGGCTCTAACATCCCTCTATTGATAGCTCCATAATGTGATGGGCTACTGGGAGCCAATAGAAACTTAAGAGGTAGGATTTAGTTGAAGGGAGTGGATCCTTCAGGGTGTGCCACTGGAACTATATCTTGTCATGTGCTTCTGCTAACTCTCCGTGCTTCCTGTCTTCAATGTGCTGAGAGTTTCACTCCACCACATTAGGTTTCTTTAAGAATATAAGAGTGACGTTGCCAGGACCTGGAGTTCTCATCTTTGACAAACTGTTTCCAGAGACTTTTTGAATAATTGTTTTAGTAAGCAAAAGGCAATGCATGCTGCAGTGAAAGCCTCCTCTTACATCTTGGATAAGCTTGGTCCCCAGTGTGGTATGGCTAAGGGGTAGAGAGACCTTTCTGAATTAGGGCCTAGTAGGAGTTGGTTAAGTCACTGGAGAAACTGATCTCAGAAAGGATTAAGGTCATTCATATAGGACTTTGAATTAGTTCTTGTGAGAGTGAATTGGCCCCACTCCTCACTGTGTCCTGTCTTGCAATGTAATCTCCTCCTCTTTTATGCAATCTTCCCTAATAGCATTCTTTATGTAGTTATAGAGCTAGGAAGCTCTCATTAAAGCCACTGCCATGCTATTTGGACTTTCAATTTTGTAAGGTAAGTAAGCTTATTTATAAGTACCCAACCAATAGGGACTTCATTATAATAAAGGAAGTCTAATGTTAACCTTATAGATCCAATGTTCTTTTCCCATTCATTCTAGCAGACCATCCTTCTCTTTTCCTTTTAATAATCATGTGACCCCCTCCCCCTAGCCTGAAACATTGGTTAACCCTAACTACTGTCTTCTCAAATAAAGTAGTTGCTGTCTTTTATTGACGGTAGGTTTTCTACTTCTGCTCTCAAATACACATACCTTTAGGTCCTATTAAGCCAGATGGTCCCAGGAGCCCAGTTGACCCTGGATGACCAGAGGAACCTGGAAGTCCTGGATCTCCTCTCATCCCTGTAATTCCTGGAAGTCCTAAATGTGAAACCAAAGCATTTCAGAAAGAAGTGTGGTTTGAAGCTAATCCTGACTTTTTCAGAAGAAAGTTGTCATGTGGCATGATACCTGGGGAACCAGGAAGCCCAGCATCTCCAGAAATACCATCATTTCCATCTTGACCTTTGGGCCCTGGAAAGCCTTTATCACCAATCAGTCCATCTTTCCCTTTTATACCTATAAAATCAAGAAAAAGGCTGTTGGTCAGGCCACATTCCTGGTAATGTATTCATCCACAAAAAAGGGTAAACAGACATGTGAAACCATTTTGAATTGATGAGGAAAACTTGCTTCAGTGAAGAAATTCTGAGAAGGACCATGGCATCTATCTTCAGATTTGATAAGTACTGCCCAATTGAGAAGTGAGTAGACATTCTGAATGCCTTTCAAAAGTAGGGGTGATAGGTTGACATGCTTGAGAGGCATGGTGTAGGCAAAATTCTATAAACTAAAGGGGGATGTCATTATCCCCAGCCTGTAAGTCTCAAAGGGATAGTAGGCATGCTTGCTTGGGGAAAATATAGATAAGAATTGTTCTGCATTGGGTTAAAGTTGCAGAACTTTGGGTTAGCCTCAAAAATTACTTCCCATCTTGTTTTGAGAAATGCATGAGGGAATGAGACAAAAAATAGTCATCTTACCTTTAAAACCTGGATCGCCTGGTTTTCCCTTGGGTCCTGGGCTACCAAAAATGTCAAATGTCTGGCCTTGATCTCCTGATATCAAGATATTGTTCAGGTGGTCAGGATAAGGTAGGGATCATTTTTTCAACCTTAGAGAACTTTTGACATGTATTTTTTAATGATTCAATGCAGTCAGAAATGCTGTTTGACAAAATCATTCATTAGCTAAAAGGTAATCAGTCACTATGTAGGAATTTGGATGCTATCAGACTACTGGAATGAAATGCTGTTACATGGAGCAAGTGGAAATACATCACTAGGCTCAGTATGTGTGAGAAGATGGTGGGGGAGAACTTAAAACATCACTAACAGAACAGTGCTGTCTGCAGTGATGGAAAATTGCCCTGCCTAGTAGAATGTGTTCATAGGGAAGTGGCTCTCTGGAATTGAGCTTCTCTGCTGCTAAGACTAGAAGGCAGACACGTCAAACATCAAAGCCAAGAAGAGCCTTTTCCTTGCCACCAAAAAACCTTGAAGATCTTGGTAGGTATCCATGGTTGTTGTATCATATTGGAAGAACAAGGCTTGCAGAGTGGGTTTGATCAATGGGGAAATGTAAACCAATTAATTGTCTTCTGTTCTATCTCCCTCTTCCTGCCCCAAATAGATTTCTACTTTGTTGAAGAAATTCTTATCAAAAGAGAAAATGTTCCTTACCTTTTGAACCTGGGAGACCAGATGTTCCTGGGAACCCAGAAGCCCCAATGAGACCTCGTGAACCCTTCAAGCAATAGAGATATCATTTTTGCCCAAAGTTCAGAGCTGCCCACCATCTCCCTCCCCCTCCATTTCTGAGCCATTGCCTGAGATGTCCATTGTCCTGAGTAAGAAGAAAAGTGGAGGAGTAACTTGCAAAGGGGAAGATGCTGTCAAGGGCCCATGTGCACATGTCAGGCTTGTAGGGGGAGAATTCCATCTGCTGACTAATCCTTGTCTTGTCATTCATAACTTCTCATTGACTATCAAAACTGAAACCTTGAGATATCGGGTGTAGCTGCTCTTGCAAGTCTCAAAAAGTATAGGACATCATAGTTTAACCAAGAGGTCAATGTGCTGCTCCACAGATAGTCAGCTCCCACCACTGTGAGCAATACTCCAGAATTATTATGTGTGCGAATTGTTGCTTTCCATGTGTTATCTTAGTCCTCATTGTCTGAAACGGGTTCAAATATTAGTCTTATTTTTACAGATAAGGAAAATGATGCTTAGGGAAGTTAAGTAGTATGCACAAGGTCACAAAGCTAATGAGGAATAGAGATGAGCTTCAAACCCAACTTTTTCCTTGCTAAAACAATTCTAAGTTGCCTTTTCAGAGCCCCAAGAAACTAAATTTCAGTCTTTGGTAATTGTCATCCTACGTGGCACTTTGAAGACCTTTATATCAGCTGGGTATTGTGGGAGGTTTACACCTGTAATCTCAGCATTTAGCAGGTGGACATAGAAGGATTGTGAGCTCAAGGCTATGCTGGGCTACATAATCCAGACCATCCTAGATCATATACTGTGACTTTGTCTCAATCCCCCCCCCAAAAAAAGACCTTCCCATCAAAACATTGAGGAGTCTGTACTGAGTTTGTATGATGTCCCTAGTTCAATGAGAAAAACATGTAAGGCAGTTAGTTCCTATTCTCAAGTCCCAGAAACCTCATTAAATAATGAGATTGTACCACAGAGCCAAGTAGATGGATCAAAGTAGTGAAAAGTGGAAAGTAAGGATCTTCTGAGATGGTGCCTGAAAGATGGCTTCTGAGATGGCTGGCCTGTAAGACAGGCAGATGTTGCCAATTGTAGAGTGAGCAGGAGATTCTTCATGTGGGGAGATAATATAAGAGCACAGATAAGAGGATGCTCAGGAAAGGCGAGGAGACCTGTCACCAAGAAGAAGGTTTTGTTTGAGGGTTTCCTGGGAGATGGGGCTGGGTAGTGGTCTGACATCAGAAAGGTGACTAATAATGGGGTATGTCTCTCTGTTATGGAGGCCTTTCTGAGATGGAGACATGAGTAACTGGTCATACTTACAGGTTTTCCTGGCATTCCTGGGAAACCTGTGATTCCTGGGGACCCTTTCAGGCCAGGTAAGCCCTGTAGTCCCAGGGCGCCAGGGGGGCCTGGCCTCCCACTAAGCCCTTTGATTGTACTGGGGAGACCAGGAGCTCCAGGTAGGCCTGGTGACCCTGGATGGCCAGCCACTCCTTTGTCACCTGAGAAAAAAGCAAAAAGGCTTGATAAAAGACTGTCCAAAAACCTGCTCACTCTGGTGCAGGTGCCCCATATCACAGGCCGAGTGCCAGCTTGGTTATGGGGACCAGTCAGTTGGGGGTGGGGAGATGTAATGGAAAGTGATATCTTCGGCCTTATGGGGCATAGTCAGGGTCACCCCAGCTCCAGCACCACACAAGTATAAACATCTCAGTGCCTTTGCCCCACTTTGCCAGATTTTCTCAGGATTGTAACAGACTGAAGTTCTAAGCCGTAGTCCCACAGTGACAATAGCAAGTGGAAGTCTTGAATCATAAGCAACTTTCAAGTCCAGGAAAGATAGCCTCTTTGGATTACATTCTGCTACGCACATAGGTGTTCTGGGAGGTATGGGCTGCTCAGGACAGAAGCCAAGTTGTAAACCCTTTTTTGAGCATTTTTCCTGGCCATCCCCAGCTTCATCACCTCTGGGTCCAGGAAATCCATCTGATCCAGCTGAACCCTGAGAGCCTTTGTCTCCTTTGAACCAAAGGTTGAGCATTGGAGGTCTTGGAATGGGTACTCCAACTGGCCCTGGATCACCTCTGTCTCCTGCAGGAATGCAGATCAGGCCATTAGCATGAGAGACAGAGAGCTTAGAGTGAGGCAAAGGCTGATCTTTCAAATAATTTCTTCCCACAGTATATCCCCAAGCCTTCTTTCTAGGCCCTTCTGTCCTCTTCCTCAATTCCAGTTCCAACTTTGCATTTCTCTCTATGTCTTTTTCTTTTCCAACCCCAAAGTCCAACAGCAACTTTAGATCTTACTCAAAACCTTCCTCATAGATTATGTGGGAATGTATAGACTTCAATCTCTCTCTTTCTCTCTCTGTGTCTCACTGTCTCTCTGTCTCTGTCTGTCTCTCTGTCTCTCTGTCTTCTCTCTTTCTCTCTCATTCTCCCAGTCCTGGGGCTTGAACTGTGGGCCTGGTCACTGTCCCTGAATCTCTTTGTGTGCTCTACCACTTGAGCCACAGAGCCACTTCTGGCTTTTTTTCTGAGTAGTTTGTTGCAGATAAGTCTCATGGACTTTTCTGCCTGGGCTGGCTTTGAACTATGATCCTCTAATCTCAGCCTCCTGAGTAGCTAGAATTACAGGTGTGAGCCACTGGTGCCTAGCCAGACCTCTCGGTTTTAGAATTTTGTTGTCCAAAGTCCAATGTGTTAAAGGTATGGTTTCCAACCCATATCACTGAAAGGTTTTGAGAGGAGAAACCTAGTGGAAGGAAGTCAGGTCACTGGGAGCATGCATTTGAAAGGGATTGTGGGAACCTATTTTCTTCTCTATTTTGCTTCCTTTCTATTATTAATTGAGAAGTTTCTTCTACCATGTGCTCCTTGCTATGGTGCACTGCTTCACCATAGGTCCAAAAGTAATGGGGTCAGGTGACCATGAACTGAAACCTTTGAAATGGTGAATTGGGTATTTATTAAAGAATGGGGAGGTTTATTTTGGTTTACTGGAAAGCTAACATAGCAAATTAGTACCTGAGAGTGGGGTTGTTGCTGTGACTTCACCTGAGATGATGTAGAAAATCCTTTGGAATTGTTTTATGGAAGAAATTTGGAAGGGGTGGATGTTAGAGAAATCCTTGACTATATAAGCAGAACTTAACAGACAATTCTAATGGGGAATTGGAAGACCATCATAATACTGAAAGAAAAATAGACAGTAAAGGCTATGCTGATAAGATGTTATTGAGAGTCAGACCAGGGGCTTTCCTTATTACATTGTGGTAAAAATAAATGGATGCATTAAGCCTATGCCTTAGGGTCCACCTTTAAAGGAGACAGATTAGTTTTTCTGACAAAGGAAATGTCAAGCCATCAAAGCATTCAGTCAATATCATGGATATTACTGGCTCTTTTAGCCAACAATAAGAATCAGGAGCAAAAAGAAGCAGAGTGGAACATTTTGGAAAACTTTCAGTTTGACCAAAAATGTAGCACATTGAAAGGTGTTGCCAAGTAAGATGCAGTTCCTAGAGTTAGTGCCATTGAAAAAGAGCCAAGAAGTAGTTTGCTTTGGACTAAAGGAAACATGCCTTGAGGATATCTCAGGAATTGGAAAGATCCTACCCAATACCAATCACAGACTCAAAGGTGTAAAAATGTAAACTGTTTTTAAAAACTTTTCCACAGAGTCTCAGTATATTTTGCACAGGGCTTCCTAGGTTCCCAGAATTTAGTTCCCTGTGTTAAGTCATTAATATATTCAAGAGGGTGCTATAGATATAGCTCAAACGGCCTGGGTACAGTTCATGACATAGTAGATTTTGGTGCTGATTTTGCAGGTGTACAGAATGCAAGGGTTATGGGCTCATAGGGGCTTCTAATCAGATTTCAGCTGAAAGCTTGGGAAGCTTAGGGTACTGTGAGAGTGAAGCTGAAGTTGTGGTGTTGACCTTAGATGTCAAGGAAATGTAGAAAGCCAGCCAAGGGAAGCAGTGAGCAGAACCAGACCAAGTGAGTAGTCATGTGGGCTATAGCCTGTAAGGTTATAGGAATGAAATGCAAGTCCTTGAGTCTATGTTCTATCATAATGTGCCCCAAAGACCAGGCATTAAACACTAGAATTTAATATTGTCCTGCTGGGTTTCAGTCCTGCTGTGGTCCAATTCTTCTTTCCTATGCCCCTTGTCTTCCTTTTTGAACCATGACATTGTACCTTGGTAGCATGTAACTTGCCCATTTGGTTTTTACAAGGGCTCACAGTTAAAAGTTTGCCTTGAGTCTTGGAGGAGAGTTTGGGCTTGTACTTCTGAGTAAGACTGGAATAGTTACAGCTTCGGGGATTCTTGGAGATGGACTAAACACACTTTCACTGTTAGATGGATATGTGCATTTGGGGGCCAGGGGGAAATACTATGATTTGGATAAGAACCATGTGCTAATGGCCTGGTTCCCAGACCATGGTGCTGTGGTGAGGTGATGGAGACTTTGAGAGGTAGGGCCTAGTGAGTGAATGTTTGCTTAGTAGGGACATGCATTTGAAGGGGATTATATGGGACTCTGATCTCTTCCTCTCTCTCTTCTGCTTCCCAGCTGCTATAAGCTGAACAGCTTTCTCCAACACAATTTCTGCTATGATGCATTGCTTTGCATAGACCTAAAGGCAACAGGGTCAAGTGAGCATGGCCTGAAACCTCCAAAACCATGAGGTAAAAGAACCCTTTTTTGGCTGGGAATGTGGCTTAGTGGTAGAGTGCTTGCCTAACATGCATGAAGCTCTGGGTTTGATTCTTCAGTACCACATAAACAGAAAAAGCCAGAAGTGATGCTGTGGTCAAGTGGTAGAGTGGTAACCTTGAGCAAAAGAAGCTCAGTGTCACGTCGCTGGAGGAAGTAGGCAGCAAGGAAAAATACCAGGCCACTGAGGTAAAACAGGCTGCTGCCGAGAAAGACCATGTCTCCATTAAAAACACCATCTGAGCCAACCATTCTTCCAGTGCCCTGGCCCAAGACTGTTCAAACTGGCAAAACAAGCTACATGCCACAAGTCCTCACTGACTACAAGTTTGGCTTTTACCCCGCCTATAAAAGCTCTGTTTCAACTAAACTCAGTGCGACCTCTCTGATCTCGACCAGGGAGTTTGCCCGGGAGCGTACCCCAATAAACTTTCTTGTCAATATTTTTATTCCTTTATGTGTGGTCCTTTTCTCTCCTAAAATCTTACACTCAGGGGCAGTGCTCAGGCCCTGAGTTCAAACTCCAGGTCTGGCAAAAATTTAAAATAAACCTTTCCTCTTTATAAGTAATTTCTCGTTTGTGTTGCAGTAATAGAGAGCTGAATAATGGACCCTCTAATATCCAGTGTTAAACCTGAAGTGATTAGTATTTTAATCTAAAAGGACTTAATTTCAGAAGACCCAAATCTTCTTTACTATACAGTTGGTACAGGCCATGGAATGGTAAAGCCAACAATTGAAATATACATTAAGGAGCAAAGTGATTGTTTTACAATTTACTTCTCACCTTTCTCACCAGGGCTACCAGCCCTTCCAGATGTTCCCATCTTTCCAGGTGACCCAGGAGCTCCCTTTACTCCACTTGCTCCAGGGATGCCAGGGAGACCTTGTATTCCTGGGAAACCTGCTGGTCCAGGGGATCCCTTTTCACCTATTGAGAAACAAGAACTACTATTATTTTCTCTGTTTTACATACAGGGAAACAAAGGTTCAGAAAAGTTTAATAACTTGCTCAAAGTTACAGAGCTAAGAAGTTGCCAAGAAAATATTGAAACTTGGATTTTTCTAACCCAAAGTCTCTATCACTACCAAGTTCTTAGTCACTGCACATTTGATGACTCCCTGAATAGGGACACTAAGCAACACAAAGAAAAAGAAGTAGGTTCTTCTGTTCTGATTCACTGAGTTCCAATGTCTGATTCACTGAGTTCTATGTCTAGCATAGAAGAAATGACCAGCCTATCCTATCTGTGTTGCTAAACAGTTGTATGCCCCTAGACCAGCCACTTTCTTGTTTAGAACAGAGATGAAACCTGTCCAACCACTGATACTACTGGAAAAATCATAGGAAAGTGAGAAGTAACAATCTAAGTGTCATGCAAAGGAATTATCTCCATGGGGCTCTTTCAGCCTAGTATCCTACCTAGCAAGCAGAGTGGGCGACTCAGCTTAAGTGGAGAGTCTTCCTTCAGTGTTAGCTTTACTCACCTACCTTGCCACAGGAAGCCTTCCTTACCTCCCACTCTGATCCCCAATCTTAGACTGAGGTGAATAAGGAGGGGCCACCTGGGCAGCTGGGATGCTTCTTTTTGTTAGTCAATGTTCATTTCATGGTTTTGATCATTTCACTTACCCTTTTGACCTGGGAGGCCTGGCAAACCTGTGACCCCCGGCAAGCCTGGGTTCCCCAAGACACCAATTAGCCCTGGAGATCCAGGAAGGCCTTTTATCCCAGGTACGCCTTCTTTTGTAGTTGATCCAGGTTGACCCGCCTCGCCTTTCAGACCTTTCTTTCCAGGATGTCCTGAGTCAGCACAGGAGAGATCATGGACCCTGTTAAGTGATGCTGTGGCCACATTGGGGCTGATGCCTTCCCGTAGCTCGTGGTTAGTTTGTTGAGTTTTGTAAATGGCTCTTTAACAATGACACGTGTAAGCTGCTAACAAGAGGAGTTCCTACTGGGCTGGAGCATTAGCACCTACTACCCAGAGTACTAACGCAAACAGCAATTACTTCCAGTGCTGGCACAGTTACTGACAGGGAGAATGACCCTATTGTGATTATAACTTCTCCCTTTATGAATGTAGTTCCCTGCTTCAGCATCTGAATGAAGCTCTGGGAGACCAGGGTGGCAAATGGGCTCAAGTTTTGCTCTACTTTCCAATCTGAAATATACCACAATGGCTGTTTTCCTAGCCAATCCCTGAAGTAGAAGTTAAAGCACTGCTGTTGTTTCTGCCTTGCAGGGAGCCTTGGCTACCCGCTGCCCTTTTAATCCTTCATGCAATCAGTTAAGTCAGCCAGTTCTTTGACATTAGGGCTGAAAGACCCCCTAGTGCCAAGTACTGTCTAAACCCTCAAGGCTCATTCGATCTCTTAGGTATTCTGAGCGTCTTTCACCAAGGCTTTAAGTTGGTCAATGGGATTAACCTCTTGAGCTGCTGCCAAAATGGAATGTTCAGGTACAAAGCAAGGAAATTAAAAAACCAAAGGATTAAAATCAATGACGACAGAGGTATTTGGGCTCCCAAAGGACCTCAATGAATGGCTGACTTAGCTTTCTATGGACTGAAAAGCATTAAGTAGTTGCTAACCCCATGATTCCGATGGGAGGCATTGATGGGGATTCCACAACTAGAGAAGAAAATTCAATGGGATCCAACTCCACAGCATGAGCTTCGGGAATCCCTGCCCTTGTAGGTCAGGCCACGTTATAGTATATAATCAGAAACTTTCTTAGTGGGGATTCTCCATCTGTGCTTGTGTGCTGTGCTTTTTCACCTTGGCAGCCTATGTGAAGACCCCAGAAACACTGAAGGATAATGACGATTAAAAGGATATTAATGGCTCTGAGTATAAGTCAACTTGAGTCATTTGGCCAGGAGTAAGAGGTGTTGAGGGTCTTGTAAGTAAAAGGCAAGCCACAAATTCTGTTCTGGTATCAGAGTCTCTCAGGCCCTAGTGCTGAGTGAAAGCTACTTCTTGGCCATACGAACCAGAGACATTGATGTTCAGAGTGCCTTTTCTAACTAGGAAAGGCAGGCAGTAGGCAGACAAACAAAAGTAAGACATGAGATTGTGGAGTAGGGGCAAACAGTGATTTGCCCCTAAGTGATTTCCAAAGCCAAACTATAGCAATGTGTTCTAGGTGACATTGCAGGGTGACTTGAAGTTAGGAAAGTCAAGCCTCATTTCAGATGCTGATCACTTCACCACCTTTGCACTTGTTCCTCAAGAAGCCTGGGTCCAAGGCCTCCCTAAAGTCTGTTAAGCAGAGGTTCTTCTTCCAATGGACCTACCTGAAGTGCCTGGAAGGCCTGGTGAACCTGGGTGCCCAGATTTTCCCTTGATGCCATATAGGTCATTAGCCCCTGGGGGGCCTGGCTGTCCTATTTGTCCTGATGCTCCAGGGCTGCCCCGCTCACCTTTGGGGCCTAGTAAGCCAGGTCTCCCATGAAAACCTTAAAAAGAGAAGTGTGCAGATCAGTACAGACTGGCTCACTATCAAGACTGGGTCACTAAACTACCCTCCAATAGAAGAGCCAGGTCCAGGATTCATCCAGGTGACATTATCTTCTCAGCTCTTCTGTCTTCTCAGCCAGAACCTCCCCCTCCCCTGTCTTTTTTTATATCAGAATACTTAACTGTATAAAAAAGTTTCACTGCAATATTTCTATGCATGCATATAATGTACTTTGATCAAATGCATCCCCTTTTAAAAACAAGAGGCTTTGTAAGAAGTCTATTGGTTATAGTTGCTTTTGGAATTACTAAGATAGGGAAATGGACTCGGGTCATTTAAGGAAATTTTCCTTCAAAGTACAGATAGCACAGAATGACACTTTATTTTAACCCCTTGTGATAGGTATGCCGGTTAGTCTGCTTCTGTCTGTGGTGGCCCCTCCCTTTTATTTCCCACGCAGGAAGTCTCCACCCAGCACCTGTGTTACCTAGGTGACTGGTACACCTGGAGGCAGTTACTTCCCCTTTCTCTGAGTCTACATCTTGGACCACCCCATCACAACTCTTCCCGTCCCCTTCCTACTTAACTCCAACCCTGCCAGGGGTTTGTCCTTTTTTTGTGGACCTTACTGCTGGGCATGCTGGCAGTTTGCTCTCTCCCTAATAAACTCTTTGCTGCCTGAACCACGTGGTGGTTTCCTTTTGGCCAACCAACCGTACACTTTGATTAATCTATTATTTCAGATTCATGAAAATATTCGTGCAAGAATATGTTAGTAAGGCTTTCTGTAGATTGATATGATATGTAAGTGGGATACAAAAAGAGTCACCATTGGGTCCTGGAAGGCCGGAGTCTCCAGGAAATCCTTTGTCTCCTGGCAATCCCTGTATTCCTGGCTCCCCTGGAGCACCATTTTCAGCACCAAAGATGTCACCTGGGACTCCCTTGGAACCTGGTAAGCCTGGACTGCCAGAGTTTCCAGGCAAGCCATCTTTTCCAGGAAGCCCAGGAAAGCCAGACAAGCCCTTTTCTCCACGAGATCCAGGAAATCCTAAATGTAAAGAGGGAAATATAAGAAAGACCATGAATGTTTAGAAGCAGTTTGTATAGATGGAGATGTCTACAGCATTCTCCCCTAATACACACACACACACACACACACACACACACACACACACACACACACACATGCTAAGATGTTAATAATGATCAAGGCTCTCAGTTTCTGGGAAGACTAGTGCAGGGGCAGGGAATGTACCACATAACCTGGAGAAGGTTCTAGTTCTGGGAGGTAGCTGTGGACAGAGCTTAGCAAACTGATCCTAGGGTTTTAAGGGAAATTCAGGTTACATAGAGGCCTCCTGGCTAAAGCTCAAACTCTTCCGGACTTTTCTAACCCTGATGTCATGACTCTCTCTTCTTGAGTGGCAAAAAGGTAGTGGAGGGAACTGAAACACCAATCACCTGGAGCAAATGGCACAAGGTGAACCCCGAGCCCTAGAACAGTGATGGTTCTGAATCACCAGGGGTAACACACAGATTTCTGGGCCCATGCTAGAATTTCTTCTCAGCTGGCCTTTGAACAGGCTGAGAACTTGTATTACTAACAAGTTGCTTATGCAGATGCTGGCCGGGGAACACAGTTTGAGAATCTCGAAAACAGTGTAGCTCCATGAAGTTCAGGTTGGGGAAACAGGGTGTTAGGGTCTAGAGATAGAAAATTTTCTTTTAATTGATCTAGTCTTTTTTGACCTCTAAGAATCTGATCTAGAAAAACTGCCATAATACTGGGTAAATTAACAAGTAGGGAGTCCTGACTCTGTCACTAGTGGCTTTGTGATATTGGGCAAGTTACTTTTTTTTATGTGGTCCTCTGTTTACTTATATGTAAGTAAGGGAGTTGCCCAAGTTATCTCAAATGGCCTTTATGGCTCAGCTATGCTGTCAGTATATTAATCTAGACTGTCTTTCCTGGGTGTAAAATCAAATCCTCTCAATGACACTAAGAAGTAAACCTAGTGGTTTTTTTTTTTTGTCCGGTCA
This sequence comes from Dipodomys ordii, assembly GCF_000151885.1. Taxonomy (NCBI): domain Eukaryota; kingdom Metazoa; phylum Chordata; class Mammalia; order Rodentia; family Heteromyidae; genus Dipodomys; species Dipodomys ordii. The sequence goes on from NW_012267304.1 coordinate 3,566,175, forward strand.
TGGGGCCTGAACCCTGGGCCTGAGCGCTGTCCCTCAGCTCTTCAGCTCAAGGCTAGCACTCTACCACTTGAGCCATAGCACCACTTCCGGCTTTTTTCTTTTTGCTTATGTGGTGCTGGGGAATCGAACCCAGGGCCTCAGGCATGCAAGGCAAGCGCTCTACCACTGAGCCACCTTCCCAGCCCTAAACCTAGTGTTTTGTCATTGGTAAAGGGCAACCAAAATCTAAGCACATTAACACAAAAGAGGAGCATATAAGTTGAAGTTCCTTTCTTACCTGGCAGTTCTGGGAGTTGAATTAACCCTGGACTTCCAGGCTCTCCTTTATTTCCTGGAGATCCAGGCTTGCCTGGTGTCCCGGGGAGGCCTTGGACCCCTTTAGGACCTAAAACCCAAAACAACTAGTGAGGGGAAAGGAAACACAGAATGACTAGACTTGATTTTTGGTATTCAGTGAAGAATTCTACTTTTTAAGGAGTCCATTTCCCCACACTCCAGTCTCCAGCAACTATTCTGTTTCATTGGTCCCCAAGGAGTCTTTAAGAATATGGACCCTCTAATGCTGTTGCACTAGACTCTGCATCCTTGGTCTCATGCCCTTTAAAAGTGTACTTACTAGTTTTCTCTGGCCTCATTCCATACCTGGGAATCCGGGAGCTCCTGGGACGCCTGATGGACCATATGACCCGGGAATAATACAGGGCAAGGTGATTCCTGTAAAGTAACATGCATGTATCTGTTGAGCTCACTGAGTCAGGCAAGAGTCTCACTTGCATGCTCGTTTGCTTCTATTTTTAAATAGGTCAACCGTATTTAATGGGCAACCATTAAAAGCAGCTAGGTACCCCCCACAAAAATCTTCATATCAGAGCTCTTGAGAGTTACTATCAGTGAAATTGCTTCTAGGTGAGAAGGTCCTTAGTGTCCAAGTGCTAATGAAGTCACTTATGAAACAGTGTTAAGTGGGCAATCACCTATACAGAAGGGATTACCTGACAAGGTTTCCTAGAGGGACCTGTGGTGGAACAGCAGCACGTGGCAATTGCTTACTCATTCTGATTTTCCAAAGAGCTTCTAAACCTTCATATGGGCTCTTGGGGTTAGCACTAAGGGTTCATTAGATTGGAGGATTTGAAGCCAAGACCCCTCTAGTCCACACCTATCCTTTTTTTGGAATGAGCAAAGAATCTTCAGGTCACGGGGTTCTGTGTGTGTGTGTGTGTGTGTGTGTGTGTGTGTGTGCGCGCGCGCGTTAGTCCTCGGGTTTGAGCCACAGCTCCACTTCCAGCTTCTTTGGTGTTTAATTGAAGATAAGTGTGTCCTACCTGGGCTGGCTTTGAACTGTGATCCTCAGATCTCAGCCTCCTGAGTACCTACAATTATAAGCATGAGCTGCCAGTGCCCTGCTCATCGGGTTCTTTTAATACAATTTATTTGGAATCTACTGAAACCTATCGGTTTTCCTTGGTCAAATGTAACAATATGCCTATAATATGCCTGTAAGCATTGACGTTCATTCTCTTAGTCATGACAAATAGTGATACTTCCCTCCACCTCTAATTTAAATGATCAACTCTGCTACTCAGAAGAAGGGCTAGTCAATTTTGATATTCAGGATGTTGAAATTGGCATGCCTAACCCTTCTTGTAGGAAATACTTCCTTGTTCATTCATAATGAAAATAAAGAGTCTACATGATCACAGAGGGGAGATTCAATAACATACATGCGAACAAATTGTGGGCTTCTTCAAGTACCACTTAAAAACAATTGCTATACTAATCAAAATTAGTCCCGCCTATTCATTAAAACAATCCCCCAAGGTCTGCTTTCAACTACTGATCCAACACTTCCAATAAACTGCTAGGACATTTGCCTGTATTTAAAATAAATTACAAATAGCATTTGTGAAAAACGATGTATATAGCCTATGATTCAGACTGCTTACTCAACTGGCTGCCAATACTTCTCTGATTCCACATATATTTTCCAATATAAAGATTTGGCATTTTTAACCCACTTATTTCAATCATAAATCAAGGTTAAGAATTGAATAATATGTCGGCTATACCGGGCTTAAAAAACAGACAGCCATGAACTGGTACCCTCATTTTGCTAATTCTTGCCTGTGTGGGTGAGGTATTTAGCCTCAAATATAAAATGGGAACTGCTTACCTCATATGGTGTTTGTGAGGATTATATGAAAGAGTACAAGAAGCACTTAGCACAGCGTGTGGCACCCTGATACTTGATCATTAAAGAAGTTACGGTTCTCTTAAGGAGGAATATTCAGAAGAGCTCCAGCAAAGCCATCCTCTGGTTTCTACTTCTATCAGGTTAGTATACTGCTTTGTAACCTGAGAGCAATATTTTGCCTTCTTCAGGATTTTACTGTAATCTTTTCACTGTAAGGTAAAGAGAAGTATATAGACCTAGGTCCTCCTTCATATGTGGTCACACTCTCTTCATATTATCAGAGACTGTGATGGCACAGCTATGTCTGAGAATTATTCCCCATCTATGAAAATATAGGCAATACCCCACAATGAGATACTTAAGTGAGGAATGGGGGTGATCGAATCCTATGTTCTGCTGGAATGTGAGTCCTTTGAATGAAACTGAAGAACAAATTTATAATGGGTCATGAGAAGGACACACCACACAAAGTTTCCTGGCCTCAACTGTCTTTATAGCTAATTGGTTCCAACACATTAAACTAGGACCCAGCACCTGTAAGCCTAGCTACTCAGGAGACTGAGATCTGAGGATTACAGTTCAAAGCCAGCCTGGGCAGGAAAGTCCGTGAGACTCTCATTTCCAATTAATCACAGAAAAAGTGATAAGTGGTAGACTGCTAGCCTTGAGGAAAAAGAGCTTAGGGACAGCACCCAGACCCAGAGTTCTAGGCCCAGGACTGGGAAAACAAAGACAGGAAGGAAGGAAAGAAAGGAAGGAAGGAAAGAAGGAAGGAAGGAAGGAAGGAAGGAAGGAAGGAAGGTAGGAAGGAAGGAAGGAAGGAAAGAAAGAAAGGAAGGAAGGAAGGAAGGAAGGAAGAAAGAAAGAAAGGAAGAAAGAAAGAAGGAAAGAGGCTGATTGCTGGTGGCTCACACCTATAATCCTAGCTACTCAGGAGGCTGAGATCTGAGGATTACAGTTTGAAGCCAAACCAGGCAGGAAAGCTCTTGAGACTCTTATCTCCAATTAACCACCAGAAAACCAGAAGTGGTGCTGTGGTTCAAAGTGGTAGAGTGCTAGCCTTGAGCAAAAAAGCTCAGGGACAGTGCTCAGGCCCTGAGTTCAAGTCCTACCCAAAAAAAGAACAACAACAGAAAAAAGAAACAAACTAAGTAAATACCAATATATCCAGGTAGAATGTACATAGGAAATGTGAAGCCACTCATTTCTGATTTATCAGATCAGGTTAATAGATTCTTTTCACTTATTAAAAAAAAAAGAACTGTTGCTGGGAAAGTGGGTCAGTGGTAGAGTGCTTGCCTTGCATGCCTGAGGCCCTGGGTTCGATTCCTCAGCACCACATAAGCAAAAAGAAAAAAGCCAGAAGTGGTGCTATGGCTCAAGTGGTAGAGTGCTAGCCTTGAGCTGAAAAGCTGAGGGACAGCGCCCAGGCCCAGAGTTCAGGCCGCACGACCGGACCCCCCCCCCAAAAAAAAAAAGAACTGTTCTCAGGACAGGAAGAAATAAGTATCCAGGTATGAGGAGAGGAATTCAAAGATGTACTTTTTTTTTTGTTGGTTGTGGGGCTTGAACTCTGGGCCTGGGTGCTGGCCCTGTGCTCTTCACCTCAAGGAGAGCACTCTTGAGCCACAGTGCCACTTCCGGTTTTCTAGTGGTTTATTGGAGATAAGAGTCTCACAGACTTTCTTGCCTCTGCTGGCTTTGAAGCTTGATCCTCAGATCTCAGCCTTCTGAGTAGCTAGGATTACAGGCATGAGCCACCAGTGCCCAGCTTCAAAGTTGTACTTTCTTTTTTGGGGGGTCTGGTCATGGGGCCTGAACTCTGGGCCTGGGCACTGTCCCTCAGCTCTTCAGCTCAAGGCTACCGCTCTACCACTTGAGCCACAGCACCACTTACGGCTTTCTTTCTTTTTGCTTATGTGGTGCTGGGGAATCGAACCCAGGGCCTCAGGCGTGCAAAGCAAGCGCTCTACCACTGAGCCACCTTCCTGGCCCAAAGATGTACTTTCTTGTCTAATTTTGCCTTAGACAAGTCTTGCATATGACACTACACCTGTATACTGCATACAGAGATTTAAAAATGATGAGAAGGCATGGATGTCACTGCATGCTGACGTGGGTTTTGCTTCTTAATATCCCCGTCTTCTTGACATTGTTGAATTCAGCTCATTCTCAATCAAGCAGAAACCAGCTCTGTCCATGCTCTGCTTTGTAAGTACAAAATGGCTTGCAGTCAGACTTATTCAGAATTTTCACCCTTCACGCCAGAATTTACCTTTAGAATAAAAAGGGCCTCTGGTAATCAAAATTCTAACATCAAAATGTTCTGAAACTAGAAATCAGACATATGTGGATCCTTGTAGGTACTTTCCAAGGTAAGTTATAGCCCCAGTTAAAGGTGGTAGAACGAAGCCATAAGATTCAATGTACATAAGTGAAAATGGAACTAGAAGAAATGAGGGGATGGATGAGGTTGGAAGATATGGGATGACATTGACCAAAATGTATTGTGCTCATAACCTGTTATGTTGACTAGAGACTACTTTGTACAAGAACTTAAAGATAAAAAATTAAAGGTTGTAAAATGTTGGTACTTAAGATAGAGATTAGCCAAACTATCAACTTGCATTTCCTTCTGTACTGCCCCTGGAGGGATTGGCTGGAGAGCCCTTGAAACAATGTCAGTTGGCACTGTTAGCCTTTTCATCACTCTTCTGAAAACAAGGGCTCTCGTGTGGTGCTCAGGTCATTGTGAATGCTGGAGACAAAAGTGAGCAAAAGGAAGGAACACTTTGCCAACATGGGTATCTGAGAATTTGTAGACTTAGCTAGCTCCCTTCCTGTCTAATTCTCCTTTGCCAACTTTTTCCCTGTAGTGACAATCACCTATATCAATCAAGTAAAGAAGAAAATTAAACCAAAGAGAGACATTCATTGAGCCTGAGAGAAGTTCTTGTCTACCATCCAGATATGCCCACCAACCAGCACTTGAGTGAAGTGCTGGCACCTACAGAAGATTAAGCACACAGTAGTCACTGCAGTAATAGCCAGGATGATGGATTACATAGGAGCATCTGGAGCCAGAGCCTCTTTGGAAACAGCCAGTTGTTGGCTTGCATGGGGTTTGTAATAAATTCACACTACTAGGTTGAAAGCCTCCTAATGACTACATTCCTTTTCTTGGCAATACAGCTATCCCAGCCTGGGCGAATGCTGGAAGGATTAGGCATATTTAGAAACAGCATCTTAAAGTTTTTTTTTGTAGCAATGAAATGACTCCACTAAAAATGTCTGTATCTTACAGGCGATTTGTTTCTAGCATTATATAGGGAGAAAGCTAGATTTGAGGGGTTATATGTAGTTACTAAAGGTAAAAAAGGAAAGTTCATGTTGTAAATCAAGCTATTGTTTTACAAGTCTGTGCACTACAACAAGGGTATTTCTTTTTCTTTTTCTTTTTCTTTGCCAGTCCTGGGCTTGAACTCTGGGCCTGGGCACTGTCACTCAGCTCTTCAGCTCAAGGCTAGCACTCTACCACTTGAGCCACAGCTCCACTTCTGGCTTTTTCTACTTATGTGGTGCTGAGGAATTGAACCCAGGGTCTCATGCATGCAAGGCAAGCCCTCTACCACTGAGCCACCTTCCTAGCCTCACAATAAGGGTATTTCTGCACAAGGCATCTTCCAGGTTAGAGCTTACTGTAATAGTATGTTCCTGAGAAATTTCTGTGTTTGGGAACTAGTGAGGTCTAGAATACAAATGATGCACAAGTGTCTTTCTGTTCATTCAGCCAGTTCTCAAACAGTTGAGATGTGATATTGATAACATCTGGGAGATTTAAAGGTGTGTAAGCTTATAGGTGCCATGTTATGACTCATTTTACTACCTAGATGGTTACAAAATGGGTTGACTTAGGGTACAAATTCATCAAATAGTAGATGAGCAATGGAATGACCATGAGTAATATTACTGGAAACTGAGTGAAAATAAAGCTTTATTTGATACCAAGATTCCCACAGACAGACTGACACTGATAATCCAGGCTGGGGCTGTACCTCAATTGTAGAGTACTTGCCTAGCATCATGCATAATGCCCAAGTTCAATCTCTAAGACTGCAAAAAATCCCTCACAGACTTCATAGAATTTTGTGAAATTAATTTTTGGTTTTAATCATTTTAAGTGATCAAATTTTAGCCTACATTATGTGCTTATTACAATAACTCACAAAAGGAGATTTAAAATGAATAAAATTTATAGAACCCAATAGTCTTCTGTTTTGTAATTCTTCAAGGTAACAAGGTAACAGGAGGAGCAATAGGTTCAAGAAAATAGTCCCTGGGTTATTGGGAAGGCCTTTTCTTATAGAAGTAGTCTCTTATGGAACATTGAACTATGCTGGGTGTGTTGAAAAGGTGAGAAATATTACTCCCAATATAATTTGGAATTATATATATATATATATATATATATAGTTATAAATGTTACTCAGAATATAATTTGGAAATAACCCAAAATATAATTTGTGACTCTGAAAACTCACAAAATAATTTGGAAATGTGAAACATTAATGGAAGGATATGTAAATTCAAGTAGGAATCTGTAGTAGTCAAAGGAAAACTTAATGGAACAGATAAAGTTAATACTGAATCTTAGAAGACAGATGTGACATGACTACCCAGAGAAAAGAGGAAGGGCATTCTAGAAAAAGGCAACATCAGTGTAAGCTTAGAACTGGAAATGAACATACTTGTGTTTGGATACAGTGAAGAAGACTAGCATCTTAGATTATATTAAGAAGGATGTCAGATAAAGTAAAAGGGTCAGTTTGTGTCCATGTTTAGAGAATTTTGGGAAATTCAGGCTGAGGAATTTGGATATTGTCCTCTATGTAACAGGTATCAGCTATAGCTTTAGGCTAGGATAATAACATGATGGTATTGATACACTATAAATATTAAAATGATAGCAATGTCCATAAAATTGAATGTCCGTAGAATTGAATGTCCATAGAATTGTCCATAAAATAGAATGTCCATAGATTTGAATGGGTAAAATCTGAAGGTATGAGATGCAAATTACTCAGGAAGCTGTCATTCACTCCATCTATGTGTGTGTATGTGTATGTATGTATGTATGTATATATCCATCCACTCAACCAACAAAAAGCATATAGGTATTTGATAAACAGGGTAGGAAATAAGAGTTTAGTAGAATGAAGAAGAACATAGAAGGCATCTCAAAGGAAGTATAAGGGATAATCTCAAACTTTCAAACTTTAGAACATAAGAACTTTAGAACATAAGAAGTATAGTACCACTGATAGAAACACAGAACAAAAGTTAGGATGAAAAACTGTTGTGGCTGTATGAAAGAAGAGCAGTTATTAGAGAGCCCTCATAATATAAATAGGACAGTCACCTATTTTACTTCCTGAAATGCAAGTAAGGAAAGAAAATATATAAAGAGTAAGGAGTCAAAGTCTTCCATAAGGATTAAGCTAGGTGTAAGCGATTCTGTCTAATACAGGATTCCATCAATTGGGAAAGGTTCTGCTGATGATATTACAGTGTAATTTAGAAAACAGTTTATTACTATAGTAGTATTACAGTAATTATTATGATAACATTTGTAACAAATTGTCATTCACCGTGTCCTTGAACATACCCAAGGGTTATGAGCTCATACTGTACCTAGGCAGCTCTATGGTATTTCTAGATTTCTGTTAGTAAGTCCTCCACTAAACAGGGCTGAAATCTATATTGTTTCATTTTCCAAGCTTACCACAGTTAAGTATGATCATTTTTCAACTTAAAACCCTTAAATCACAGTTCAAAGCCAGCCTGGGCAGTAAACTTTCTGTGACTTTTATTGCCAATTAGCCACAAAAAAGCAAGAAGTGGAGCTATGGCTTAAGTGGTAAAGGACTAGCTTGAGCACAAAAGCTCAGGGACAGAGCCCAGGTCCTAAGTTCAAGCCCCAGGACCGGCAGGTATGTGCACATGCACAGACACATACATACACTTAAAACCTTTAAGAGGATTGAAAGCAGTATGCATAGCCAACAATTTTTTTCACACATTTCAGTCACCAGAGTCACAGCCTCTCTGCAAGCAGTTAATTTTTCAAGTCTAAAACCATCTGATTGTGTGACTCACCTTGAGGTCCATGGAGGCCTTGTTTCCCTGGTATTCCATCCACTCCTTTATCTCCAGGAAGCCCACGAGGTCCAGGAAGTCCTGGAAGTCCAGTTCCTGGGGGTCCAGGTGGACCCTGTTGGCCCTTTTCACCAGGAAGTCCTGGGAGCCCTTTTTCACCTGGGAATCCATGTCTATCATCTCCCTAAACAAAAAAATAAGGAAGTCCATCTTAGAGACTTACGTGAAGAGCCCTCTCGCCATAGAATAGGTAGTCTCTAGGGTTTTGGATTTATTGAAAATTCCCTGTTAATCTAGTGTGGCAATCAATCTTCTTCTCTACCTTCTCAGAGTTATGTTATTGAGAATGAGTCTTGTTAACTCTGGATGACCTGAGAGTATAAAAATTCTAGATGTGGTTGGAGAAAGGCCAGGAAACAGGTTGAACACCCAAACCCTTGACGTTGCAGAAAGCAGTTGGATCATTTAAAAATGAAAGCTATTGAGAAAGTGAAACATTTTAAATTGATATGGTCAGTAACAAGGTTATTAGCATCTATCAAGTGAAATGTTGTCTATTTTGAGAAAAAAATTCCCACTTTACAGAGTATAAAAGAATGGAGTCAAAGACACGGAGGCAAAAGGAAGGACAAAATGCTCTGGACTCTTCTTTTTCTGCCTTGTCTCATGATTGGGCTTCATACCTTCTCCAAGTTACGTATGAGGGTTGATAGATATAATCACCCAGCAATGATTGATCAACTTACCCGAAGGCCTGGTAGACCTCGTAAGCCAGGCACTCCATCCATTCCAGGTACTCCTGTTATCCCAGGGATCCCCCGGTGGCCAGAATCACCTTTTTCACCTGGCAACCCAGATCCTCTATGGGCTGTTGGTTCACCCTTCTTTCCTTTGGGGCCAGCATGACCTGGAGGCCCAAATAAACCCTGGCAAAGAGACAAAGTGAGAAGTTGCAGACATTACAGAATTCTGACACCTAGTAGAGGTATGACCTATATCATGCCCTTAGATATATTTTGTGCTTAGATCTATTTGGTGTTGTGCTGGGGTCTTGATTCTATCATCTAGGATACTGATTGGATATTTTCTATATTCTTTTCAAACTTTGAAGTCTTTGAGGATCAAAGCCTTATCTCAATTCCTATTTTATGTTCAAGGTTCAGCATGGTGATAGGCAAATGTAAACAGTTTTGTAGAAGGCTGATTAAAGCAGAAAGGGACTTTAGAGACCATCTGGTCAGGCTTGTTACAGACCAAAGAAATCTAAAACTTTATCTCTTTCTTTCTTTTATGTGAAAGGAAATGACTGGTGAGGAGTGAGTAGTATTTGAGTTTCTATTGCTCTTTCAGGGCCAAAATTAGGCAAGACTTACTGGAGCCCCTGCTGGGCCACGTGTACCCCCAGAGCCTGGATCTCCTCTGGTTCCTTTAAGGCCTGGAAGGCCAATGAGACCTTGTGGGCCAGGCAGGCCTGGTTCTCCAGGTGGTCCAGCATTGTGGATACCACCATCACAAGAACAGAAACCAGAGTCTCCTGAGGGAAAAGCAGACAGCATCATCAAGAAAAGTGAACACAGATTTCAAGAAAAAGTTGTTATTTTTGTGACTTGAAAAACTTTCCTTAGAAGGCATCAAATAGTATGCAGTGATTTGAATGAACTATCTATCTGAGTATATCTGTGCTAGTCTGGGATGAAGCCCAGTCCTCAGTTAGTCCAATGTGCAGCAAGAGTCAAAACCCACTGAGAATCTGGAATCCAAGCTACATAAAGATTATTTCCACCAAAATGTCTGTTTCCTTGACATGCTCACATGCAACAAATGCTAAATAGACCAATGATCAGGATTTCAGTTAAGCAGTTTCGAACAGGTGTCAGGGAGTCACTAGGCCAGAGCTGTTGCAACCACCCATACCATTTCTTTCTTTCTTTTTTTTTGGGGGGGGGGTCCGGTCATGGGGTCTGAACTCTGGGCCTGGGCACTGTCCCTCAGCTCTTCAGCTCAAGGCTACCACTCTACCACTTGAGCCACAACACCACTTCTGGATTTTTTTCTTTTTGCTTATGTGGTGCTGGGGAATCGAACCCAGGGCCTCATGCATGCAAGGCAAGCACTCTACCACTGAGCCACCTTCCCAGCCCCCACCCATACCATTTCTATATGTACAATCTGGATATGTCTACGTTTCCCTAAGATCCTGAAAGATCTCTTTTTGTTTTTGGTGATAGCAGGCTTTGAACTTAGGACCTTATGCTTGCCAAGCAGGCACTCTTTGAACCTCTATTTACTTTTAGATAACTGATAATACTGGAATGAGGGAATAATCTGTTCTTCAAACAGTAAAGACTAAGCATAAGTGCTCTGGAATTTGAAACAGTTTGGATTTTTAAATTATTAATGCTTAACTGGTAAGGTCTATGCAAATAACAGAAAATCCAAAAATCCAAAATATGAAAGACTTTTGCTAAGCATTTTGGATAAGGGATACTCAACCTGTATTTCTCAAGTTTGACACTGGATCCCCTGAGTAAAGTACCTGTGACATTTTCTTATAAGGCAGCTTTCTGGGCCCTATGCCAGTACTCATCAGACTCGTAGTACGCCAGAATCTATATTTGATGACCTTATCTAGGAGATTATCGTGTACAATGAGGACTGATAATCATTGTCATAATTCCAGATTTAGACAAAAACCTTTTGACTCCAGGGAAATTCAGATCAGGTAGCATAATTGTCCCTATGTTAGAAAAGAGAAAGGTATTGAGAAATATACCAGCTCTATAGTGAGCCAGAGAAGGGCCAAAATTAACGTCAAAAATCCACACTTGCAATTAAATGTCCTTTCCCCTCAAAGAGTCTTTTGTAAGTCTGAAGAGTAGAAATCAAGTTTTGTAAAATAGCTGAACTAGGTCAAGTCCTAAGACTGAAACAGATCACTGCTCCCATACTTAAGCAGTGATATGACAGGGCAATGAGAAAAGAGAGGAACTTCTCTACTTGAGGCTAGACAGAAGACTCATGATCTCAGGTTCCTGAAGCTGCCAGACCACCTCTAAACCTCTCTTTGGTCAGTAGTTTCACCTTTCCTCTACACTGTCCTGGACTACAAGCACAATAACTGGACTGATTTGAGCCTCATCCTTCAGGAGCAGGAATGTGAAAAAGGGCTCAACACAGTAAGAAGACAGAGAGAAGCATTGCAGGTGAAGGCTAGGCTCATTGATCAGCTCCTTGGCATTAGTGAGGATTCAACTTGTTTTCCTAAAGCTAGTTGGCTTTTTCATTGTTTCAGGTCTTGACCTGTTCAGAGTCCTTTAGGCTGAAGGAGATGATAAATGGTATCCAGCCTTGATCTTGCAAACTAGGAAAAGTAGTGCTGGTTAGCACCCTTGGCTGCTGGCAACAATTTTCTAGAAGTGGAGATAATAGAAAGAATAGGTTTCAAGCCACTTTGTCCTGTGTGACCTCAATTCCAGTTTGTCTTAAAGCCCTAATGGTAGCACCCCTTACAATCCAATAATCATAACTCAGGATCCTAGATTGCTTTGAATTATATTTCTAAGGTTTGTTCAGTTTCTATTATAAAACCTTCTCTTAGGAGTTAAAGGGACAGTGAAACTCAAGGGGTCAAACTTGCCTTTTATTCCTTTGAGGCCTGGTTCTCCTTTTTGACCTTGTTCTCCTGGGAGACCAGGAAACCCTGGCTTTGTGTCATGTAGAATTTCAGTCTTAAATGCTGGGCCTGTAGGAATTAGAAATACAAAAATCATGTCAGATGATAGAGCCTGAGGGCTCATGTGACCCAGCACCGCATGAGCGCTTGAAGATTAACACACTGAGTAGCTACAAAAATACCCAAGATTTGGCCCAAGTCTGTGGCAAGGAACCAGCAGGTCTCTTGGTTGCTCAATTTACTATAGTAACACAAAATGTTTGCTGTAAACCAAGCACTGTACTAGAACACTACACATGATCAACGTACTTTCAATAATTCAAGAGTCCCATTTTTTTTAACCCCAGAAAACCTTCTTAGGGCAAAAGAAGAAATAGGTGCATGGTGTAGTGGTCAGTGGATTTAGAGTAAAATGACACATGTACAAAGAAACATGCCTTTTAATAAGTTCTCATCAAACTTTCCTTAGTCTTCTCTTAGGATTCTAGAAGTCCAACCTTAGAGATCTAAGGAGAGCATGCCCACCCTGTCTGTCTGTCTGTCTGTCTCTCTATCTATCTATCTATCTTCTATATCTATCTACCAACCTACCTATCTATTTCTGGGGATGGAACTCAGGGCATTACACATGCCAAGCAAGTGCTCTACCACTGAATTTTTAAAAACAAGGTTGCAGCCAGCTATGGCTTTTTCTTTCTTGCGATCTCAGCCCAGTCTACTAGAGCCCTCCAATGGAAGCTCAAAAGAGCCAATGCCTCTCTAGGAGGTAAAAAGCCAGACTTTTGGAGTAGAGTGGGGTGAAAGAAGGCAAACAGGTACAGAAATTGATTTTCACAGTGGTTCTAGGTTGCTTTCTGCTTGATGAAACACCCAGTGCTAGAATTCATATCAATAGAGGAAAACTTGGCAAGGATGTAGTCTTCATTGTTGTCCCTATGTAGTGATGTGTTCTGGTTTAGCTGTTTTAATGGTGAAATGCTCCATTATGGCTTATTCTTCAGTCTGGGCAATACCTCGGTCTCAAGGCCAAAGAAAGAAACAAATAACTTACCAGGTAGACCCACTGCTCCTGGTAAGCCAGGTAAACCAATTTTGCCAGGAAGGCCTGCTGTTCCAATTGTTGTATGTCCTGGGTTTCCTTGGTCTCCCTTGAGGCCTGGAAATCCCTGAGGCCCTGGGGCACCTGGTATACCTGGAAAGATACAAACCATATAAAAATGTTCATCATGTCAAATGGCTCTTCAAGGGTGTTCCAATCTGTAACATATGTAATATATAACTCAAAAATAGCATCTGGGAAACCATTTTTCCATCTCTTACATCAGAGTTAGAATGGCCCTTATGGATCAATTCTAATCTCTTGGGAAACAGGTTGAAGGGAGAGAGCAGAGGCAGAGTTTCTTGGTGGTGAACTGATGAGGAAGCATTGAGTCTCTAGCCTCTTTTCCATTTCATTTGGTTTTGTGCTAGGTGTAGCTGTACTTGGTCCCAGAGACTACTTTGTAAACATCAGCATCCTTATAGAGGTTCTACTCGGAAGAATTTAGAAGCTGGGAATTTTAGCTTATATGCCTGAGCTTTCCTATTTGGAATAATTCTGATCCCAGACTCTGGCAGTCTCTTTCTTTGCTTGCCACTATTGAATGACCTTGCTGACGATCCATTGTGTTAAGGGTATAATCCATAGCATCTGGGGGCCACTTGGGGCTTGAGTGCCTAGAAGAGCCTGGGTACGAAATTTCCTCTGGCATTTTGTCAGATCTTATTGGCAAATATCAGTTAGGATGGCACATCTACAAATGAGTAACAGGGCTCTAGATGCTCAGTCCAGGCTTCTGGTAGCTATAAACCTCAGTGAGAGACTCTGGGTATTGTAATCATTTAAGTCAAAGGAAAGCTGTTCACCTAGGCCCTAGTCCTGCCTACATTAGCTTTGGGCTGTCAGTGGGAGAATCTACCAACTATAGTTGATTTTTTCTTTGCATTTATCTAGGTGTATGACTAGATCCAGAGGTCTAGCATGAGATGCTAGGAACCAGAGTGGACTATTCTGTGGAAAGGATGAGTTAGTTTGCATCACCTGTTAAGGCTGGAAGGCCAGGGTTTCCAGAAGGGCCACGCTGGCCCTGGATGCCTTCATCTCCTCTAAGACCTGGGACACCTGGTACACCAGTGTCTCCAGGATAACCTGGCATTACAATAAAAGAAAATTCAGTAAGCACAGCACAGTGGAAGCTTACAAAAGCCATAAAATTCCCCAAAAGAGACATAGTAGAAGGAATTATCTTGGGGCTGTTAGTTTCTTTCTTTCCCTTTTCAAGTCACTTGGATGCTAATGGTCTCATGTGATAATTCTACCACAGCTAAGGTTCTACTAGTGTTTATTTTTGGGACTGACTCTCACTATGAACCTTAGTTTGGTCTTGAAATCAAAATCCTCCTGCTTCTACTTCCTTAGCACTGGGATTAGAAGTGTGTACCACCATGCCCAGCTTCTACTCGTATTTAGAAATTAGTCTGCTCAGGATTTCCTTTCTTTTCCTTTTAAGATCTGGTAAGTACTGGAAAGGTTTTTCTGATACTAAGCTCTTGTAATGCCCCAAATGTACTCATTTGGGTTAGGCTGTTGATGATCACTATGTTATGAACTTAATTTTCATTGAAATAGATCACAGGAAGCCACTATTAACTGTAAATACTAGACAAGGCACAGACCTGAGTGTTGATGATGGGGAACAATGAATTAGGATGCCCTGGTGGAAGAGGTTCTATAATAGAAGCATTCCAGTGGTCAGTCTAGAAGTACCTTAAGAACTTTGGGAACTTGGATCTTTGGAAAAGGCAAAGGGAAGACTAGGGCATACACAGTAACTAGGAAAAGGACATATGAGACCAAACTTTCTAAACATCATACTGTTGAGGGCTCTCAAGTACTAGTCATGCTTTTCTACTCCTGAAATTGGCAAGCTCAAGCGTATACGGGATCATTTACATGAGACTTTAAGCATCCCACAGTATTGGGCTGGAGTTATCCACCCTTCCATAAACATCACTAGGAAAACCAATTTACTAAGTCCAGGTGCAGAAAGACCTAAATTCTGGTCTTTATGGACCCAATAAAAATGAGAAGCTGGAATCTACTTTTCTGCTCAGGATTAGAACTAGCTTCATTTTTCAAGCACAGGATCCATGAGTGGCTCTTCATAGTGTGAACAATCTAGTGGCTGATGAAGTATTCTTTTAACAATTAAGGGGGATATAGAATTTAACTCTGTGTCCTCTCTTTCTCAATCAAATCAATGAAAAGTCACACCTGAGATCACAGCACCATTGATATCGGTGAAAATGTCTGGACCTGGAAGGCCAATGCTACCCCTTTCACCCTGTAAAGATGAAATACATTGAGTACAAGTATTTCTGCCACCCTATTATCCAATATCTGTGTGACCTCAAAACCAACACCCAGGTAAGTGAAAAGATCCTCCTTTTATGATTCCTAATTTTCAGGATCAGCTAAGTCTGAAGTTAACTCCCACGTCCAATAAGCTAGCTCAGAGGGCTGACAGTTACAAACTTGTCAAGAACAAGAGATCCCAGTTCTATTTTGCAAAATTATTTCAGGTCATTTTGGTTCTGGGCCTAGGGTGTATTTCACAGGTATAAACATACCATAACCCAGAGGTGCTAAGCAGATGGCAAAATTCAGTGTTTCCTCCCACTTTCAGCAAGCCTGGGAGTCTGCTGTTACTAGTACCCTCTAGAGTTGGTTTTTGTCAGGTAGAGGAAACCAGTGTCTTGATTCTCCCAAAGAAGGGACTCAGGTATCAGATTTGATACACAGTACAATATCCAGATAGGGTGTTAGAAGCTGTATGCTGCAGGGGCAAGCAGTAAGTGGTTGCAATGCCTGCAGAGAATTTTAAAACAATGATACAACTAAGAAGTTGCTACTATCTTCATCATTGTTCAAAGTACACTGCATGCAATGAAAGAAACAGTGACATCTAAAACATCAAGATAAAAAAAAGCATTAAAATACTTCATTTCTTATGTAGGCATTTATAATTAATTATAGTAATTCTTCCTTTTTCTGCTTCCCAAGCCCTGGTTTTGGACTTCCCAATAATATTACCTTAACTCCTATGAATCCATTAAACCCAGGAAAGCCTGGGGATCCCCTCTCGCCCTATAACAGAAACAGTTATCATTAAGTTTGAAGTATAAGTGCACAGGAGGGAACAAGTCTTTATGTTAATCCAGGACAAACAGCACAGGACATTTGCTTGGATTCAGGGAATATGAGGCTTCTTGCTGACTCTGCAAGCTATAAAGTCTTCCAGAAGGCAATATGAAGCTAGTTAGTAAACTTGCCAATTAGGATGTACAAACATTATAAGGTGATGGATACAGGCTTGCCTTGCTAATCTTCAGTATCATGCCACAGATATATTGCTACATCATGGCATGGCACTAAATGCGACTCTGGATATCCATCCTTTTGTGTGAAAACAAAAAAGGGAGTGGCTAAGATTATGCTATTAAAGGGAGGGAGACAATTTTCATTATAAGCAATGTCTGCCCATTTGGTTAAGTTGAATAAAGCAAAGGAACCTTTTGGTTAGGATTTTAAGCATCAAGGGTTTACTAGTATTAATCAAATACCTGTCTCCCTGGAGGGCCTTGCACTCCTCCGGAGCCCATGGGACCCTGTAAAGAGAATCGCCATACCTCAGAAAGACTAATAGCCCACTCTAGAAAAAGCCGCTAAACTTACATAATAAAGCTATCCAACTGAGTTCAGAATTTAGTTATACTTTATGTCAGTTAAATGTTCCTAGACCTGGCTTAATGACTTATTTCTAATATATAAGCCATCAGTCAGAATAGCCACATCAAGCATTTGTAAGGACTAACTAAATAGAAACATTTTAAAGAGAAGGTAAAATTTTGTAGAAGGGCTGAGTGTTATTACCCTTAGTCTATATTAGTTCCAAGCCAGACGATTTTTAAATAAATTACAGAAGAGCCTCTTCTCTTCTACCTCAGATATATTTCTTGTTGGTGATTACATGTTTTCAAGATAAAGAAGAGAGAGAAATAGAGAAACAAATGGAGTAATGCATGAATATCATTAAAAGACTCATAACAAACTTTAAAGCATAAGCTGAAAACAACTTTCTAAAATATTATTACTTTTTTTTAGTCAGCTACTTAGAGATGAAGGCCTAGGTGCTGAAAGCCAAGAATCAGAGAGGCTGAGATTATTGGAAACTGCTTACTCCAGACATCACTCTGTTCTAGAAATTCCCAGGCTTGTTTCTGTCCTATAAAGATTGTACTTGACCCTCTTTTTTGCCATTCCTGTGCTGCTACCCTGCCAATATTCCCTTGTAATAAAACGAAATAAAAGTAAAACAACATCCTTCTTTAGCCCAGAAGGTAATGATACAGGAGAATAAGGAGGCACTAGAGTAGGGGGAAATACCATTCCTTATTCACGGAAGTCAAGAGAATAGGAAGAAATAGAGAGGAGGAGCTTGCTCAGAGGGTTGTGAAGACAAATGAGAGAAGCTTAGGTAGTTATCTAATTACATAATATAAAAGACCAAACAGTAAAGAAAATGGACCAGGTGACTTGACAGATCCATGTAAACAATATCCCAGGTTCATACCCTTAGTCCTGGCAGACCAAGGATTCCCTTTTCTCCCTTTTCTCCAATAGATTCCAAGTCCTGAAGGAAAAATAGGAGACAACAAGTTATTCATTTTCTCATTGGTTTCATGGCTCCATTCAAAGCAATGAGGTAATTTCGAACCAGTTCCATTGACCCATACATTAGGGAGGCTCATTATGCTGAGTCTCTTGTCAAGGCCTAAAAAACAGATACTGTTCAAAAGGAAATGTACTCATTACCTGACTCATGTAACTGTACATCACTTTACAATAAAATAAAAAAAAATAAAAACCTTAAAAAAGAACTAAATACAATTTGGACAACATTCCTTTTTGGTTCTATTATGTAATAGCATTATGCATTAACAGCACAGTAATAATAAAATATCTAACCCCTCAGTCATTGATTTTACAGATTAGAAGAGTAATATCCAGAAGGGTTAAGAATCAATAAGAAAGGTAGGACCTTTTTCATGAGAACAGGCTTCCTTCTACCATTTAGGAACTTGATATTTTGACTAACAAATGGATAATTGTAAAAATCCTTGGGGTTTATACTAGAGGGAATAGTTTCCCCCTATGGAGATATAATGACTGCAATATCCTTGTCTAGGGACAAGGAGGAAATCCAAGACACAGAGTGTGTGACAGCTTCCTCTATGGGTCTAAGACAAACTGCTGGTCCTCTTATGACACAGAGGAGTTCATTGTCCAAATGAATAAAGTCTTTCATGGAAAATTTAATTGAGGTCATTTTGTTATTGCTGTTTAAAAGTTTACATTTTGGAGCATAATTCTTATATCATTGATATTTAATTTTTAAGTGAGTAAATAAGCTATATTTGAGAATAAATTCATATTTTATAAGCTAAGCATTCCTTTAAAATATATTTTTATTGTTATTGTAAAGGTGATGTACAGAGGGGTTACAGTTACCTGTCAGGTAATGAGTACATTTCTTTTTAAGCAGTGGCACTCCTTCCCTTGCTCTCTTCCAGTTTTTCTCTCTTGAAGAGCATAATTTTTGGGGAAAAAAAGTTGTTTAGGCATATTATGAGAGTAAAGAAGGCTGTAACGCCTTCTCAAATCTGAGCTTTGGGAAAGACAATAGCTGTGTCATGAGGGTACTATTTTACTCCTATTTGTAGACTTTTCACCTCTTTTATATCCAGTGCATTCCCATGGGTACTGAAAACTGGCTGACCACCCCATGGGCATTGTCCAAGGTTTTGCTTTTTTTTTTTTAAGTGAGTTGTTCTGCTCCTCTTTCATTGTAGGGAGGATATGTGTCTGTGTAGGGTCCAATTCAGAACGGGCATTGGTTCGTTCCTATTTGTCTTTTTTCTTTTTGACTTTTAAACTTGCGTGCCCAAAAAGCTTAGCCTTTATACTTCATAGAATATCTAATTTGAGAAGATCATGGGTCAAACTGAATGCAAACTTATTCTAAATCTTAGCTTTTTCTGCATTTCAAATTGGAAACCACAGCATGCTGCCACCTGTTTGAATGTAATGATCTGGGAGATTAAACATTTCAAGCCTTGTTTTCTGATGTGCCCATGAAGTTATGTTCGCTTGTGGTGTCTGAAATTCATAAAGCAGGAAGATGGGCTGTGTGTGAATGAAAGTTTTATAAGTAGATCTCTATTTTCTTCTGTCTCCTTCCAAGGCACATTACAGCTGCTTGAATACATACAAGGTAGTCCAGTAAATCTTTCTGAAATGATTGAAGACCCAATGAATTGAACTGTAACAAAAGGTGAAGGGAAGGTGGTCTAGGAATGTGTCCTGATGCCCATCTATCCTGCCTATGGGTATAAATAAAAGGAGGTCTTGTACTCCCTTCAGAAAGCAGAGAAAGCCTCTGCATACTTGCTTTCTCAGTGAGTGGATTGGAGGACCTCTGCTACAGGGTGAAGACAAAGAAATACATGAAAAATGTAAGAAAAAAAAGAAATGTGTGTGTGTGTGTGTGTGTGTGTGTGTGTGTGTGTGTGTGTGTGTGGCTTAGAGCCAATAAAAGATAAATGGCTTGGCAAGACAATGTGCTGTAGACTCAGCCTGTCTCCCACTGCTGGGAGGCTCTGTAGGGAACCTGCTGAACAAGCTGTTCTAGCAAGATGTCCTGGGACCTGGCCCATCACCCTTGGCTCTTGGCATGAACCATCCTGCAGTGACTGCTCTCATCCTCCTCTTCATTGTGGCCTGGAAAACCTCCTTAGGGCATTAGCTTTGTTCTTATTTTGGGCTTGTTTTCCTGGGATCTGGGTTCCTGCTGCTTTTGGTTCTAGGGAGACTCAATAGACGAATTCCACCTACACAGTAGTTACCTCAGCGCCACTTAATAGGACCCAAGGATTTGCCAGTTTTTTCTCAACTCCCTGCCCCTCTCTCATTTTGCTTTCTTCTCTGTTTCCTGGTTCCTTGGACAGAAGGCACAGGGTATAGGATTCCTTCTGACAACCTGGATGGGAAGATTTGTAGCCTACAAATACAAGTATGCTGCTGGGGACAATGAGCTGCAATTATAAGTTTAAGATTGAGCCAGAAAATCAGGCATATGTGATCACCACAGAGAAGGCAACAGGCAAAAACGTGAGGCATAAATTGGTCATACTGGGTGCTTTATCTCCTACAAAGACCTGGGCTCAGACAGGTAGGAAAAAATGGTTAAAAGGAGCATTTTGGATTTCTCAGAGAATTCCAATCTCAGTGCATAGGTAATTGAAAGCTGATGTGAGAGCTTTGAGTTTGAGAAGTGTGTTTCCTCTGGAAACTCACAATACCTCAAATATGTTACCACCTTTCCCCTCATAGCTTTTCTTCCAGGCACATAAGGTACCTATTAATGTCCACATTAAGTAGATAGTGATATTAGCAGTGAAAGAATTATATGATTTGGCCAGTATCACATTGAATCTGAGCCACAGTAGACTAAGAACTTCTGGTTTGTTGGTTTTGTCCTATGAAAATATACTGTTCTATGTAAAGGAGGCAGTTTCCAGCGTTGATATCTTTACAATGGGGGTTTCCACACCTTGAAACACTGAAAATACTAAGCTTGAGATGGTATTGCAGTTTATCACTGTGTGTTGTTGTCAATCGGTCTCTGTAACTTTTCCAGGAGGAAGGGGAACTGGTTGAAGTTATGACAGAGGAAATCCTCTGAAGTCAAACTGAAAAAAGGGAGAGGGAGGAAATGTGAGCCAATGAATCACACAGTACCAGAGGAGATCATAAAATCCTTTCATTGAGATTTAGAGAGTAAAACACCACGGCCTGGTGACTAGAACAATTGGGCTGCAGGGGGCAGTATGGTATGGGGAAAAAAAGCTTAGAACTCCTAGAATTCAACAAAGATGCCAGTCTCAGCTCAGTGAATTGCTAGCTATATGACTTTGGAGAAGTCTTTTCATTTTGGGGGATTGTGATTTCTTTGCTGGGACAAGCTTGGGCTCAATTTGCTTACTTCATATGGAAAATGAAAGGTGTCTAGGATCTATGTAAACCATTCTAACAAAAAAGGGTACAAACTGTATTCTTAAACTCAATTGCAAAATGCTGTCCAAAAGAAACAATGTGGTCCTACTGTTCCTTTGACTTTTCTAGTAACCACATTAAAAACTGAAATAGACATTAATAATACATTTTATTTACCCAATGTATCTTCAGTATTGTCTTTTTTCTATGGAAATAAAAACTGTTCTTGAGATATTTCAGATTATTTTTCCATAGTAAGTTTTTCAGATACAGAATGTGTATGTTATACTTATAATACATCTCATTTTATTTTATTTATTTAGTTATTTTTGGGTACGGTTGTGGGGCCTGAACTCTGGGTCTGGGCACTGTCCCTCAGCTCTTCAGCTCAAGGCTAGTGCTCTACCACTTGTGCCACAGTGCTACTTCCGGCTTTTTTCTTTTTGCTTATGTGGTGCTGAGGAATCGAACCCAGGGTCTCAGGCATGCAAGGCATGCCACCTTCCCAGCCCCTACATCTCATTTTAGATCAGTGGAATTTCAAGAGCTCAGTAGCCATCTGTAGTAATTTTTTATTAAACAAGATGGCTTTATCTTTAGTGAAAAAATATTCACATACTTGTGATTTGAGCCTCAGAGGACTAAATATGACCAGTGTCATATTATGATCTGACAAGAGAGGTTTAGTAATTTGGTAAAATTCCAGAGCTAGAGATGAGGTCTAGGTGTTCTACCTCCAGCACCAGGCTGTTCTTCCTTTCTGATTCACTAGCTGCACAGTTGATTAAAATCAAGGACACTGAACAAATAATTCTCTATGCCCCTTTGTTTCTATGGAGTAACAAGAATCCTCATAGAAACAACCTAGGTCACTGGTTCCTCTGGCTCTGCTTATTGAGAGACTGTAAGTGTTTGAAAGTACTATAGAGAAGGACTGGAGTCATTTATCCTTTTGCACAAGCAAGCAGGGGAAGACCTTAGAGTCTTTGATTCATCCACTTTCCCTCTTATCCCTACCCTGGTTCCTAAAAAATCTTGTCAGCTTCTTTTTCAAAACAGATATTCTGGGGGCTGGGAAGTTGGCTCAGTGGTAACATGCTTGCCTTGTATGCATGAGGCCCTGGGTTCGATTCCTCAGCACCACATAAGCAGAAAAAAGCCAGAAGTGGCGCTGTGAATCAAGTGGTAGAGCATTAGCTTGAGCTGAAGAGCTGAGGGCCAGCGCCCAGGCCCAGAGTTCAGGCCCCATGATCAACAAAACAAAACAAAAAAACCAAAAACAAAAAAAAAACAAAAACAGATATTCTGGTGTAGGACCCATCAACCAAATGCAATGTATTGTGCTTGTTTTTATTATCATTCAAGACAACTAGAAATGCACACACATCCTCATAAATATATCTATAAATTATATACATATATAGAACAGTCTTAAATTTGATTTCTGCATTAACCAATTCAAAGTAATTACTAATGTAAGTGCACTATGTTTTTAAATTTTTAAGTGTTTGAGAAATACTGAGTTATTTATGATAAAATGGTATGCCAATTATTTACTTCAGCTTAGCTATGCATTGCTAGATTGTTGCGGCAGAGTCACGGTTATATTGGGGAATCATTATGCTATTCTCTGTTTTTATATATGTTTAAAATGCTCAATAATAAAAAGTATAACATACTTTTTGAATCCATCCCCTCCTCTCTATTTCCATTGCTATTATCCCAGTCTAAGACACCACTATCCTCATTTTCCTGGAAGACTACAATAGCCTGTGTTTTCTGCTCTACTTCCTCCTACTTCTCCCCCTCAGCCAAAATAATGCTAAAAATACAACTTAATGTCTTTGAACTCAGTCCCCATCACATAAAATAAATCCATATTTGATCTATGAAGATAGCCAAGATTTGGCTCATGCCTTTCTGCCTGTTTCTTGGCCTTGCTCACTCTTGTCCTGTCCACTTAATTTCTTTCTGTTCCTTTAAAGGACTGAGCGTTTTCCAAACTCAAGGTGTTGGCATTTGTGGTTCCCTTGGCACCAAACTCTCTTTCTAGTCCTTTACATGACTTGCTTCCTCTAATAAGCTTGTCTTAGCTCACAAGAGAGGCCCTTCTTGAGCATGCAGTCCCAAGTGGTCTACTAGTTCTTCCCATTTATAAACCATTGCTTTACCCTTCTATCATTTATATATTACCATTATATAAACTTAATTTTGTTTTCTTTGTCTTTCTAGAGATTGGACCCAGGACCCTTGTGCATACTAACTAAGCACTTTACAATGGAGCTACACACCTGACCTGAACTTACCAATTTATCTCTTTACTTTTTTGTTTTCTATATCTTCCCTAACTCCCCTATTAGAATGTAATCTCAAAGACAGTGACTTCTCATCTAGTTACTGTTAGTCCAGCAGAAAACCTAGCATACAGATGTCCTCCAAAAATGTTTGTTGACAGAAAGATTGCAAGCTAGAAAGGCAGACAGGAAACTGAAGACACGATTACTAAGAATAGCTACCATTTACTAAACACTTGGTAAGTGCCAGCTGTGTGAAGCCCTTTTCATGTCCATTATGCCATTTACCTCTCAGGTATACCCTATCATTGTCTCATTTTTTGTAGGCAATATACAAAAGTTGAAAAAATTAAGCAACTTAAAAATGACAAGAAACCAATGGAACCCTAAGTCAAGCATAAGTCTGTTCTAAATCTAAAGCTTGAGCTGATGACATCTAAGATTGCCTTTTTGAGAGTCAAGCTAAAGTCCTCATGAGTTCAAGAAGCAAGAACACTCCTTCGATTTCATTTCACAGTGAAGACAGTGGCATTTCTGATAATAACCATGGGAAGAGATCATCCTTTTATCCATCTACTGCCACAGCTTTTGGCTACTCAGACGCATGAATATATTTTGACCAAGTCGAAAGACTTACCGGGAAGCCAGGGTAGCCTGGGAAACCTGGAAGCCCTGGTACACCCTGGAAAATTAAACAAAGGCCACTGAGTAGCAGTAAGAAATAGGGAACACAAGGGAAGATGGCTCTCTACATACTTGGTCCTGAGGAGTGGGGAACCAACCAAGATTGGGGCACTAAATAGTGGTGTAGATGCTCATATTCTTCTACTGGCAGTTGTACTAAGATGTCCTAATTTAGGGACCTGTGTGGGAACAATCCTGTGTGGGAGCAATCAACATTTTTCACTAGTTAAAATATAATCTCAAGTGCATAGGCTAATTGGGGGGTAGAAAGGATGATTATCTTTTTCTTCCTTGTAGAAACTCTTTAGTGTTATTTCCTATAGAAAACACAGGCTGCAGAAAAGTCAGTGGCTTGGGGAAAAGAATAAAAATTACAATTTGAATAGGGACACATAAAATTCTAAAATGTCTTTCCCTGATATGCTAATCTCTCTCTCTCTCTCTCTCTCTCTCTCTCTCTCTCTCTCTCTCTCTATCTATCTATTGATCTATCTATCTATCTATCATCTATCTATCTATATGTGTGTGTGCCTTGGAAGAGCTTTTTAAGAGTTGGGAATGATTAGGGATATGTACAATCTCACATGCTCCCAGACTGTTCCCAAATCAATGATTAATTTTCCTGGAAATCTAAAAGGGTTTGGAGCTCTTACTTGCACAAAGAAAATATAGAGGAGTGAGGTTAAACTCATTTCACTGCCTAGGACCCTTAGCCAGGAGAATAAAATCACAAAAGTCAGAAGAACCTCAGGAAGGAAGGAAATGCAAGTTATGGAAAGATATGTACACCTCGTAACAGAATACACTGAAACAAAACCCTGTGTACAATACACACTCATAAAGATAGATTAAAAAGCATCTCAGACAAATATAAAACTTAAGACATGCTAGTTGAGGTCAGGTGAATTAACATATCTACTGCCACTAGGTCACTTGGCCACAGTATATATTATACTTAGGGTCAAGTCTTTCTTGGTGTATACGGTGTGTGTGTGTGTGTGTGTGTGTGTGTGTGTGTGTGTGTGTGTAACTAAACATTCAATCCTATAGGTCAAATTTTGAAGGCTTAACAATTTTTGACAAGACAACTGAAAAGGAACAATTTATATTCCACATTTTTTTTTATCACAATGCTTTGGAGACAATTTAGGCATTGAGAGATTTAGCAGTTAGAAGGAAAAAAACAAACACCTGTTTAATGCTTGTTTTAAGTTATTTGGCATATTAAAAATTTAGTATACAAGATTGAAACAGAAAATAGCACTTATACAAGTGCTCGGAAACACAGGCATACTCACACCTACACACCAGAAAACAGATTCAGGCATTTAAGGAAGCTTTTCATGAGGGACAAAATAAAGACAACTTTTACCATCATTTCCAAACAAAAATCCATTATCCAAAACTTTTTATTCTTTCAGTTTAGTCAAATTATTAGAGATGAATTGCAGTACTAATAAAAAGATTATTTTTTCCTATTTTAAATGTTTACTACCTTGGATCCTTTTTTCCCTTTGGGGAATCCCATGAATTCTAGCTCCCCTGTAGATGGTGGTGGTCCTGCAGGTCCAGGGAGACCAACATCCCCCTGAAAAATCAAAGAGAACATTAAGAAAAACTATGTAATACACCATTTTTCCAGGGGATAGGTTTGTCCTCTGAAAAAGAACTAACCAAATCAAATAAGTTCAGAAATTTTCATGTACTATGGCCCTTTCACTCTTAGGAAAAGAATGAAACTCTCATTGCCAAGGAATTGAGGAAAATTCTCAGCCTGACCAAATGCATTTTGTACTATCACTTCAGAGGAAAGACACAAGATGGAAAAAGGGAAATCAATCATAGTGAACCATAGTCATGTACAAAAGGATGTTTATAAGATTGAAGCAAAATTTGAAAAGGGTGAATGGCTACCTCTTAGCAACAATGACCAGCCTCTAGTTTGTCCTAGAACACAAACAGAATCAGAGATGTGTGTGTTGGGACATTTGAAGCTAGAGTTGCTCCTTCACATGACAGCACAATCACTGGATGTATACATAAAGCTTCTATCTTTACTGGAGGCTGGAAATTGCTCTAGTCTGTACAGAGGGAAATGAGGAAAGGAGAAAAGTATAACAGAATGTAGATGAGGACAGAGACTGAAGAGAGTGACTGGAAAAACAGAGAGGAGAGGAAGAGGAACATGAAGAGGAAGAACGGGAGATAGAAGTAAAGAAACAGAGAAAAGAGAAGGTGACCAAATATATAAAACAGTTGGGAACTAACAAGGTGGAAGAAAGAGAAGGAATACATGCAAAAACTATGTTGTAAGACCCATACACTTTACAGATAGGAAATAGAGATGACAGTATTTTGAGAGGAAAAGAACCATAAAGGTTATTGTGTAGCATATACAAGTAGCCCTGAAGAAGCCCCACAGGGCAGAAGTATGGGATGGGGAACATCTATTTCCTAAGTTGAAGAAACCAAATTCCATTATACAAAACAAACATGTGTGTAAACAGATACATTTTTTGGAACATGTAAATGAAGATCATATTTTGTAAGACTTATTTACCTTGACTCCTTTTTCTCCTTGAAAACCTAACCCCATATTTCCCTGGGGCACAAAAATGCAGGAAAGAAAAAGAAAATCAATTACTACTAAGCTCTGGGACCTTAAATTGGAAAGCAGTATTTTTTTGTCAGTTGTGGGGCTTGAACTCTGGGCCTGGGCACTGTCCCTGAGCAGTTCAGCTCAAGACTAGTGCTCTACCAATTGAGAAACACAGTGCCACTTGTGGCTTTCTGGTAGTTAATTGATGATAAGAGTCTCACAGACTTTCCTGCCCAGGAAAATCTCAGCCTCCTGAGTAGCTAGGATTACAGGTGTGAGCCACCAGCGCCTAGCTGAATGCAATATTCTTTTTTAAAACATGAAGTACATTCAACCAAACCAGTATCTTTGTGGAGAAACCAAAATACTTAGTGGCAGAAGACAAATTGCCCCCAAACATAGTATACTTACATCAGGACCAGGAAGGCCAGGTGGGCCTGGAGGACCCTAGATTTAAAAATAGAAAGAAAAGAGTTAATATTTGTCACTTTCAGCTAAGAAGAACTTTGGTATGCTGGGAATCACTGGGGACATGCCTCTCTTCTTGCCTTGTAAAACTTGGCTTTGTTTATAAGAGATTGTTGCTCCTTCTTCTTGGTTCTTTATATCTCCTTTGAAATACCCCACATGGACTTGATAACCATATTCATGCTAAGGTAAGTGAAGCCATTATGTGTCATTCCTTCCAACAGACCACATATTTTAACTGTATTTTTTTGGTGTTTTCTTTTTTGGTACTGGGAATTGAACCCAGGACATTGTACTTGCTAGGCAAGTGCTTTGCCACCGAGCTACATCTCAGCCCAAGGTGACATATTTTAAAACAATAACTTGATGAAGCTAAGCCAAAAGAATAAGTGGCAGAATTTCATTCATTAGAGAGAACCAACTTGGTGCAGAGATATCCTGGAACCACAGAGTTGACCTGCTCTGCTTTTCTAATGCTATATGTAAGCTTGATATCAGAAAAATAGGTAGGTAGAGCTTGCTCAAAGTTCAGGGCTAAGAAGAATTTTGAGGTTTCCTCAGTGCTCAGGGTGCATGACGGTTGTATGATTAATCATCAGTGTCTGTCATGAAGAAGGAGGCAATTGATATGTTAAATATCTGCTGTCCCTGAGCTATACTTTCAGCTAGACTAGAAGGCACAGATTGGATGATCAGATTCTGATAACAAAAAGGAAGACAACCAAAAGCTCCTAGCAAGAAATGTTTTCAAGAATTGCAGTTGTTTTTCTTCAAGAGAGCCAAAATGACATAGATTATATTTACTCCATGGTCTGGGGAAGCAATTAGCCATATGAATACAGTAATCATATATTAAGTTGGTCTTACTTGTAATCCTGGTGATCCCATGGATCCTACACCTCCAGGAGATCCAGGTGGTCCTTGTGGGCCCTAGAGAGGCAAGTTTTTTTTTTTTTTTTTTACCAAAGTCAAAATGCAAGACAGCTTCTCAAGAAAAAACAATGCATGGCCATAGGAACTGTACAAAATATTCATAAAAACCTTATTCATAATAGAAAAAAAGTAGAGAGGTTCCAGGCATCCATCAAGACAAAAACTGATGCACTCAATAAGAAAATGAAACAATATTAAAAAATGGCAAATTATTGATAGATGACACAATGTGTGCAGCTCTCCAAAGCACTTAACAGATTGAGAAGCACTAAAGACAAAAGGCTGAATATTATATTATTGTATGTGTATGAAGTTCTGGAATAAGCAAAATCTGACCTATGGTAGAGAAAAATTAGAATAGTGGCCTGGGGTAGAGGACAGGGATGGGCTGGTAAGGGACAGAAGGGAATTTTCTGAGGTGATGGTTATATTTTAGACTCTAATAGACAGTTGGGTTACAGAGGACTATTCATTTGTCAGAACTCTGCAAATGCACATTTAAGACTTAGGGATTTCATTGTAAATTTTATATATAAAGGGAAAATGAAGACAAATATTGAAGTTTAGCAATAGGAATGCTATAGTACTTAGGAGTAAGCCTGTAATTTACTTTAAAATGCCTCAGAAATAGGATGAATCAAAGGATATACAGGATGCTTAGCTAGATAGGAGAGAGATAAAGTAAAATATTAGTGGGTGATCACTGCAAAATGTGTTCAACTTTGTTCTACATTTGAATATTCTCTAATAAAGTATTGTGGTAAATAACATAAAAAAGTTATTCAGCATCAGATAAAGTAGACTTCAAGCCATACATGATTACTGCAGATAAAGAGGGGATATTCCATAATGACAAATAGGTCAACTCATTGTTAATAACCTGTGGTCTCTCTATTGATCATAAATCTCTTGTTCAGTCACCACACATCCTCTCCTCAAATCTAAGCCTTTTCTATATTATTCCTGTGTAAAAAAAGAAAAAAAACTGTACTTTTGTGGCCAGGGAATGGTATCCCCAAGAGAAGCTATGCATTAAATATAGTGGGTGTTATTCTCCAATTTTAATGAACACATCTTTTAAGCCAGTTTTTTTTAGCTCTAGGGGACCTATATGTCCTGGGTCATTAGTCATCTTTGTTTTTGTGTGGGCTTGCCTAAAGCCTCCTCCCACTATCAGCAAGTCTAAACACCATCCATATATCTCCAAGGCTTTCTCTTTCTTAGATGCAAGTCTTCCTCTTTCTCTAAGCTGCATTGGAATGCATAGACAAGTTCCTACCGTAGACTTTTTATGTCCCTTGGGGCAGGGATGAAATCAATTGCCTCAGGGATCACTTACCTGCTGATAGTAGGTGCACAGGATTTATTAAGGACTGAAAAAAGAAAGGAAAGCAAGAAGGAAGGAACAAATATAGGAAAGAAGAAAGAAGAGGAAATGCTTAGGCTACTTCAGAAGCAATTGATAAGAATGTGAAATCTCAAGTAGTCCTTTCGTGAACTATTATCAAAGAATCTCTAAAATTTCTATGTGGACACCCTTTAAAGAAGTATGTTTTACTTCTTGAACACACATAAAAACTTAGTAGATGATTGCTGAATGAAAGGCAAAATATCTTAATACTTTTTGGAGAATAGGTTTGCTTCTCATGTTTTCATGGAAACCATAGTTCAAAAAATACATGGAAAAGTGTTGCATTGCTTATGTCAAGTAACCCTAACATAGTAGGGTCACGTCTATGTCCCATTATTCATCTCACTTCATCTCATCACAGAGGCACTATATCATTTCATACCTTCCCAAGAAGTAGATGTAGTACAGTAAAGTCTTTTGAGAAAGGGAGTGGAGAGAGGAAGGAAGAGAACATATTCCCATCATTTTTGTTATAATGTATCACTATTCCTACTTAATTTTATTATTATAGTTGTTAATCTCTTATGTGCCTAATTTGTAAATTAAAATTTATCATAGGAATATACAAACAACAAAAAGCACAGTCTGTGTAGGGTTCTAAATTATTTGCAGTTTCAGGCATCCCCTGTGCATCTTTGAACACATTCTTCACTGATAAGTGGGATTACTGTACAAAGACCCCTGGCATAAAGCCTGAAAGACAGCCTGTTATGCAACTTGAGGTGAACAGTTCATCTCATTTAGAAAATGTGAATACCATAAGCTATTCTACCTCAACTGTCTACATTTTCCTTCAGAAGGTCTAAGACCTTTGAATACCACACAAAATGAAAAAGCACCATCAGTGACTACTGACTAAATACTGAGAGCTCAACTTATAAACAACTTACAGAGATTCCATCCAGGCCAGGCAGCCCAGGATCTCCCTGTAAAACAGATAAAGACAGGATATTGAAGAGATTAATGAGTTAACACCACAGTATTTCACAGAAGTAACAAGATTCATGGGGAAAAAACACATTGCTGAAACTTGGGCTTCCTCCATCAAGGTCTTATGTGTCAAATAATGTATGAATTGGACATATACAACAATTTAGTTTTTTCCCTATGGAAACTCTTGACTGTAGAATACAAAGATTATAGACTTGGCTGAACAGGTTTTCATAGTCTTCTTGGATTAATTAATTTTCACCTTTGCTAGGAACTTATCAATTAGAAACTGCTTCTGCAGGCTGGTGATTTGCCTGCTCCTTTTTTGGAGGAAAGCAAAGCTACCTTCCCATGTGCCTTCATCCCCAGAGAGTCTGTGCCCATATGTATACAATGCAAATCAGACATTTCAAAAGAAAACCAACAGAGCATAGAGTCTCTGATTACGTTTTAATTACTTTGCAGCATCTTAAGTCACTGTATGAATCTGTAATATAACCATATTGTGGAATTTTCTATGTTCCACTGGAGCCAGGGTCTCTGGATTTTGGCAAAATCATTTGTTCAATGTCTGTTAAGGCAATGGCTGGATCTTGACACCTGCTAGTCTTGCTCTATTTGAGTTACAGCCAAAGATCAGCTCTTTGTAACATGGGAAGAACACTGCCTGGGGGTTGGTTGAGCTGTGTGGCTGTGTAGCTGTGAACAAGACACTCAATATACCTCAGAATACTTTTTTTTTTTTGGGTCCGGTCGTGGGGCCTGAACTCTGGGCCTGGGTACTATCCCGCAGCTCTTCAGCTCAAGGCTAGTGCTCTACCACTTGAGTCACAGCGCCACTTCTGGCTTTTTTCTTTTTGCTTATGTGGAATCAAACCCAGAGCATTATGCATGCAAGGCAAGCACTCTACCACTGAGCCACCTTCCCAGCCCCCTCAGAATACTTTTTTGTCCTTAACATGAGCAACATGCATCCAATCATCATGAAGTCATTGTCAATGCTAGTATTTCACCTTCTGCTATGGCACTCGTAGTTAAAACAGCAAACCTTGTATGTTGTCTAGTTGTCTAGCTACTTTCTTCCATCATTGCCTTCAGAGCCATTTTCCAATATCCCTAGTTCTGTGCATTGTCAGAAGACAGAAAAGTGCCATAAACTACCTAACAAATCTTGGTTCATTTTCCTTTAGAAGTAGGGCATATAGATTCTCTTGTGCTAACAGAAAGATGGGGCTCATTTTCTAGTATGTAGATAAATAAGGTCAATCATTTGAGGTCAGGAGTTAATGGGCCCCACAAGAGTATAAAGCAATATGAACCTAGGATACAATCACAATAAAACAGAAAGTAAGAGATGGAAGTTTCAAGTTAGCTGTAGATTAAATGGACAAGGTTTTACAGATAGTCAGGGACCCAGGTAGAGTGATTGGTACTGGACAGAAACAGAGAAGGGAGAGGCGAGGATCTTGGTGTGGAAGCTATACTAACATGGGCAGAGACATATCTGAATCCAAACCAAGGAAGAGAGATGTTAAGGATTCTAGAGAAAACAAAAAAAAATGTGTCTCTAGGAAGTCTCTTGGCTTGGTAAAGAAAATGAAACCCATGCAAACTGCTGGTCTGTCTCTAACTTTTAATCTAGAGCTCATGAAGCAATTCTTCACAGTGTAGTTGCAAACATTACTATCAAAGTTGCTACAACAAAAAAGCTCCAGATTCTTTTAAATCCAGTGTAGTCTGCTCCATAAGCAGATGCTAGCTCTGAAAATGTTTTTTTTTTCTGGGACACAATCCTGGGAAGCCTAACATACAGCCAATTTTGCCTGCCTTAGAAGCTCTTACCTCCATTCCAACGAAACTGCCTTGAGTGGGGGCAGGTTCACCCTTTGAACCTTTACGACCAGGAAGTCCCTGAGTAAAGTAAGAGAAACAGGAATAAATTCACATGTGCACAGTTTTGTTAACAGTATGATCTGATAAGATGGAACAAGAAGAATTTGAAATTATGTGACTTAGTCTGTGGCAGAATTGGTTAAAGGGCAAAGTCTGTCCCCTGAACAAGTGTTGCGTCTCAAATCTGAGTCCTACTCTCGTACCTCAAAGATACAGACAGGTCTGTAATGGGTTGGAGCTAAGATAGCAGGGGACCTTATATGTATTCAGAGCCCTTCTCTGAACAAACATAAGCTCACAGTTCACTATTCTTCACCTCACAGGTATAAGCCATTGACAGAGACTTTGTCAAGATCAAAGGTGAACAATTTTTTTCTTTGAAGAACTAGAGATGAAATAACTTATTAGCTTTATGGATTGTATATGGAATATTGGATATCTTATTTTAACATATTTTTAAAATGTAAAAATGGGCCATATGCTAAGTTTTGGGGACTGAATTATATTGAATGATGGATTATACTGAATGATGGATCCCTTTAATGCAAGTATAACAATACAACAAAACAACCTCAGAAGCACAAACCAATTTTTATTATAATAGCCTATTTCCCCTTCATCTTCTGGTCACTTTTCTTTTTTAAAGAAGCTTCAAAGGAGTTAACTGAATGGATATTGATAAGGGTAGTTTAGTGAAATACATGCCTCCATTCCTATTGGAGTTTAGGGTCAGGATGAGGCTCCTACGTTTGTTTTTTGTCAGTCAGGGGATGTTCCTTAACACCTCTACTTTTGTGCTTGACACCAGAATTACATGGCTTTTCTAGAGCCCTACTTCTTTTTTTTTTTTGAGAAAACTTAGTTTTAAAGATGTGAGCTTTACAGAGGCAGAATGCTTATCTAGCATGTGCTAGGATGTGAGTTCCATTCTTAGTAGTGGGGTGAAGAGAAAATGTACAAACACTTCTGAACAACTTAAAATCTGGAGGGGTATGGTGGCATACACCTCCAATCCTGGCTACCTGAAGATGAAGACAAGATTGTGAATTCAAGGGTAGCCTGGGAAAAGTGAGGGAGACTACCTCAAAAACAGAACAGAGGGTTAGCCCAAGTGATAGAATGTGCCGAACAATCATGAGGCCTTGGGTCCAATCACTAACATTACAAAGGTAAAAAAATAATACAATTAGAAACTTTATATTTTCCCATGATCTATGCTTGACAATGTCTTTGATAAGCATATATATGTATATATATATATATATATTTAAAAACCAGGCCCATTTTCATCTCCTTCAGGCTAGAGCCCTACTTCTAACAGAGAAGTATTATGTTCCCTTCCTCTATTGCCATGGCAACAGGAGGTCTTTATGACTCAAGCAGATTTTTTCCACATTAGGTATATACCTTTTTCTACAACCCTTCTTTGTTGTATATTTGTTTGGTCCTTAGGTATCAAGGTCCTTTATGCCAATCTGGGGCTTGTGCTTTGTCTATTTGTTTATGTGTGTCATTTTTTCACACATACACCCATATCTACAACTTGGTCACTAAATGCAAGGATGCTGCTATTCCAGTGAAATGCAAAGTAATTCATGTAGCCGAGCAATCTGTCTAATTGATGGCTTGATTTCTAGGTAAAAATCTCACATTGGAATACTAAATAATTTAGATTATTTCAACTGAGGCGAAGAATGGGCTTGAAATGTTTTGTTCTTGTAAGTCTTTCAGCCATTTCTAAAATCAATTTTTTTGGGGGGTCTGGTCGTGGAGCCGGAACTCTGGGCCTGGGCGCTGTCCCTTAGCAATTCAGCTCAAGGCTAACACTCTGCCACTTGAGCCACAGCGCCACTTCCGGCTTTTTTTCTCTTTGCTTATGTGGTGCTGAAGAATCGAACCCAGGGCCTCATGCATGCAAAGCAAACGCTCTACCACTGAGCCACCTTCCCAGCCCCGTCTAAAATCAATTTTATAAGGGCCTGATATCCACTAGAGACCCTTTAGATCCAACTATCTGAACCTTATCTGGATAAATAGAACTAAAGTGGTGACATTGTGGTCAAGTCAATAAATACCTTCTCAACCCTTCAACAAAGGGTCACTATGTGGCATTGGAGAGGGTAACACTGTGAATACAGTCTTCCTTCCTTCCTTCCCTCCTCTCTCTCTCTCTCTTTTCCTTCCTTCCTTCCTTTCTTTTTCTTTTTTTCTTTCTTTTGTTTTGCTGTTCTGGGACTTGAACACAAGGCCTGGGTGCTGTCTCTGAGCCTCTTTGTGCTCAAGGCTAGTGCTTTACCACTTGAGCCACAGTGCCACTTCAGCTTTGCCATTCTGGTACTGTCAGCATAGATTCCTACCTTCAGACAAGGGACCACAGTGGCTCCACCACAGAAGTTTAGTGAGCTTTTCATAAAAACAGAAAAATAGACACATTTGGAAGTAAACAGTGCCATTTGAATTAAAGTGCAGGGATCTGGCAACATACAGGTGGTCCTAGAATCCCATGATACCCATCATGGCCTGGAAATCCAACAGCTCCTTGAGTTCCATTACAGCCATCTAAACCAGGTGGACCTCTGGGGCCTGGCTGCCCAGGGTGGCCCTATTAAAAGAGAAAAGGATCAAGAACTGTCAGTTAATCTGAAAAAATCTCAACAATGAGAAAAGCCAAACTTGTTGCTAAACTCTGGTTCCTTGTCCACTTCTATTTTTTTGTGCCAGTACTGGAGCTTCAACTCAAGACCAAGGTACTGGCCCTTAGCTTTTTTACTCAAGCCTGGTATTCTACCACTTGAGTCACAGTAACACTTTGGGTTTTCTGAATAGTGTATTGGAGGTAAGAGTCTCATCGACTTTCCTGCCCAGGCTGGTGTTGAATCACGACCCTCAGATATTTCAATCTCTTGAGTAGCTAGCAGTAAGCATTTTTATGTAGCTCATCTGAATTAAAGAAATTCCTAATATTGGACTTTTTGGTACATATACTCCTCTTTTAAAAAAGAATACCCCCCCACATATGTACCAAAAGCCAGCTATGTGTTTGGCATGGAGCAAAAATATGACCTGAAAGGCCAGAAATCTTGATAGGTCAATGAAAAATAGATTCCTAATTACTCTAAATACTTTTTAAAGGTTTAGTATATTGTTAATGCTTTGAGGGAATATGTCACTTCAGTGAATTTTTCAAATTACTGATATTTCTTCCTTACCAATGGAAATAAACAATTCATGAGTTTGGAATTGCTCATTCTTTTGAATATCACAATTAAATCAAATGCTATCCCACTCTATCCTACTTTTTTATTGTGAAAATACTGTATAGAGGGGTTACAATTACATGGGCAAGATAATGAGTACATTTCTTATCAAGCATTGTAGCCTCCTCCTTTGTTTCCCCTTCCCATCCCTTCCCAGTCTCCCCCCGCCCCCCACTTAATCCTCCCCCCCCACCAAAGTTGTAAAGTTCGTTTTCGACATGACAACGTGTACTTCTCGTTGCAACGGGTCCACCTGTATTCCATCCTACTTATAATGTAAATTATTCCTTTGTCCAGCATATTCACTCTTCCTGCTTAGTCACTTAGTCATTTTGGTTAGTAAATCATTTTTCTAAATGGTATCATAGTGCTTGTGCTACAGATATATGCATATATATGTATATGTATGTATGTATAAATATATATATATATGTATGTATATATGGGCATATATTATATACAGAGAGAGAGAGAGAGGAGGGGGGGAAGAGAAGAGAGAGAGATACAAGGCTCATGTTGGCCTTGAACTTACAATCATCCAGCTTCAACCTCTTAAGAAGTAGGAATTATAGGTATGTACTACCAAGCTCAAACTCAAGTAATCTTTATTTTACTATCTTTATTTTACTTAATACTGGCTCCAAATAATAAGAGTGATGATACTAGTTCAGATATGACAAAGAAAGGCTGTAAAGTGGTTCCTTTAAATGAAAAGGTGAAAATTGTTGACTTAACATAGAAAGAAAAAAATCATATGCTAATTGTGAAGCAGGACAAAGAAATCTGTGCTAGTTTTATATCCCACCTCAAGCTGAAAAATTTATGACCACATTGTGTGATAAGTAATTAGTTATGATGGAAAAGGTATAATAAGTGCTATACCTTTCAATCATCTAATTGGAGGTCTTGGAATGTATCTACCATGTATAGTTGCATGAAGTAGAATGACTATTAACACAAAAGTGTTAGTCTAGACTATTAGGCTTATGAAATGCTCAGTATAGAGGAGGTGCCTAGATTTTGTAAGAAATTTGATGCAACCTAGCTTCTACAGACTGACATAATGATTTTTGTGTATGTGTGTGCTACTCCTGGGACTTGAACTCAGGGCTTGGGCTCTGTTCCTGACTTTTATTTGCTCAAGGCTAGTGTTTTACCACTTGAGCCACAGCTCTACTTCTGCCTTTTTGTGGTGCTTAACTGGAGATAAAAGTCTCATGGGCTTTCCTGCGTGGTCTGAGTTCAAACTGTGATTCTCAGATCTCAGCCTCTGGAGTAGATAGGATGACAGATGTGAGCTACCAGTCCCCAGATCAGATGGTGATTTTTAATTGTTCTGGGGAAAACAAACTGTTTAACAAGAGAGTCTTTGATTCTTTATTACCAAGGGGTGATCATTATTGCTTGTCCACAAAGTCTCTAAACCTGTGCCTTTGGTGGCCGATGGCTATAGAATGTACTCCACAGGCTCCTTTCTCTCTATCTCCCAGTTGAATAGTCCATTGGAAGATACAGATTTGGATGGAGAAAGAGCACAGGTTATTTATTACCCTCCATGCCCTCCCTCTGTGGTTGCATTTCTGACAAAAGTCACAGTTCTCTAGAGCCTTAGCTTTTGTTGGGCAACAGATATCCCATGGCTCCAGGTCTCATTGGGTTCCAGTACAATGATTACAGTTTCCCTTCTTTTTGCCTACAGATGTTAACAGATGAAGTTACTTCATCATCTGCATTGTTATTACCCTTCATCCTGCACATCCTTTAGATAGTCTCTTTATTCAACTCTACTCATTTAAACCCTTTGGTTGTAGAGCCTGACTTCTTAGGGGTTATCTCTCAGCTGGTAGTGGGGATAAGTTAAGACAACAGGCTGACTCACTACCAGGCGCCTTCCTTCCTCTTGGGGACCTTGGTTCTGCTTGACACCAAAGTCTTTGTCTGAACTCTGACCCTTTTGTATCCACATGTTTTACTTGGGCTCAATCCTCTAATTTGTTCTTCTAAACTCCTGGTATCTTCTACCAGCAGGAATCTGGGGATATCTGTTTACTTGTTCCTACCCTAATGGAATTCTTTGGAATTAACCTTTGAGGTATGACTCAGATCTGTCCCTTCTTTGTCATCTAGTTAATACTATGGGGTAGTAACTAATGCATGTTTAGAGCAGTCAGATTTGTGCTCTAACCCTGACTTTGTCACTTCTCAGCTAGAACCTCAGTTCCCTTATCTGTAAAGTGGAGATGAATAATACCTTCCTTATAATACTAGAGTGTTAATGCTATTTACATTAATAATGAAGAAATAAGTACTGCATTGGGTTATAGTCAACATCAAGTTAGATTAGACTTACTAAGAGTTAAATAAATGCTAAGTCTTTTCCCAGGTAAGTCAGCAAGAATAAGCCACCATAGAATTTCTAGTATTTGTCCCTTCCTAGTTATAACTAATAAGTTTATATATATATATATATATATATATATATATATAACAAATTTCCAAGAGAGTTTAGATCTTTGAGGGAAGAAACCATGGTTTTATATAGCCATAGGGAATGAACACATAGGCTACTGAGGGTCTGCTATATTCCAGAAGGGCTGTGTTCCTAGAACACAGTTCCAAAGAAAAAGTTTCCAATTAGGGAGTAGTATGTGTCCACTTTGAAGATATAAATTTAGTATGCTCATTTACAAGGCTCTACTCAGGACATATTTGAGATTGGCTCTCTGGGAAAAGCTAAACAATTGCAAAGGACAACTTGAAAACCTCTGTCTGTTCCCAACGTATTTGAAGTAAAAAAAATGATAAACATGCATTTCTTATGGATGCCAACAACCCCAACTCACGTCTGGAATACAAATAAAAGCCTCCACGCAGTACTTTTATGCCTAGTCTATGTAGCTATATATTTACTATATTAACCAATAACCTTATTTGTTCATTCTCCCTACTTGTTGCCGGGCCCCTTGGTGCAAAGAGTTGGATTATCATTAACTGACCATTTGTTCCCTTGTGTTAAAATTATCTACATGACAGCAAAAACATGGTTTTGGGATCCAAACCAGCGCCACATATGTTAATGATCAGCTAATATTAAGAGGAGAGTCATATCTTTGTGGTGATCTAGTTCAGAGAAAATATGTCAGAGAAGCTGTTGGTTTCAGCCAAAGTGCTTTGTGTTTTTTGTTGAAAGTTGAACATAATGAGTAGTCTGACAGAGTCTATGATGTCTGTGTTTTCCTCTGTCTGAGGGAGTCCTGTCAATCTCAGAACTTGGGCTTTTATGACTTTAGAGGTGGTGGGACTAAGACCCTCATTTAGTTTTAGATTTCCTACTACATGTTGAATTATATCAGGGGCCTTTGTGGCCTTTGTGAGGACCAAAGACATAATCTGTGCTTCTAAGCAGTGGGATGAAGTTCATATAATACAGATGGTTATAGGTAATTAGGAGTTAAAGTATGTGACATAGATGTTGGGGACTCCTGTGATCTTTGAGATGGAAGGAAAAGGTAAGCACCAAACACAAGGTGATCAAAATATATTTGTTAAATAGCTGGAAGCAAGAGAAAGATTAAAGGAGAAGGGTTTCACTGAATAATGAGGCTTAGTGTTTGAAGCTAGAGCAATCAAAAGTTAAAAACAAAAACAAACAAACAAAATACCCTGAACTCCAATAATCACAAAACAACTCTTGGCCAGGCGAAGGGCCAGGAAGGAGGGGTGTTTATTTGGGAGCAAGGAGCTTATGTGGAGGATTGTGGACAGCTGCAACTCTTTCTCCTAAACAATGAAGCGCTAGAGACAAATGATCAATTTCAATTCATGCTATCCTAGGGTTCTCTTGGCTCTCTTGAACATAAGTTGGAGGCAGAAGTGTCCAGCTGGACTTGAGGACAGGTTCCAGCTCAAAATTGGAAACATCTCAGGCCTCATTGGATTCATCTGCTTCCAGTTTCCATCAGACATCATAGGCATAGTAACATTGCAAGTTCAGAAGCCTCCCACATTTCTGGCCATGCCCGAACCAGAGGAGAAATGGCAACAGTTGTTTCTAGTTTGCTGGTTTCCTTTTCCCTCAGCTCCCCAAAGATGCACGCTTTTGGAGTCTGTGGGTAAAGTAGCCATATAAACACAGTCATAAGAAAATTACACTTATGCCATAAAACATGGTCATTCCTATTTACTGTGTTTTCCCACTGGCCTATTTCTGGGCATTTTTCAGATATTGCAACTGAATAAAATACAGGAATCTGACAGCTGACTGGATGCATGTAACAAATACAAGTTAAATGTGCTGCCTAGTCTCTACTAGACTCTGAAAGAAAATGGATCAGGGGCTGGGAATGTGGTTTAGTGGTAGAGTGCTTGCCTAGCATGCATGAAGCTCCGGGTTCGATTCCTCAGTACCACATATACAGAAAAAGCCAGAAGTGACACTGTGGCTCAAGTGGTAGAGTGCTAGCCTTGAGCAAAAGCTTAGGGAAAGTGCCCAGTCCCTGAGGTCAAGCCCCAGGATTGGCAAAAAAAAAAAAAAGAAAATGGATCATCTATTAATAGAGCACAGCTGCATGTTTCCTCAATATCCTCATATTAAAGTGTTAGTCTGTAGCATGTGCTCAAGAAATCTACCTAAATATTGGCACAGTGATTTGAAACCTTCCCCTAGTATTGGCCTAGATGATTATATAGTATAAGACAAAAGATCTTGGGCGTGGGGCTTCTCAAACCACAGTTTAATAAGGGTCTGTAGAATCCCTTAGAAGCATAAATGCAGCCTCTAGAAACTGCCTTATGTGGAGGAGATCTTCCCCACAAGATTCTGGCTTTCTCTTAAATAAGATAGAAATACACTACTGTAGACAAACAAATATACAGAGAAGTGGCAAATGACAAGTCCAAGAACTGATATGGTTCTAAGTATTATCTTTTCAAAGGCTGGTGAAATGTACCAATAGATTCTGCAGTGTTAAGTGAAGATGTAGGATGAAAATGGAGACATGAAGGGATTAGCCTGAATAGAATGGGAAAAAGAGATGTTAGGAAGCTCCAAATTCCCTACTTATCTCCACCAAAACAGGGGTACAGGATGAGTGAAAAAGGCCACATCTGAGCAATCTTTGGTAGTTGCTTTGTAAAGCTAAGAGGAATTCACTCTGAAATGAATAAGGCTGAAAAGAACAAATTACTGAAAGCAAATGTGTCAAGATATCATCAAAGGTTTGTTTTCCTATCAAATATCGTGTCTTCATATATACATATATACACATATGTACACATAATTCCTATAATCAATATGCCTGTGCTCCAACATGGTTATGTCTATTTACCTTCAAGCCAATTGTTCATCTCTAATCAAAGCTCCCTTCAACCCATAAGACCTAACTCAGGCTAAGGTATTAATGGTTTCTTATGAATGTATATGCCACTGCAACCTTAACCACAGCATAGGCCTCAATCCAAGTCTAATTATGCATAACCACATCCCCTTAAGTCTACCCACACCACATTTCAATACTTGACCCCGAGCCTGCTTTCATGATACAGGCTAGAGCCAAAGTGCCTAAGATATAAGACAGAAACTAGAGGGTGATTTTAAAATGGATCTGTGAACGCACTCACTGGAATCCCATTGATGCCAAGAAAGCCAGGAACTCCCATAGGACCCTAGAAAATGGGGTAGGAAGAGAGACATAAGAGATAATCCAGGTGATGTTTGTTAGAGTCACTATGCTTGTTTACTGTACAGTGATAGAAGTTGCTAAGAAATTCTTCATATCTCGCTTATCAAGATTTTTTTTTTGGTTGGTCATGGGGCTTGAACTCTGGGCTTGGCCATTGTCCCTGGGCTCTTCAGCTCAAGATGAGCACTCTACCACTTGAGCCACAGCGCCACTTCAATTCTTCATATCTCTATCCCCACACTATTTTGACCTGCTCCTTACTCTAGCTCTAAGTGATCACTTGCTTCTCCCTAATTTTTAGACATGTCTGTATTTGACAGTGTGTTATTATGTTAGTCATTGTAAATCTTAAAATTAAAGCTCAGTACCACATACTACATTGACATCTAGACAAAATTCAGATGGCTTTGAATGGTCTAACCAAGACTTTCCTACATAGGCTGCTCTGTCAATTCAAGTGCCTTAGCCAAGTAACCCTCCTAACATAGCAACCCAGGAGGAGTTCCTGCTTGTCCTTGATTAGCAGGTTTAGTTCCCTGCCAGTGAATTACTCAAACAAGCCAAATCACATCCTCCTTCAGGCACCAGGGACACCACAGCCTCTTGCTATTTCAAAGCTTGCCTCCCACAGCCTCTTGGTCCACTTGTTTGTCAGTACAACCCCTACATGGCCTTACATGGTGTGTAGTATCCTCCCCTGAGATGTGACATATGTGTGACTAATAACCTGCTATTAACTTCATCAGCCCAGTATACCTTCAGTTATCTTTGTAATCTGAAGGTGGGACTCTTGCTTTCATCAATGGGGAACAGGAAGTGATTAAAATAGGCAGGGAACTGAGCTGTGAAACACGTCACCCATGATATTACTCTCCTTTCTTGTAGCCAGTTCTCTGTACTTGTGACCCAGATTGCTTCCAAGTTTCCTGGATTCTTGGTCATTGGACTTCTGACTCATGCCCTGCTCAAACCCGCATAGTTTCCCGTGAGTGAGTTCACTCATCTAGCAAGTAGCTAACACATTCACTTTATATATATATTCACTTGGTACAAGTCTTGAGAGATGAGACTCCAGAGAGGATCCATCAGCAGCAAATCATTCATTCCATCTCAAAGTATGTAGCCCTTTATCAGCATGCTTAGAAACAATATTATTTTCAAAATAAGTAGGACCAAGACTGACAACTTTTGGCTTTTGTATTTTGGTATATCTTACCTTATCTCCTTTTGGACCATATGGTCCCAGACGGCCTGGGGAGCCCCTTTCTCCTTTCAATCCTGATAACCCAGGAGGACCTGTAAATCCTTTAGGTCCTGTTGGGC
Source organism: Dipodomys ordii (assembly GCF_000151885.1). NCBI lineage: Eukaryota > Metazoa > Chordata > Mammalia > Rodentia > Heteromyidae > Dipodomys > Dipodomys ordii. The sequence continues at coordinate 3,608,825 of NW_012267304.1, forward strand.
CTTGAGTTCCCATTACTCCATGTTGTCCCTAAGATAGAAAGAAAAAGTGCAATTAGTCAATAGGGAATTTAACATCAGCATTTCATATTTTTCATGCACAGAGAACAGCCACCACTTTCCTAAATAATTTTGGCTTAGAGATCTGTGGGATATGACAAAGTTTGACACCTGGATCAGAGAAGGCTATTTTAGAGGCTGCTATATAAGCACATTTCAAAAGATTAATGTGCACCAAGCTTCTTAAACTTTGTACTTCTTAAGACATTAGCTATTCAGGCTGGATAATATTGTCCTCTTCCTAGTTAGTGCCAGGCTATCCATCAGGTTGTCAAAATAGTGAAAGAACAGAATACTGGAGAATTCCAAGGCATTTCATAACTTTCATCCAAATAGCCAACCACATGCTTGCAGTAAAGTTCAGAGAAAGGATGTGCCTAAAGAATACTGCCCCAGGGGGTCAGAGAGGGCAGAATCTAGAAACACATGAGCTGACCAACCTATTGGAATTCATCTCTGTTGGCTGATCCCAGACTGGCAACAGATGCTCACAAAGGAAATACACACACACACACACACACACACACACACACACACACACACACACACCACTATTTACTTATTCTTCTTTCTGATCCCCCTTTCCTTTTCCTTCCTTCTTCCCTATTGGTACAAAGTTGGAATGTGGAAAATACAAGCCTGAGAAGTATCTATTAAGTATCAATTTTGATAGCAAGAGGGAACAGCCTGAGAATTTTGAATATCCTGGTTATAAAATGTCTGTAACAATTAAGTCTGAAAGTTCAGTCTGACATTTTAAAGCAGACTGAGACTGAGAATTAACCCCAGTGGGTGCAACACAGACAGGCTGGACTATCATTTAGAACAAATCCCAGTAGGGACTGAGTTTTTTGGCAGAAAATGAAAGCCATTAGTAATGTGCATTACCTCTCTGTGAACACACCGTATCAGGTAGAAAGCCTATTTTCATAAATGCTTCCTATCCCCATATCTCAGCCCCTTTACCGTCTGTAATTCCCTACAAATCTGTAAAAACTCTGAAAAAAAGCCCATTAAACATGGCCTTTCCTATTCACCATGAAGTTTTATTTTGTAAAAGGCTGAAAGAGGACAGATGCCTTGTGCAGTGGCTACACTCACATCCTAGAGAAGCAAGTGGCTACCAGCTGTGCCACCCTTTGGAATATAATTTCCTGTGTCAATCAGACCTAGGGATACCTAGGACTCTTGCAAAGAAGTAACAGACAGACACTTTGTGGAGGTAGATGAAATTTTCTAGCATAGTGTCTACCATTCAAACTTTCCTAACACCACCATGCAGATTCCAGACTTTTAACCAGCTGACTCCTGGTAAAGTTGAGGATGAAAGGTGAGCATTTTGTTTTCAAGTTCCTACCTCCTAATATTGGATTTTTCTTATAATAATTAAAATTTTAATTTTCACAAATCAGTGTGTGTGTGTGTGTGTGTGTGTGTGTGTGTGTGTGTGTGTGTAACTAAGGAGAAAAAGCAATATTTTTTATTGTTGGAGTATTATGAGGATGAATGAGGAAGTTAAAATGTGGTTTTAGATCTCAAGACAAATAGAGCCCAAACCATAACAAACATACAAGACTGGGACTAAGCCTAAGCATGTGAGCCCACAGAGGAAAGGTTGGCCAAGAAGAGTTGCATAATGGTGACACTTGATCTGTGATTGGGGGAGTCATGGTCACTTGCGAAGGTGAAGCAGGCCAGAGCTGAGGAGGCTCTTGAAAGCCAGGAAGGCAAGGTTAAACCTGGAGAAATGGCTGGGAGGAAAGTAGTGTTAAAGGCTGCAGTCTTCAAGGAGCACATAGGAGAATGTGTGTGTGTGTGTGTGTGTGTGTGTGTGTGTGTGTGTGTGTGTGTGTGTGTGTGTGAGGGAGAGAGAGAGACAAAGACAGAGACAGAGACAGAGACATAGACAGAGTAGGAGGCCAGGAAAGTCTGCCTGAGGCTGGAACAAGGGAGGCAGATATGAACCAGCTGTTGGAGAAGAGTGCTTGCTGAGAGGACATGGGCAGGAGGGGCTTGCCAAGGCCATGTTATTACTAGTAGAGATGATCCAGTCAGGGAACCAAATGTTTGACCCAAATCTGAGCCTTGCCAAAAATCTTGCATCAAAGGAGGGGAAGGGAAAACCAGATGAACCACTGAACAAGATAGTAGATTGAGGTGTGGTCTAATTCCCATCTTATTCATACTACTCCAGGGCCTTGAGCAGTGTCCAATGGTGGATAAATGGCCTGTCACCATCCACATCCCTCTTGCCTTGGTGAACACAAGCTCAGCCCTGAACAAGTAGACAGGCATGAACTTAAGGGAACTCTGAGTTCATTTAGCACATGTGGGTCTCTGTGGCCTATTTCTTTTCCCTTGGCTGATCAAGCTGATTTTGCAGACTTCTCTGTTCCAGCCAAAATGCTGATATCAGTAAGTCTCCTAAGGAACTCATGAGTTGATTTGTAAATTCCAACTCTTTCCCAAAGGAGTATTGGGAAAGACATCTCTAAGACAAATGTGGACTGTTAGGCTGGTTTTATGTGTTTAGGGTGGTAAGCATGCCACCAGGCTAGGGCAAAACTTCAGACTGACTTCAGGGTAGAAACAGGACCTGTGGAATGGCTTGAGGCTTCTGAGGCTGTACTGGTATAGAATGACCTCCTTTGCATGGTGCTAGGCTTTCCTGGTACCTGTATTCATAGCACATGTGACAAGGAGCCCTCCCTTCTCTGAAGGCACGGAGTACCATGAATAAATGAAGGTGGCAAGTAAAAAAAATGAGGCCATCTCTAGATATTTAACTCTGTGCTAATAGCTCTCTAGTTTGGTTTTCTCATCTTCTATGCACAAGGTTTCTTTCTTAATATCCACTGTACTGCTGAAATTTAATTCTAAATCAGTGGTGCACTGCTACACACACACACACACACACACACACACACACACACACACACGAGTAACACTTTTCATAATGGCCAGCAGAGGTCAGTATGAGAACACAGAGGGTACAGATAAGCAGGTGAGTGTGTAGGCTTCCCACTACCGAGAAAAAGAAATCAAACCACCATCAAAGAAGTCACAGAATGTTTGAGCAGGAAAGGCCCTCAGAATTTATTTGGTTCAGCATTTATTTTATACATGAGAAGAAAAGGCTGAGGGAAGAGGGAGGACTTGTTTAGGTTACATAGCTATAGAAATGACATGGGACTAAAACCAGATCCCCTGCTGCTAGTGCCTTGTTTTCCAGTAGCAGATGTCCTAGGGGGTCCTTGAGGTTGTTCCCCCCTCACCCTGGGTCCGCCCCTGGGACTGTCTTCATCAGTATGCTACAGCATCCAGATGCTCACTAATCATTTCTCTCTTCCTAACCCTGATCATTTCACAGAACCAATCTGAAACACCATCACTGTTTGGACTGCTAGCAGAATTTCAATAGGCTTGGACCAGTGCCCTGCCCTGATACATGTCATTTATTTTGGCAAATATACCCAGACAGGGCAGAAGGGACTTCTCCAAGTCTTTCCAGCAAGCTCTTCTGATTCCATCTGCTCAGGATTTTTAATTCACACAGGCAGGGTCTAATTCTCCAGGGAATAGATTGGGATTTATGTTTAAGGCCAGAGACTATAGGACTCTCAACTCCAGTTCATGTTGGCTACCTTGGATCACCATTGATCAGACCCAAACAACTGAGGTAACAGATCCAAAAATGGGACTATTGGCAAAGTAGTAGATATGTGTAAAATTAGCATCTAGGAGTGTGTGTGTGTGTGTGTGTGTGTGTGTGTGTGTGTGTGTGTGTGTGTGTTCTGGAGCTTGAATTCAGGGCCTGGGCACTGTCCCTGAAATATTTTGCTCAAGGCTAGTGCCGTACCACTTGAGTCATAGATCCACTACCAACTTTTTGTGATTAATTAGAAATAAGAATCTGGGCTGGGAAGGTGGCTCAGAGGTAGAGTGCTTGCCTTGCATGCATGAGGCCCTGGGTTTGATTCCTCAGTACCACGTAAGCAGCAAAAGCCGGAAATGGTGTTGTGGCTCAAGTACTACAGCACTAGCCTTGATCTGAAGAGCTGAGGGACAGCACCCAGGCCCAGAGTTCAGGCCCCACAACAGACAAAAAAAAGAAAAGAAAAGAAAAGAATCACACAGATTTTCCTGGCCAGGCTGGCTTTGAACCATGATCCTCAGATCCTCCTGAGTAGCTAAGATTACAGGCATGAACCACTGGAGCCCACCTATGAATCTTAAAAGTACATACCTCAGACTAGGAGGGGGTATGAAGTTGATAGTCTCTTTCAGTCTTTTACCCTTCTCTCAAGATTCCAGCATTTTTCTCTCATGAAATTAAAAATTGGTTCCTAAAAATCTGAAACTCATTTTTACTGAGACATAAATGACTGACATCCTTGAGGTTTATGTTTTTCCAGAGGTGGGCTGAAGTTTAATGGAGAGCAAAGCATTAAGCTAAGAATGTAAACCATTTTTATAAAGCAGGAAAGGGATGAAGTATGCACAAGCCTTCCTAAGGATCTGGCTGCATTCCAGGAGGTGGGAAGGTATAGTGCTGTTAGGTAGAACTGGAGTCAGATCTCCTTATTGTCACTTTAGCTATTATCTTTGGGCAAGAAACAACTATTCTGAGATTCAAGGGCTTAGATGCAATAATAGGTCTTGTGTAGACTCACTGTGAGCATTTAAGTGAGTTAATGACTATAAAACATCTGGCACGTAGAACAAAATATCACTTTTCTTTCCCCCTCAGGTATTATCTGTGGTAAAATGGAGCAGTTGGGATGGGGTACTTGATGCCCCTTTCTTTATGTTTTGGTGAGAGATGCAAAGTCATCACTGAGTCACCATCTTTGGGGTAAAGATGTGTTCCTCAGAATGGAAAATCATGTGGGGAACATCCCACATCTGTGACAATTCTCCTTTAGAGATGGTAGACTGGTTCTCTAGGGCACATTATCACTGTTCATTCTCCTTAAGTGACTTCAGCTACATACTAATGTCTACCAGACTTTCTTATTCTGGATATGTTAACTCAAACTCAATATGAGCCAACTTGAACTCAACCTCATTTCCAAATATGTCTCCTTTGTATTGAGTTAATGGACTTGATTCGGTAATTAGCACCATCCATGAATTTGATCAAGCCAGAAAGCCAGAGCTCTTCTATGATATCTTCTTTTGCATGATTTGCTATATCAAATTCATCAGCATGGACTGTCAATTCCATTTCTAAAATATAACTCAAACCTGTGTGTCTCCACGCTCATGGCTTAGTTCAGGTCTTTTTCATCTTTCCCTTAGAGAGTTTCTATAGCCCTCAATTGTTTCTGCCATCTTCTAATCTTGCCTCACTCTCCCTTAGCATCCTACACTATAGCCTTTGTATATATGTGTTTATATATATATATATATATATAAGCCTATGTATATATGCTTTTATTTATGCCTCTATTGGCTTTTTTAACCCTTATGTATCTTTTAGATAAGATATGAGCTCCTCCAGGGAACTTTATATAGTCACTCTCACCTCAAGATGTGGATTGGTTACCAGTCTCTGTGATGATATCATCCTATTGGACATTCAGTAATGAATATTCATTCATCTCCCCATCCATTCAGCAAACAAAGAACCAGTCGCTTGGTATAGCAATATCGTCTTTGGAAATTTGCACAGTTGCAAGAGAATGCAGTCATAAACATTTGTTAATAGGTCCACAGGAGAAGGACTCGTATAAACCTCAGGAAATCACTCAGTTTAACATGCAAAAACCGAAGTCCCAAAGGAAAAAGTTCATCTAATATCAATTGTAGACTTTTTCCAAACACAATACTGTGGTGCCTCTTAGAGCCTTTTAAAATAGAATTTTTTTAGATTTGATGCTGTTTCGGAGTGATTTCTGTTCTCTGAGATCTCCAAGTGTGTTGGATATGGGTCCCAGCCTGATTCAACAATGCCAGACACTGGAGTTAAGATGGTAGGTAGGGCAGTTTCTATATTTGTGGAGTTTATGGTTTTGCTGTCCTTTGAAAAGAGATGTGCATGGCCCAACGTCAACTTAACACTTTCCACCTTGGTATGAGTTTTATACTAGGTATGTATATATCTGTGTGATGGATAAAATGGTAATCTACGTGGCCTATGCTAGTTGGGAGAGATAAGACTTCATCAGCTGGGCATCATGGCTCATGCCTGTAATCCTAGCTACTCATGAGGCTGATATTTGAAGATGGTAGTTCAAAGCCAGCCCAGGAAAGAAGGTCTGTGAGACTCTTATCTCCAACAAACCACCAGAAAATTGGAAGTGGCATTGTGGCTCAAGGGGTAGAGTGCTATTCTTGAGCTGAAGAGTTGAGGGACAGTACCCAGGCCGAGACCAACAACAACAAAAAAGACTACATCATAAAAATTGATTGGAAGGGCTGGGAATATGGCTTAGTGGTAGCATGTTTGTCTAATATGCATGAAGCCTTGCGTATGATTCCTTAGTACCATATAAACAGAAAAAGCCAGAAGTGTGCTGTGGCTCAAGTGGTAGAGTACTAGCCTTGAGCAAAAGAAGCTTAGGGACAGTACCCAGACCTTGAGGATAAACAAAAAATATTAAGAATTGATTAAAGATAAACATATAAAATACATTTTAAAAGTTGTACTATATACATTAAGAGGAATTAATGAGAAGGTAGAGAGGTAAGAAAAGGCTAACAACATGGTAGAGAATGCATTCCAAACATGGAGAACAATGGCTTTATTGTTCATCATATAATGTAATCAAAACACATGAGCAAGGGTCAGCTAGAAGCCTCATACTGACTGAGCCAAGGTGGATCTTGATGCATTGGTGAGAAAGGGCAGGGGATGCCAACTCACCAAACCCCCTGTGTGCTAAGGGGCTTATTCTGGTTCATTAGCTATGTTTTGTTTTAAACTTTAGTTTGGCTCTCAATTTAGTTCAGAATTTGTGAAGACAGTCTGGTGTAGTAGCTAAGAGCAAGCTTCGGAGTAAAAAATACTGGAATCAAATTTTCTTTCCACTATATAAGATTTAAGACAAAGAATTGCCTCAATTTTCTAATCTTTGTATTGTTATTTAGCAAATGATGGTGGTTTGCTCAGGTTTGGAGTTCACAATTTCAGAAAGACCTTCAACGTTCTTTCATAACTACATCTCAAGGCACAACCTCTTTTTTCTCATGATGACACCACAAGAGGAAGAACATGTGTGAAGCAGTAAGATCATCAAGGAGGCAGTGACACCCTGGAGAGAAATTCCAGTGACTCCTGGAGACAGGGAGAAGGCAGAGATGAGAGGTTTTGTAGAGGCTAAGACATAATACTAGACTGGATTCATGGGAGAAACCAAGAAAGGTACAAGCAGTAATCTCAGGTTTCTTTTCATTAGCATATACAAATTGAACAAAATAGTCATTTTCACATACGAATATATGTACTTGGTCATAGTCACTTTCAATTACTCCCTCTTTTCCCAAATCCTTCTTGTGGATCCTTTCCTCCTTTCAAATAGTCTCCCTTCTGCATTCATGTCCTTACAAAAGAAATCTAGATTCTGCATTTGAGAGAAAACATGCAATATTTGTCATTCTGAGTCTGATTTAGATTGCTTAATATACTAATATCCAGTTCCACCAATTTTCCTGCAAATTATATAATTGCATTCCCATTTCTGGTGGAACAGTAGGGGTGTGTGTGTGTGTGTGTGTGTGTGTGTGTGTGTGTGTGTGTGTGTGTGTGTGTGTATGTGGTATTTTCTTTATCCGTTCATTGGTAGATAGACAACTAAGCTGATCCCACAGGTTGGCTATTTTGAGTAGAGCTGCTAGGATATTCAGGGACATGTACTATTTGTTGACATACACTTCTTTGAGTATATTGTCAGGGATGGAATGTCAGGATTATATAGTACTTCCACATTGATTTCCAGGTTTCCTGGACACTTGAGAAGTATCTTCCTTGACTTGAGGAAGCCTAGGGAATAAAGACTCTTGGGTGGAAGATAAGGAGGACACATTTGAGCAGGTGGTATTTAAAATACCTGGGGAACATCTAAGGAGAGGCTCAGCACCTTCCTTTCCCTCTCAACTGGAAGGTTCATGAGGGCAAGGAATGAAGTGGGCTTTATTCACTATTGTGACTGTGGAGATACAATATCTGGTGTGCATTAGACACTAAAGGCATAATTGTGCCATAAAGCATAATTATGGGATAAGTGAGAGTGGATTAAGCATGTATGTAGAATCTTTGATAAGGCTGCTTCCAAGACTCATTAACTATAGGAAAAATGAGATTAAATGACTGTTGCTAGCCTGAAAAACTCCTTGTGGCCTTCAAGAAAGGAGGCACAGATATCTATGACCTCTAGTGTAAGTGGTTTGAGCTTTTACAATTCATCCTTACCTTACAACTGGAGTTTTAATTTAAGATGTTGAATATCAAAATGAAAACTAAATGAACTGTGGCCTAAAAAAGCTTAATTCTTTTCCCAAGTTATGCATATGGTAAGGTATTTAATACTCCAAAAGCTATTTCCTATGAAAATTCAGAATGCTTTTCTTTTGCCCCTTTTTCGGTCACTAAAATATATCCAGGAGGTAGATTGTGGTGAATTCCACCTAGCTGCTCAGTGACATGGCCAGTATCAGGGCTTCCCAATCAACTCTATGTTCCTTTATTGGAACAAATGTGGACCGGCATCAATGGAGCCCTGCACACCCCACTTGTAGTAACAGCATTGAAAGAACAGCATTGTCCATAGAAAGCAATAATGGGCAAATAACACAGATAGCTGAAGAATATGTCTAGCCTATGACAGGTAAAGACTCAAGCAGATTTGTACAAATATTTTATGGTCCTGGTTCGGTTTGCTAATTAATGTTAGTGTCATCTAAAATTTCCTGGCAAGAGCAACAACTTTTTTGATAAATAAAATATAAACAAAATATATTTTGATAAATAAAATATAAATAAACAAAAAATAAAATAAAATGACAGACTAGGTAGACAAATAGCGATGGATGCTTAGCAAAGAAGAAATCTCCCAAACTCTGTGTCTGCTCTAGCTGAAAAGCAGTAACAGAAGCTCCCCATCCACACACGAAAACACATTTTGATTCTAGTTCTTCATTTGTAGTCACTGAAGAAACCAACCCAGGCATGAAGACATGCATCTACATGTTTTATTTGAAAAGACGCCCACTCCTGTTCCTTTGGTTATTATCAGCATGTTGAAACATTTGAGAAAAAAAGTTAACTCTTGCTAAGCAACATGTTGCATCCATCTCTTCTACCTTTACTCAGTTTTGTCTTCTAAAATATAATGATGATTTCCTGATGCCAAATGTCTTTAATCTTCAGCCTTAACAGGCAGACATTAGCCTCTTTTTACAGATGAGGAAACAGACATATGGAGAGGTTGAGAAACTTGTTCAATATACACACCAAATAATATCAGTGATAACAAAACCTATGTTTTTTGCATCAAACTACTTTGATTTTCTGCATGGAGCAATATGTAGAAACATCAACCTACCATAAGAAGCATTCTGGATAGAAATTATTACTTTTGTTGTTAGTAGAGAAATTGACATCATTTTGTCTAAACTTTTCAACATAGCTACTATTTATTATAAACCTATTAAAGGAATTTTAAAGTCTTAAAAATGAATTTCAAGTAATGGCACCATTGAAAACTTTAAAAGAGGATTTCTTCTTCTGTTGTGATTTAAATGGTTCCCTTTTTGAACTGTGGGCATTGGACCTATTCTAGTAGAAAAATTCTGATGTTCTAAGAAACCCAATGTTAGTTTAGTAGAAGATGAGAAAATATAGACACAATATTCTAATTTGGTGATTATTGTGCTGAGCAGAAATCAAATAATTTAATCTTTAAATGTCCAGTTTTCCCTTGTCCCTGAGGAATGTCTAGATATTGGTAAATAAATTGATGAAGAGCCGAGCGCCGGTGGCTCATGCCTGTAATCAGAGCTACTCAGAAGGTTGAGATCTGAGAATCAAGGTTCAACAGCCAGCCTGGGCAGGAAACTTCGTGAAACTCATTTCCAATAAGCCGCCAGAAAACTGGAAGTGGTGCTGTAGCTCAAGTGGTAGAGCACTAGTCTTGAACTTAAGAGCTGAGGGACAGTGCTCAGGCCCAGAGTTCAAGCCCCATGACCAAAAACAACAACAACAACAAAAATGTTGAAGAATTTTCAGGTCCTTCTTTTATATAACTCTCACTCCTAAACCTGTGTTAGAAATAAGAACTAACTTCCCTTTCTTTTTATGATATTATAATTTGGAATTGCAAGAACCAAAACTCAAATATAGCTATAAATAGGGTCACTGGTTGACCATAAAAATAAAAGCAGAATAGATACCTCTAAGGATTACAATGGTTAAATGAGTCCCCTCATGTCTTAGAATGTACATATAGTCTATAAAAAGAGCCCCAGTGTGTATTGACTTTCCAGTGTGCATGAGAAAATAAGTACAGTTCTGTTTGGGATAAATTTATTTGAAAATGAATATACCTGTTAGAAAAAATGGACTACTTAATTTGCTATAATTCTGTTTTCTTTCTAGAAATTAGAAAGGCAACTTCAGTATGATTTGATGGCACAGGTCTCTTTCAAAAGCTTTCCAGCAGCTTGAATGGGTTTTGGCTTGGCATCTCAGAAAATTCTCCTGTTTGAAGAAGAATCGTAAGATTTCATTTTAACCCCTTACTCTCACTTTTTGGCTATCTGAGCTTGAGAAAGCCAATGAATCTCTAGGCTTTTGTCTTCTCATCAGCAAAATAGGGCTATTACTTGAGTTATTTCCTGGGCTGCTTTGAGCATCAGTGAGATATGTACACGTAAAGGAGCTGCACATTTATTCCATTGACAAAACTTTGCTATGGGGGAAAAGAAACAACGAACAGCAATTTCCCAATAATCTCATTTGCTGAGCTCCTAAGGCATTAACCTCCGAAAGGAATAAGGACTATGAGAAAGAGGTTTCAGTATAAAAAGATTGAATGCAACAAGAAGCAAAATTTAAAGCACTGAAAGGTGAGGACAAATTGACTGCCTAGTACAGCATTCTCATTACAGTTTAAAAATGATTAGACCTAAACTATTAAAATATGTGGTTTGTTTCTAAATGCATGGCTTAATTACAACTGAGAAGCAATGTTTTTCTTTCAGTTTTTTTAATATATATTTTTATTGTAAAGATACTGTACAGAAGGGTTACAGTTACGAGTAAGGTAATGAGTATATATCCTATTGAGCATTGTTACCCCTCCTTTTTTTCCCTATCATCTCTTCCCTCCCCATCTCCCTAACTCCTCCCTCCCCCCCCCAAAGTTGTAAAGTCCGTTTTCAAAATAGTGTCTTGTAGATCTTATTGGTACAATGGGTCAACCTGTATCCTGATATCAGCTTTTTGTTATTTCCCTTCCCCTCCCCAAATTAGAAATATATATATATATATATATATATATATATATATATATATATATATGATGCAGAGCACTGAAATCAAATAGAGTGAAAACAGAGGTTATAGCATGGGGGAAGAGCATACAAGAGAAACAAAAAAATCACATAGTATATTATAAGTACACTAAAAACAACAGCAACAAAGATAAAACCTCTTGTGTCCCTATCTTGGGGTTCATTTTGCTTAGCATCATCTTATGTGGGCATATATACAGAGCTTTTGAGCTTTTCTGCTTGTCCTAGACATATACTAGTTATTGCAGATAAAGGAAACCATGGGACATGTTTCTTTGGGCCTTTCCAAGTCTTTCCATTTCCTTACAAATGGGGAGGTGTCATTATTTCTGATGGAGGCATAGAATTCCATTATATATATATATATATATATATATATATATATATATATATATATACACCACATTTTCTTGATCCATTCATCTACTGAGTAGCATCTGGGTTGGTTCCATATCTGAGCTATGGTGAATAGTGCTGCGATAAACATAGTTGTGCTGGTAGTTTTAGTATGGCCATGCTTGTGATAATTTGGGTAAATGCCCAGAAGTGGGATTGCTGGGTCATAGGGGAGCTCTATGTGTAGTCTTTTGAGGAACCTCCATACTGCTTTCCAGAGTGGTTGAACAAGTTTACAGTTCCACTAACAGTGCAGTAGGGTTTCCTTTTGGCCACATACCCTCCAGCATCTGTTGTTATTAGAGTTCTTGATTATAGCCATTCTAACTGGGATGAGTGGAATCTCACTGTTGTTTTGATTTGCATTTCTTTTTGCGGAGGGGTCCAGTCGTGGGGCCTGAACTCTGGGCCTGGGCACTGTCGCTCAGCTCTTCATCTCAAGGCTAGCGCTCTACCACTTGAGCCACAACACCACTTCCGGCTTTTTTCGTTTTGCTTATGTGGTGCTGAGGAATTGAACCCAGGGCCTCATGCATGCAAGGCAAGCGCTCTACCACTGAGCCACCTTCCCAGCCCCATGACTTGCATTTCTTTTATGGCTAGAGATCCAACAGTGGATTTGAATTCAGGTAAACAAGTGGCTTACAGCTACCTCTGCCACCTTCCCTGTGTCCACTATATAGTCCTTCCTATCGACAAATAAAGCCATCTTCATAGACACACATATATACAGGCTGAAAAAGAGATGGAAATGGGATCTGAAAGAGAAAAGTTTCCCATTTCTGATATATTTTTCCTTTCACATGAGGGATAGTTGGAAGCTGAGATGAAATCATGCTATGGTTTCAAGAAAGGTGAATCACTGAAGTGGATGCAACTCTGGTACAGATGACAAGTAGGAACTCCAGAGGTATTAGTGGAATTAGGAATGAGAGCTACCTGTGTGCACTTTGGAAAAACTTCAGATTTCAAAGCACCTAGTGCTCCAGCTCATTGTAGCCCTATCCTAAATGTACTAGAAAAAGTAATTGAGGCTCAGAGGTTAAATAACTTGTCCATAACTATACAGTTTATGCTAATAGAGTCCTGGTGTAGTTCTCATTCTGTTACTCCCTTTAAATAATGAGTCAATTCTATGTCAAACATTTCTATCACACATAAATTGAGAGTAGGGATGAGCAGGGGGAAATGGAGGGAAACGATGGAAGTGGTGACACTGATCAGGAAGGATGGTTCTATAACCTGAGTTATGGAATTGTAACTTCTCTGTAAACTACTTAATAAAAAATGCCACCACAATACTTAAACTCTTAGGTATGTAGCATATCTGAGGCTCTTGATTCTTCCTTTAATCCTCATTGCTTCCCTGTTTTAGCCAGCTAAGTAGATGCATAAAAGGCAAAAAACTCAAAGCAATCTAATTAGTTCCTCCATAACTCATCAATTCAGCAAGCAATTATGAAATGTGTACTATGTATATATATATTATAGAATGTCTATGATACATTGTGCTATGTATTGCAAACAGAGATGACTGGTATAAGGGTCTTGCTTTTTAGGAGCTCTTAGTCCAGGTCAGAAGAATATTGTTATACACACACAAGTATATCATAAGGCAGAAGAGAATAGGAGGGATATGACCCTCTGGAACCAGGACTGTAAATAGGCTTGTCTTAGAAATAGGGATGTAGGTTTTATTTCTCCAAAAGAGAGAGGAAGAAGATGTGCAAAGTAAAAAGCCAAGGACAAGTTTTGGCAAACAAGAGGGAGGTGGAGACTGTCTAGTCCAAATTAATCTAAATTTTCTTAATATTCAGGGAAGTGAAGTCACAGGTAGAGAGGGAAGTTGCTTGAGTTGAGGATGATTAGAAAGGGCCAGGAGGTGCTGTGGAACACATAGCAGGAAGTCAATTATTAGAGAAGTCTGAAGGCTTGCCAAGAGCTCTGCTGACATTGGAGGACAAGTTTTTGTGGGAGAATAGTCCTCAAACAATAGTTGGCACCTCAGAAGCAAAAGCAGGCAAAACAGGTGTGGGGTTTTCCAGGGTTGGGTTCTGACAGATATATCAGAAATTTGGGGGGTGAGGCTGAGGCTGAGAGATTCAAATGGAAGAAGGTGAAAACTTTGTGCAAATAGGTGACTGGGATTCCACGCTGGAGGGTCAAGTAGAGGGAAGCTAGCAATTTCTACCAGAAAATTTGGCCTCTCTCAAGGTGCGATGTTTGAACAATCGGGGGATATGAATTAGGTACAACATTTAGTACTTGATTCAATTCTTTTAAGAGAGCAACCTGCAGATCCACACCTAGACAAATCCGCTAGAGCTTTAGAAATATCACACTACATTTATTTATTTATTTATGTGAAAATACTGTACAGAGGAGTTATAATTACATGGGCAAGATAATGAGTACATTACTTATCAAGCATTGTAACCTTCTCCTTTGTTTCCCCTTCCCATCCCTTCCCATCCTTCCCCTTCCTACCCCCCATCCAACCCTCCCCAACCCCCTACCCCGAACCAAAGTTGTAAAGTTCGTTTTCGACTTGTACATCTCATTGTTGCAATGGGTCCACCTGTGTCCTTATTTAAGCGATTTGTTTTTCCCCTTCCCCTCCACAAATTATACCGATATCAAATACAGTGAAAGCAGGGGTTATACTGTGGGGGAGGGACATACAAAGCAACAAAGAAATAATCTTATAAATATCACACCACATTTAATTACACCAAACACCCTGCTGTTTGGTCTAATATTGAAGTCAAATAGATACGGTTTGGGCTGCTGGAGAAATTGTGGTACTGACTTCCCAGCCAGAGTCAACGGCTTGTGGAAGGAGGAAAGCAGGCAATACACATGCGCACAGCACAGCTCACTAAAGGCTCATGTTTTGTTAATGTTCTTTATTCTCCTGACCTTTCCAATTCTACCCCATCATTTGGTTTTTGCTTAGAGCTCACTGTGCTCAACTGTTCCTTAGAGCTGGTAGCAAGAAAAACACTTCAAACAACTTGAAAGTCAATTGCCTGATTCCCAGAGAAAGCAGAGCTAGGGTAAATCAGAAAACCATCTTGAGAGTACTTCTAGTGAGAAGTTAGGGAAGGAGGGAATGGCAGCCAGAAAAGAAGGAAAATAGGTAAAGCAAAACAAAACAAAAACACAGGACCTGTTGATGAGAGAGGAAAATGGAGTTGGGCAGTCTTGGATCCTGGCCTGGAAGGGTTAATGGGTAGGAGGCTTTTACCCCTCCCCCATCACTACCTTTTTCATTCTCTGGTTTTATGAGGATTTTAAAAGCTTCTAAATCTGGTGCTGGCAATCTTTCATAAAAAGTTAACACAGAATTGCATACAGATAAAGTCCCGAACAAAGTGTGCGACAGCCAAAAGTAGCACAATTGTCCCCTATAGCTAAGTGGAAAACAGATGTCAGGTACTTTCTCCTTCCTTCCAGGCTTTGTGTGCTTCAGGTCCTTTGGACTGAGAACCAAGTAGCTAAATCACTCCTCTTGACTTGCTGACTGACAAAGGGAGGCTTCTTTGTTGGTTCAGTTTCATGTGGTCTCTAGAACTCAGGAGAAAAAAAGAAGGTGAAGGTGTAGACAGGATGGTGGTGTCTAGTAAGTCCATATGGGAGAGGGAAAATCTCCTGAAAGCAAAACCAAGGGGCACAATTGGAAGTGAGGGTGGGGGGGGGTAGAGGTGGGAATATAGGGAGTGGGGGTGTAAATAGAGATACAACAAGGATAGCTTTCAATGTTCTATGCCAGTTAGGCTACCCCATCCCTTGAAATCCTACTGGATCTTCCCTCTCTGTTATACCTTCTGGATTGGTTGTTTCCTTAGTCTTCAAAACATACTTTCATATACTGTTACTAAAAAATAAAATAGCAATATCTTTCTTGTGACTCTCTAATTCTCATTCTCCATAAACTACAACCTCATCTCTCTACCACTCTTCTAGAACAAACTATTTTTTTGCATTTAACTCTTCAAAAATATTATTATAGTAGTGATGTACAGAGGGGTTACCATTTCATAATTCAGGTACTGAGTACATTTCTTTTTGGACAATGTCACCCCTTCCCTAATTTTCTCCCAGTTTTTCCCTCCCATCCCCAACCACAAGTTACATAGGACATTTTCAGCATAGCTTCTCCTGTAGAACAAACTTCTTGATGGACTAGTCAAATCTTTTTTATTGTAAAGGTGATGGACAGAGGCATTATAGTTTCATAAGTCAGGTAATAAGTACATTTCTTTTTGAACAGTGTTACCCTCTCCCTCATTTTCTCCCAGTTTTCCCCTTCCCAACCCTCCTCTCCCACAAGTTGTATAACTTTCTTTCTTTCTCTTTTCTTTTTCCTTCCTTCCTTCCTTCCTTCCTTCCTTCCTTCCTTCCTTCCTTCCTTCCTTCCTTCCTTCCTTTCTTTCTTGCTTGCTTTCTTTTCTTTCTTTTTGTTGGTTGTGGGGCTTGAACTCTGGGCCTGGGTGCTGTCTCTGAGGTCTTCAGCTCAAGGCTAGCACTCTGCCCCTTGAGCCACAGTGCCGCTTCTGGTTTTCTAGTGGTTTATTGGAGATAAGAGTCTCATGGACGTTCTTGCTGGGGCTGGCTTTGAACTATGATCCTCAAATCTCAGCCTCCTAAGTAGTTATGATTATAGATGTGAGCCACCAGCACCCTGCACAAGTTGTATAGTTTTCAACATAGTGTCTAGTGAGTATTAATACTTCATTTGTTCACCCTTTTCCCCACCATTTCTGTATTCTCCCTTACACACCCCAAAGTTGATAAAATACAAAAAGTACAGAAATCAAAAACATTAACATAGGAGAGAAAACAAAAAAGCAAAATAACAAAGCCCCCCACAATTTTTAGAGTTCATTTTGATAAACAACATTTTATATGGTCATATGCATATAGCTATTGAGCCTTTGTGATACTCACGTAAGAATATCCTCCTCTGGCCTCATACTAGTCAAATCTTACTACCTCTAGTTCCTCCCATCCCACTCCTCAATTCCTGGCAATCTGAGACTACCAACTCCTCCCTCTTGAGAGTATTCTTGGAAGGAACCAATGATGTCTACTAAATTCTAATCCCATTTATCTTCTTTGCAACATTTGCTCTAGCTAAATATTTCTTCCCTTCTGAAACACTCTCTGTGGCTTTCACTGATACCACAGGTTCATCAGGCTTCTTTCCTTTCACAGCCTCTTCACTGGTCCCATTAATCCTGCCCAAAGGCATCCACCTTCTGCCAGTCTCTGCCACCTCCACTCTAATGACAAGTTTTACACTGATTTATTTCTCAGGTCTTGTCAATTTCCCAAGTTAATGTTCACAGCACTCTAACTGGTCCATCAGGAATCAATACTTCATCACTAGTGTCACTACATAGTGACAACAGAATTAGGAGTTCCCTCTGTAGCTAAATATGGTGGTGATTCCTCTTATGCTGTGAATAGTGATGGTCCTAAATCTGATTGTACTGTACCATTGTTCAAAAACTACAAATTACTCCCTATTAGTTTTCTATTTCAGGATCCAAACCAAGATATCACATACACTTAGTACAGTGTATTTAATTTTTAAAAATTTATTAATATACACTAGCAATACAAGTTTCCTTGTGATAATTCCATACATGAGTATAGTGTACTTTAAACCACTTCATCCCCTCTATCATATTCCCTAATCTTTCCCCCTCCTCCTGATTTTCAGACAATAGTCAATGTGTTTCATTATGCTGCCATTTATATTATATATATATATATTCAAAATCCAATTAAACAACGTGACATTTACCCATTCCACCATTTTAAGTGTATAGTTCTCTGATATTAAATATACATATATATCTATATATATTATTGTGTAACTACCACTTATCTTCAGATATTTTTCATCTTCCTTAACTGGAACTAGTAAAATGCTGTTTCTTTTACAATAACAAAGGAAGCTTGCAGTGCAGAGTAGCTGGAGCCAAAGAGAAACGCCACCATGCAATTAACAATTAAGTTGCAACAAGACCAGATAAAGGGATTGATTTATATGGGAACCATAGAAACAGCTAAATGTGAGAAGTCCATGTAAAAAAACATCTAGATTGGGCTAGTGGAAAATCATCTTAAAAGTACAATGTTCTGTCTGGCGCCAGTGGTTCACATCTGTTATCCGAGCTACTCAGGAGGCTTAGATCCAAGGATCATAGTTCGAAGCCAGCCAGGGCAGGAAAGTATGTGAGACTCTTATCTCCAAAAAACCACTCAGACAAAGCCAGAAATGGTGCTATGGCTCAAATGGTACAGTGCTAGCTAGCTTTGAGCACTTAAGAGGTTCAGTGACAGCACCCAGAGCCTGAGTTCAAGCCAAGGACTAGAAAAAATAATAAAATATAATGTTCACATCTATGGAATTATCACAATGAAACCCCTCTGTGCTATTAATATAGGCTAACAAAATAGTGAAAACAGAACAAGTTTTTGGCAATAAAAATCTAAGCAGTTCATTTAAGTAAAATCGAAAGCCTAAAGAAGGAGCTGCAAATGGGTTTGAGAGGAAAAAATTCTGTGAAACTAAACCCAAAGAAACAAGACATCAGGAGAAACAGGAGAAGCTAAAACTTGTCACTTGATGTACTGCTAACAGTTACCTAGCAATATGGTACCTGAGTAAGTGATCAGAAATGCAGCAAAGATGTCTTTGACTGTCCTCCTGAACCCACCAGCATACCACCTCATGTATTCTGTACCATTAGCAACTGTCAGAAGACTGCAGTCAAGCACTTGGTACTGCAAAGAATAACAGAGCTATTACTGCAAGTATTTGACTACATAAAGTAGGAGTTGTGTTCAGTGGCTCATAACTGTAATCCTAGTTACTACAGAGGCAGAGACTGGGAAAATCATGGTTCCATGTAAGCCAGAGAAAAACAGTATATCACACATGATCTCCTCCAATAAAAGCTGAGTGTGGGGGTGAGCGCCTTCCATTCCAACTATGAGAGGAGCATCATAGGAGAATTATAGTTCAAATCAGCCCAGGAAGAAATGTGAGACCCTATTGGAAAAATAACTAATGCTAAAAAGGGCTGAGGATGTGGCTAAAGCACTAGAGTACCTGTCTAACAAGCACAAAACCCTGAATTCAAAACCCTAGTACTGCTGAAATTTTTTTTTAATGAGGCAAATCATTTCTAGCAGGAAAATATTGCAGATTGCTTTCTATCAGTGCATTTCAAACTACACTGTGCCCATGGATCCTATGATCCTCTTCTAACGAGCTCCCAGATGATGTGGATGCTGCCGAACATTCTAATAGCAAGGTTGTAAACTAGTATTTCTAAACTTTACCTCATACTGGAATTACCTAAGTGTTTTAAAAATTATGGCTCCTAGGACTCATTCCTAGGATGTAAGAATTTATTTATAGACACATTCTAGTTATCACAAGTGAGGGAAAACATGCAGCTATGTTTCTTTGGGTCTGGTTTACTTTACTTACTATAATTTTTCCGTCTTTCCATTTCCTTATGAATGGTACAATATTGTTCTTTCTGATGAAAGCATAGAGTTTTATTGTGTATATATACCACATTTTCTTGATCCATTCATCTACTGAGGGGCAGCTAGGTTGATTCTATATCTTGGCTATGGTAAACAATTCTGCAATGAACATGGTTGTGCTGATGGTTTTAATGTGGCCTGGTTTGTGGGCCATTGGACTGTGCCTATAAATCTACAAGTAAACACACTGAATGAGTTAAATAAATCAATCAATAAATATATGCACACACACACTGGGACATGATAAATTATATAGGACTCTAGACATTCACACACAGAGACCAAAGGAGGATATGCATAGGAGTGGTGGACAAAGACTTAATTGCTATGTTCAGAAGATCATATAAAATAATATTCTATGAAATGGAAAACAAGAAAATGAAACAAGAGGCATTTTTAATGGTCACTGTTGCTGTTTGTGTTTTCTTTTCTTTTGTCTTGTTTGTATTTGGGAGGGCAAAGAAAGGCATATAAAAAGTGGAACAAGGGTGAACAAATACAACTGTGATATTCACTAGATACTATGTGGAAAATGAACTGGATATCTTGTGGGTGGGGATGGTAGGGGAAATCTGGGAGAGAGTAACATAAGGGGAGACATGGTTCAAAAAGAATTGTACTTATTACTCATTACCCTAGTCATGCAAATATAACCCCTCTGTATATCAACTTTACAATAACAATAAAATTTAAAAAACAAAAATAAGAATTTATTTAATTGGTTTAAGGTATATTATAGGCTCAAAGATGTTTACTCAAAGTGTACTTGTTGGAGCTCTCACCCTACATATGACTATACTGGAGAAAAAACCTTTACAGAAATGGTTAATATTAAATGAGTTGGTACCATGTTGGTATCCTGATTTTGCACTACTACACAATGGAATTTTGAGAAAATAAATTTTCACTGTTTAAATCATCCAGTGTATGATATATTTTTTTATGGAAGTCCATGCTGACTAAAATAAGATACAACCTGGATTTAAAAGTTCCCTAGGTAATATAATGTATAGCTGAATTTTTTAAAGCTCTGCTCTAAATAATAATTGAAACATGAAGGAGCAATCACATATTTACCTCTGTAAACAAAAAAACCATCCAATATGCTTGGAAAACATCAATCTACATCATTAATTAATTTCAAGATAGACACAGCCACTCTCCTAATCAAAATGAGTCATAGCCATTAAAGATAGGAATGCCTTATCCAAAAGCTGGGACAGTTTATGCAATGTCTATGAGGTGACAGATGCCACATTTTCCCTTGTAGTTCTCTTCAAGAAAAAATGCTGTGGGAAATCTTATGAGTTGTATTGTCTGTTTGTGGGCTTATTTGTGGTATATGATCCTTTTGAGTTCTGTAAGCATGTGAGAAATCCTGTGAAGAGCAAATGCTTCCAATATGTTCAGCAACATTTTTGCTGATGTTTGCAATGATCAATAATACCATAATTCTCCAAATCTCAGGTCCAGGGTACCTGGAAACACAACTATGCACTCAAACTGTTGAAAAGAAGACCTGATGACTAACAGCTCTACAGTTATCCTAGTCATGAAATTTCTTTGGATGCTGAAATGGTTGTGTGACAATGTTTGGTGGGAAAGTACTTTGGAAAATAACTCAGTACTCTACATCATGGTCATAGCATGGTGATTAGTTATAGAGACTGTTGGAAGACATAGATGTAGTTGGGATGGATGATCTTTAAGGTTGGTTCAACTGTCCAAACCATTATTTCCTTCCAACTGCAGATAACTAATAATAAAATTCCTAATATCTTTACTGGGTATATGTTTTTGCTAGTTAGTTCTAGGCATCCCCCCTGCCCCCTCAAAAAGTCAGAGAGGCCACAGAGCTTGGCTTGACCTAGAACAAAAAGCCATTTGATTTCAAACACCTTTCAGATGTGCCCTGAGTATATTAGCACAAAGTTAAAGGTAGATATTTTTGTGGGACCAATCACATGCACGCACATGAATCAGTCCATTAATACTCCAAATGCCTTTATCTAAGAAGCCATCTTCATCAACCTGCATTCCTTCTCCTTTTGCGGTACTCGGAATAAACACAGGGCCTTGTGATTGCTAGGCAAACCCTCTACCACTTAAGATATGCACCTAGCTCTTTTGTTTGATATTTTGTTTTTGTGACAAAGTCTTGATAACTTTGCCAAGGTTGGCCTCCTGCCTGTCCTGAGATGTTATTTCATCTAAGTTTCTGGAATTATAGATGTGTACCATCACATCCAGTGCTACTCTGCATTTTGCTCCTCCTTCGTCACAGACACTTCAACAGAAGAGTCACAGCTGTGAGATGATCTGTCATTAACTTGCTCAATTAAATGGATGGAATATCACGGTATTGATCGACACTTATAGTGACCACATGGAAGGAATTCAGTGGATAAGAAAAAAAAAAGATTAGAACCTTATTCAGAGCCCAAACCTCATCTCTTCTTCCTCTTCCTGCAAAGGGCTGTAGTCGATGTCTTTCTATCTAGCAAATTCTCTAGACCATTGAGTCCACTATGAAAGTGATCATATACCCAAGCCATGTTACAGACAAGAGAAAGGTTACCTGTGAATTAATTTTTTATGAAGGGTGTTTTTTAAATTTTTATTTTATTGTAAAGATGCTGCACAGAGGGGTTACAATTACATAAGTAAGGCAATGAGTACATTTCTTGTTGAGCATTATTACCTCCCCTTTGTTGTTCTCCCACTAACCCTTCCCTTCCCCACCTCCCTCAATCCTCCCCCCAAGCGAAGTTGTAAGTTCATTTCCAATATAGTGTCTTGTACATCTCACTGTTATAATGAGTCATCCTGTGTCCTTGTCTCAGCGTTATGTTATTGCCCTTCCCCTCCCCAAATTAGACAAATGTATACAAGAGGCAGGAAACCAAAACCAAGTACAGTGACAACAGGGGATATTCCATAGGGGGAAGAACATACAAAGGAAACAAAAAAAAATCACATAGAACATTAAAAATAACAACAACAAAGAAAGACCTCTTATGTCCATATCTTGGGGTTCATTTTGCTTAGCATCATCTTATATGGTCATATGTACATAGCTTATGAGCTTTTCTGCTCATCTGATAATATTATCGTAGATGTATACTAATTATTGCAAATGAGGGAAACCATGGGACCTGTATTTCTTTGAGTCTGCCTTATTTCACGTAATATGATTTTGAAATAAGATTTTATGCTCATCTGCATATGAGCCATCTTGAAGAAGGGGACAGACTGTGTATTTCCTTATGTGGATGGACTTACTAAATAAATCATACAATTTATCTCAAAAGGACATTTAGTAATGGAAACAATGGGTACTTTGGCTCTCATCATCTGAATTCAGTGTAGGTCCCAGTGACCTAGAAGAGGAAATTTAAATTCTACAGTCTATAGTATAGTCTGGGCCACATTCTAGATTTCTTAGCAAACAAAACACTCTTTCAGGATCCAAGAATTGAGAGGTCAGCATAACTTTTTGAAAGAGGCTCTAACCAACATTTTAATAGACTTGCATAGAAGTAGTCAAGAGGGAAATAAACACGTCAAAGCTGCTATCCCTATTCCTTTCTCCTCTCCGTTTCCATGGCACTGATCACTTGGGTGCCTCGGAACAACTGGAGGAAATGACTGTCTTTTCTTTGCTATCTCAAAGAGGTCTGGGACAGCTAACTGCTCCATTTCCATTTTCTTCATTTTTTTCAAGTTTGATCTGAGTCAGAATTTTAACAGTGTCACTTCCTAGCATTTCCTGGCTATGTAATCTGAGAAAATAGCCTCTCTTGGTCTCAGTTTTCTTATCTGATTCATGGGATTAACAATCGCTCCTACTAGCCAATGTTATTATATGTATTAGATGAAATGTTATTAACATGAATTTAAGATCTTTGTTACATGTAATAGAAATCAACTTTTTGTATATTGACCCCCAAATCGAGTTACTAGGAGAGCACAAGTGCTCAACCTATTTGTGGAAAGGGACAGATGGTAAATATTTTCTGCTTTATGGAGCTGCTCCACTCTTTATCTTGATACTTTCTAGCTTTGGAACCTTAGTCAAGCTGCCTTACCTCTGTTCTACACATATAACACAGAATGAGAATAATAGTATTTGCCTCACAGAGGTTGGGTTAAATAAATTAATAACTATAAAGCGCTTAAAATTATGACTGGTACCTAATGGTCACTCTTCTCATAACTTCTCTGCACATTCAGTTCCCTGATCTATAACTTCTATCCAATTTCCTCCTCAGATATTATCCCAGTATTTATCATTGTCCTTTGACAGTTTCTGTTGGGATGCCAGTCTGTCCTTTGAAATAGTTATTAATTTCAAATAATTATTGCCCTTTACTCACTGCTCCAAATGAGGCCTCAGAGTTCCCATTACATTTTTACATTTGACATTGGGTTTTGAAACAGTTTGCTAACTTGTCTTCCTGCTTCTACCTTCTGTCCCTATCCTCCCTCACCAGTGTCAATTCATTTTGTGCACAATAACCATAGATTCAGCTTCTCTTAAAATTAAAGTGGACAGATCAAAATAACTTAACCAATGTCTGAGAATGGGCTTCAGAATGTTCATAGCCCATTCTACCTACCTGAGTTTAATTGTATGAAAAAGTTAAACATCCATGCATGGATAGCAGAGGAGAAAAGAGAATCCATAGCTTTCACCAGACTCTCAAAGGGGCCTGCAGTCCCAAAGTGTTTAACTGATGCCCTAGAGTAGTGGTATACACAGTAAGGAGTACAGGTACCCAGGAGAGAGATGCAAGATGGTTGTTTGGGGTATGAAAAAATATTTGAACTATTTTGTTCACTTTATTATGTCATCCTGTTTAACCATTTTTTTTTGCTGGTCCTAGGGCTTGAACTCTGGTCCTGGGCTATGTTCCTGAACTTCTTTTATTCAAGGCTAGCACTCTACCACTTGAGCCACAGCATCACTCTGGCTTTTTCAGAGTAGTTTATTGGAGATAAACTCATGGAGATGGGCTCATGGACTTTCCTGCCTGGACTGGCTTGAAACCAGGATCCTCAAATCTCAGCCTCCTGACTAGCTACGATTACAGGCATGAGCCACTGGCTCCCAAGTCTGTATGACTTTCATATATGTTTCATAATGTATTATCACAATAATATAAGCATACAGAGTACAAATAAATATATATTAACTGTATGCTTTTTTCTTATAAGGGTATATGATCAAACAGTTTTTGTGGATCAAATAAAAATTTCTCTGCTCTTCACTTTCTTGTCTGTGGCTATTTTCCCCAACATTTATTCCTTTTAAATGGATATTCCACATGTCTAGACCTCATTCCCATGTCTACACCTTGGTTCATGGCTTTTTTTTAGAAAGTATTCTCTTCCTTCTTCTCTACATTTAAAAATTACATCTGTTTCTCAAGGTTCCAAGAAAACTCCAAACTCCATTAAGAAGCCCATTCTGTCTGATCCATCTGCTATGCTTCTACAAAGCTCTCTCTGAAGCACTCATCATGACACTTAAACAGGTGGTCCTTAAATGTTTATGCTGTCTATTTTATTCATTTATCCCCTACAACTAGAAAGCAAGCTCATTAAAGGAATACTATGGAAATATTTCCCACATCTTCTATAGGACCTAGTACATTGGTTGAATCAATACTTAATAGAGACTTGCTGAATGGAGTCAAAGTAATAAACTTGGGATACAATGAGATGTAGAATCCACGTATGTTTCTGCCAATCAGAAGGCTATTACTTGGCAGATGAATGAACTCAAATGAACCAGGGACTCTAGTAGTTGCTGATGAACTGGATACCAGATAGAGAGCCTGAGTAAGCAAATTCCTGTTGTAGTAATCCTATAAAGCTTTACATTTTTACTTTATTTCTCCAGGGGTTCTGTTGAGAATAATTTGATAAATGTATCTGAGCAAAAAGTATTAGTGAGTGATAATGTGTTTAATGCATGACTCCATTCATTCTAATAGTTGCATTCAGAGACATTCACTGGCGTGAGGAATAATTATCAATGTAGGCACTAATAGGACTAGATAGAGTTCTGGGCTTGGGATATCCTCATGTATTTCACATTATACTCTAAAAATGAAGGGGCTAAAAAGAATAAATAGGACTTCAGAAGTATTTCAAAAAGAATCAAAGTGTCTATCTGAAGTCATAATAGGCACTCTCCATCCCTTTCCAGTGTGATCTGCCTTTCACAAATTTGCCTCCTCCCTTCCAGGGACCTGAAGTTGTATAAAATACAATCTGCTAATCACACTGCATTGCAAAGTTTCATGTAGGTTACAGTGACATGAGAGACATGGAGTTTGAAAAATTCAGTATTTCAACATCCAAATAGCTCTAATTCTGCATCTAGATTTATAGCAATGGGTCAACTCCCCCTTAGGCTGTGGAACTGAGTAAATGAAAGTCCAGGAACCTAAAATGACTTTTTCTTTTCACCACTGTTCAGCAGAAGTCTAAACAATTTCTGAATAGCTTTAAAGTATCTGCTCTCTACAGAGCACTGTTTTTTACTTGAAGTCTTTTTGGGAAGGTAAAGGATCTCTGACAGCTAGAGGCAAAGATTTAGACCCCCTCCCCCCACTTCAACAACTCCCTGATGATGAGTCTAGTGAAAGAAGTGGCCTTTGCTGCTTAACACTTTCCTTTACTACAAAAGTGGTTGATGTGTATTGCACATCCTGAGATATCCTCTTTAATTATTGCAGTTCATCTTGGCTACTGTTTATTAAATAATTAATTCCAGCCTCTTTGCCATCACTTACACAATCAAGAAAAGTTCATGAGCATTGATGACAAGGCCCTCAACCTCTTCCCAACCTGCCATTCCATTGTGTGCATAGGCTCCCCTTCGAGCCTGCTCAATCTCTGGAGGACAGAGTTCTTTGTCTCCAAAATCCTTCCCTCCACAGTACAATCAGGGCTTAAGTGACTCCCAGGACCTGTAGAACCAGTCACAATGCCCCATGCTTCCTGGCCAGAGAGCCTAGAATTCATGACCATGCAGATAAATGAATTATACACTTGGCAAGAGATTAAGCCTGGTTCTTTGTACAGCAAACTCTGAGGTCTGGGGGAAGATTTGACCTGTCAGGATCTGTGTTCATTCTCCCTTGATGAGAGGCAAAGCAAAGCAGTCCTGGCTCTACAATCCCACACCCTGGGGTGTGATAATCAGCAAATTGCAGACAAGGAATTGGCTATTGCCTGATTCTCATTGTCTGGGGTCCAGGCTGAACTGTTCAGTGGTTGGCAGGTTATTTTTCTGTCTCCAGATGGCAGACCCATCTCTTGTTAGGGAAGCCAAGAAAGGAGTGCCTCCTGAGCAGAGTTTCCATCAGAAAAAGAGTTTCAAAGAGACAAATGCACCTGAGTTAAGTCTTCCAAGAATCCTCCATAGGGACTGAGTCAGGAAGGAAATTTGATTCTGAACCTTGTTTCCTTGAATTTAAATCCAAAGATTTAGGTATAGTTGGGAGACTATAACATCTTTTGAACAAGAAGAGCATATAAATGGCTACTTCAAGCTTAATATATCAGCTGGATAGCCTGAAAAGGTGAGTCACTTAAAAACCAGAAATCTTCAGGATGTTTTCAGATGCCAAGCATGAGCTTCCTGTTTTCTGAAGAATAACACTCTTGTCTTGGCTAACTCTTCATATCTTGATTTCAAAGTTTCTTACTCAGAGAGAACTACCTTGTTAGTTAATCTGCATCACTTCTCCTTATTAGAATTTCTAATCACACATGCTAATTTTATTACTTAGTGCCCATCCTAGTTTTAAATTATCTATATTTAATTTACTCATAGGTTCAGTAAAATTTATTTCACATTTTCTGGCTCTATTCTGTTTCTGTTTTGTTATTGTTGTTGGGCATGGGACTTGAACTCGAGGCCTGGGTGCTGTCCTTGAACTCTTTTTTATTTTTATTTATTTATTTATTTATTATTGAAAAATACTGTACAGAGGGGTTACAATTACATGGGCAAGATAATGAGTACATTTCTTATCAAGCATTGTAGCCTCCTCCTTTGTTTCCCCTTCCCCTCCCTACCCATCCTTCCCTTACCCCTCCCCAATCCTCCCTCC
Source organism: Dipodomys ordii (assembly GCF_000151885.1). Taxonomy (NCBI): domain Eukaryota; kingdom Metazoa; phylum Chordata; class Mammalia; order Rodentia; family Heteromyidae; genus Dipodomys; species Dipodomys ordii. The sequence continues at coordinate 3,636,493 of NW_012267304.1, forward strand.
CCACCAAAGTTGTAAAGTTCGTTTTCGACATCGTTTCGACATCATTTTCGACGTACATCTCATTGTTGCAATGGGTCCACCTGTATCCCTATTTAAACGATTTGTTTTTTCCCTTTCCCTCCACAAATTATACCGACATCAAATACAGTGAAAGCAAGGGTTATACCCTTGGGGGGAGGGACATAGACAAAGAAATAATCTTATACATGTGTTAGAAACAAATGCATGAAAGAAAAAAATATTTGAATACATATCTTAAGGTTCATTTCCCTAACATCAACTTATCTGACCTTTTCTGCTTGTCCTTGAACTCTTTTGCTCAAGGCTAGTGCTCTACCCTTTGAGCCACAGCACCACTTCTGGTTTTCTGATGGTTCATTGGAGATAAGACTCTCATGACTTCCTGCTCTGGCTGGCTTTGAACTGCAATCTCCAGGTCTCAGCCTCCTGAGTAGCTAGGATTACAGGCATGAGCCACCAGAGCCTGGCTCATTGGCTCTTTTCTAGGCAAATATAGTTTGAACTCGGGGCCTTGTGCTTGCTAGGCAGATGCTCTACCACTTGATCCATCTTTCTAGCCATAAGAAATATTTGCTTCCCACTTCTGGGCATTTATCTACATGATCACAAACAAGGCCATACTAAAGCTACCAGCACAAACCATGTTTATCACAGCATTATTCACCATAGCCAAGATATGGAACCAACTCAGATGTCCCTCAGTAGATGAATAGATCAAGAAATGTGATATATATATATATATATATATATATATATATATATTTGAATTTTATGCTTCCATCAGAAAGAATGACACCATTACATTTGTTAGGAAATACTTGGAAAAAATCATTTTAAGTGAAGTAAGCCAGACCAAAAGAAATATGGGTTCCATGGTTTTCCTCATTCGCAACAATTAGTAAACATCTAGGATAATTTTATCAGATGAGCAGAAAAGCTCAAAAGCTATGTATGTATGACCATATAAGATGATGTTAAGCGAAATGAACCCCAAAATATGGACACAAGAGGTCTTTCTTTGTTGTGGTGTTTTTTTAATGTACTATGTGATTTTTTTTTTGTTTCCTTTGTATGTTCTTCCCCCTATAGTATATCCCCTGTTGCCACTGTACTTGATTTTGGTTTCCTACATCTTATATATACATTTGTCTAATTTGAGGAGGGGAAGGAGAATAGTAAACCGCTGAAACAAGGGCATAGGATAACCCATTGCAACAATGATACTCACAAGACACTGCTAGAAATGAACTTTACAACTTTGGTGGGAGTGAGGAGTGAGGGAGGTGGGAAAGGGAAGGGATAGTGGGAGGACAACAAAGGAGGGGGTAACAATCCTCGGCAAGAAATGTACTCATATCTTACTCAAGTAATTCCAACCCCTCTGTACAGTAAATCTTTACAATAAAATAAAATTTAAAAAATATATGCTGCAATGACAATCCTGGAAATCTACCATAGGGGCTAAGGCCAGTTAACAATTTGTTAAGGAAGAACTGAAGATATATGCATCCTAGCCATCTAACCTATGCCGATACAGTTACAGAACCTCCAGTTCTTTCTCTAGTTGTAGAAGGAACTGAGTCACGAGGCCTCCTTCAGAAACTGGGATTTTATTTGAGGATTTGTGAGTTCCTGTGGGCTCCATGTTTCAGAGATCTCATTAATTTATCAGGCTATTTATTAGATATTGCAGCAGATCTTTTATGTAATGAAGACTCTTCAAGAATATAAAATGCAACTTTACAGAATGGTTTGATTCACCTAAGCTTAAGGGGAAAAACTTCATTGAAGAAAATCTTCTAAACTGTCACAAGGTACAGTCAAGCAGAAGTGACAGAAAATCTTTATTGGCTGTTAGAAGAATAGCTGGCTGTTGAGTTATTTTATAGTTATTTTACAGTTTATGTTTTTGTTCTAAACTATATTCTCAGATCATTTTCCTATCATATAACATTCTCCCTAAGGAAAACAAGCACCTCAGGTATCAAAGGCTTGTGTTAGCAAGAGTTCACTGAATTTTCAGTGGGATGTCTGTAATTTTATTGGTACTCTTACTTTAAATGAAATTGCTTATACATTATCCTAAGGTGGCTGAAGTAGGGTTTCAACAAAAGCACTTCTAGACAGTTTCAGCTGACATCAGGGAACTCTTATAGCTTGGTATAGACCAATACATTTCTAATACCAAATATCTTAATAAGTTGGTTTGCTAAAATACAAAGAAAATAATGAGTCACTATCTAGAGAAGAAAACATAAAGGTCAATTGTACATGTCAAATGCATATTAATTTAAGACCATTAATTTTATATAGTTCCAATACTTCTCTAAGTGCTATGTGGTAGCCATTGTAAGCATTACAAATATACCTACTTCTTTTAGTTTTGCTTGTTTTGGGATTATGCAGGATGGAAGAGGGGTAAGAATTTGGAATACAGCAAGATAGCAGGGGCTGGGGTGGAAGACAGGAGTAGTGAGATGGGAAGTTGGTTTACAGAGCCCACCGATGGGGTAAAGTATTTTGTTTACTTTACCTTATCTGGGCAAATCCTAATTTCTTAACTCTAGTGATGAAAAGGAAAGCAATAGTAGAAAATGGTGCCTTGGGTGGGGTGCTCTGACAAAGTTTTTTTTTTGATCCATATTTAACTAACTAATTAATTAATAAATTTTATTGTGAAAATACTGTACAGAGGGGTTACAACTACATGGGCAAGGTAATGAGTACATTTCTTTTTTTTTTTTTGGTTGGTCGTGGGGCTTGAACTCTGGGCCTGGGTGTTGTCTCTGCGCTCTTCAGCTCAAGGCTAGTGTTCTACTGCTTAAGCCACAGTGCCACTTCTGGTTTTCTGGTGGTTTATTGGAGATAAGAGTCTCATGGACTTTCCTGCCCGGGCTGACTTTGAACCACGATCCCCAGATCTCAGCTTCCTGAGTAGCTAGAATTACAGGCGTGAGCCACTGGCACCCGGCTTGAGTACATTTCTTATCAACCATCGTTGCCTCCTCCTTTGTTCCCCTTCCCATCCCTTCCCATCTCCCCCCTCTCCCGTCCACCGCCTCCCCCTACCCCGCGCGCCAAAGTTGTACAGTTCGTTTTCTTGACATAACGACTTGTACATGTCATTGTTGCAATGGGTCCACCTGTATCCTTATTTAAACAATTTGTTTTTTCCCTTCCCCTCCACAAATTATACCAACATCAAATACAGTGAAAGCAAGGGTTATACCCTTGGGGGGAGGGACATAGACAAAGAAATAATCTTATACATGTGTTAGAAACAAATGCATGAAAGAAAAAAATATTTGAATACATATCTTAAGGTTCATTTCCCTAACATCAACTTATCTGACCTTTTCTGCTTGTCCTTGAACTCTTTTGCTCAAGGCTAGTGCTCTACCCTTTGAGCCACAGCACCACTTCTGGTTTTCTGATGGTTCATTGGAGATAAGACTCTCATGACTTCCTGCTCTGGCTGGCTTTGAACTGCAATCTCCAGGTCTCAGCCTCCTGAGTAGCTAGGATTACAGGCATGAGCCACCAGAGCCTGGCTCATTGGCTCTTTTCTAGGCAAATATAGTTTGAACTCGGGGCCTTGTGCTTGCTAGGCAGATGCTCTACCACTTGATCCATCTTTCTAGCCATAAGAAATATTTGCTTCCCACTTCTGGGCATTTATCTACATGATCACAAACAAGGCCATACTAAAGCTACCAGCACAAACCATGTTTATCACAGCATTATTCACCATAGCCAAGATATGGAACCAACTCAGATGTCCCTCAGTAGATGAAT